>NC_052150.1:64721951-65039001 GCF_902713615.1 Scyliorhinus canicula | reverse complement strand
ATGAGGCCCATGCAGCAACCAGGGGTGTGGTGGAGCGCTGCTTTGGTCTTCTGAAAATGCGATTCAGATGCCTGGACCGCTCCGGAGGGGCCCTGCAGTACCGGCCTGAGAGGGTCGCTCGCATTGTCGTGGTATGCTGTGCGCTGCACAACATTGCAATGCAGAGGGGAGATGCCCTGGTGAAGGAGTCGGAGGGAGAAGCCACTGGCAGTGGTGCCAACACGGAGGAGGAGGAGGAGGAGGAGGAGGAGGTTGGTGGTGCGTCGGGCGCAGCACACAGACACGGCCCGGGTGCTGGTAATGTCCAGAAAGCTAAACGACGGCTCCGGCGAGGACAGCGGGCACGCGACGCGTTGGTGGCTGCAAGAGTCACGCGTGACGGCATCGCTGAACACTACCACTACCACCTGCATCGCCAGTCGTGCAGACGGTCAGCACACAACTCCCACGACCAACAACCCCCCCCCCCCCCCCCCCGACCCCCGCACCCCCGCTCCATGTACACTGCTCCACTTCGACATCACCCTTACCATTGCGGCACAACGGTATGGCACGACATTGATGGCTGTGTCAGCGGGTGTGATCAGTGCCATGTTGAATGATGACAGCCCGCTCTGCGATGAGCTGTGAGCTCAGAATCGTTAGACAAAGTCTGACTCATGGCAATAGCTGAACCATCCATCTCGGTGGTTGCTGAGTTCGTCAGGGACACTCCATCACGTGCCCGCGTGGGGTAGCTGTTGGAGGGGGTGGGAGGGAAGGGACTGCACACCCGGCACCGACGTTTCACCGCTCGTCAACCCCAGCGACACTCGGTCACCATCACGATCCCCGTAGCAACGGAAAAATCACACAGTCTTACAAGTTAGGTGCAACAGTGAGTTTAATGGTGAATATTATGTACAGATGCCCTAGCCCCTACACTAAACTGTGCCCTTCACCCATGCCAACTTACTATGTGTCCCTTTTCATTGCCTTACGGACCCTACCACTATGTCTAAGTGAATCCCCAGATGGTACAGCAGGAGTGGAGGCGGACTGCTGAGAATCACCCCCTGCGACATGTCTCCCCATCGGCACTCGTTTCCTGGGTCGACCTGGCCTTGATGGGCCAGGCTGCTCCGCGGGCATTTCGGATGATGTGGTGCCACCCTACTCTGCCCGCTGCCCACCCGATGCACCAGGGATGGGACGGGGGAGGCCGAGCGTTCAGGTACGTCCCGTGATGGAGTTATTGGGACGGGCCCCAGAACCTCTTCCTCCCTCTGGGAGCCCGGTGGCCCCCGGGCCTCACTGTGGGACGGAGGTGCGAGCGGGGAGGTGCCCCATCGCCCCACCGACACCTGGCACTGCCAGTCCTGGAGGCCTGCAACCGTATCGACAAGGGTCCGAAGGTTCGCTGAGACGGAGTCCAGGGAGTGAGACATTCCCGCCAGGGACTGTGCGACCTCAACCTGTGAGTGCGCGATGCCATCCAGAACGTGCATCAGGCGGTCGATGCTCTCCGCGACTGACTGCTGTGACTGTGCCATGGCGTGCTGGGACTCGGCCAGGGCCCGTAGCCGCCGGCAATGTCATGTTGGCTCTGGCGCATTGCTGCCTGTGAGAGGGCAACCGTCTCCAGGGCCATGGATGACGCGTGCACATGAAGCCCAATGCCTTGCAGAACCTGACCCATGGCCAAAACTGTTTCACCCATTGCCTCCACCGCGGATGCCACCCGTGCGGTGTCGGCCTGGGTGGCTGCCATGAGCAGCACCACTCCCTGCTCCTGGACGCGGTTTGACTCCTGTAACTGTGTCTGCAGCTGCTGGAAGACGGCCCTCATCCCATCATTGTGTCCCTGGGATTCAAAATGCATCAGCTGTCCACGTGGGTCGAGTAAATCCAGGAACCCGGGAAACGTCTGGCCGCCAGCAGGATGCTGGGCCTGAGCTGCCCTCCGACCGTCCAGCCCCTCGGCTGCTCCGACCTCCACCTGCTGTACTGGCTCAGCTGTGTGGTGCACACTAGACCATGACCCAGGAGACTCATCACTTAATTGCCCAACCGAGGTGAGTGTCTCTGGGATGGTGGATGGTGTGGGAGACAGCAGTGCCACAAGCTCTAGGTCCTCGTCTGTCATAAAATCAGCAGTGTCCTCGTCCCAGTCATATTCGAGCGCAGGCTGCACGCGGCCCATGTCTGGTTCTCCCTCAGGTGAGTCTGTTGACTGTGTCGCCATCCTGTGTGCCTCCTGCTCTTGAGTCCCCGATTTGGCGGATGGCACTCCTGGCTGACCTCCTGCCACCCTCTGGCGTGCGGCCCAGGGTGCGGTGGGATTGGCAGATGGGCGCCTGTGTGTGGCAGCAGACGGCCCTGGACGTTCGTCAGCACGCCCTAGGGAACAGAATAATACGGGGTTAGCTCCACACGCTCGGCCGGGCGTTGGATGGTCCCGTGGGTAGAGTGTGAGGGCACAGAGGATGGGGGTTCCAGTGGGTAGAGTGTGAGGGCACAGAGGATGGGGGGTCCAGTGGGTAGAGTGTGAGGGCACAGAGGATGGGGGGTCCAGTGGGCAGAGTGCGAGGGCACAGAGGATGGGGGGTCCAGTGGGTAGAGTGTGAGGGCACAGAGGATGGGGGGTCCAGTGGGCAGAGTGCGAGGGCACAGAGGATGGGGGGTCCAGTGGGTAGAGTGTGAGGGCACAGAGGATGGGGGGTCCAGTGGGTAGAGTGTGAGGGCACAGAGGATGGGGGGTCCAGTGGGTAGAGTGTGAGGGCACAGAGGATGGGGGGTCCAGTGGGCAGAGTGCGAGGGCACAGAGGATGGGGGTCCAGTGGGTAGAGTGGGTAGAGTGTGAGGGCACAGAGGATGGGGGGTCCAGTGGGTAGAGTGTGAGGGGACAGAGGATGGGGGGTCCAGTGGGTAGAGTGTGAGGGGACAGAGAATGGGGGGTTCAGTGGGTAGAGTGTGAGGGGACAGAGAATGGGGGGTCCGGTGGGTAGAGTGTGCGGGGACCGAGGATGGGCTGGGGGAGGGGGGGGAGGGTTGTCATGCAGGGTTGTCTCATTGTCTCACTTGGTTCTGCACCTTCAACCTCGCATTGCGCGCCAGCAAGGTCCAGTGCCCTCTGTTCGAACACTGTCAGGGGGTGCAGAATGGGTGAACCCCCTCCGGTTCTGTTCCGCTCCCGGTTGTTGTGAGCAGCCTTGTCCTGTTGGGGGGGGCATAGATAGATCATCACAATTCGGCAGGTATCATCAGGACGTTCAGATATTGGCACAGGTTGGGGGGAAAGGTGCAGCTACACGATGGCATCTCTCCCGGGGGTCACAGCGCTCATGTGGGTCTGTGACAACTTTGTTAACCACCCTCCACTCACTCTCGCCCCTCCCCCCCCTCTCCCTCATGCCCGAGGGGGGAGGTGGGTGATGAGGGACATGGGGGGGTGGGGATGGTTGTGACCCGGGGGCACTCTCTTGGCACTTACCCTGGCAGCCCTGGTGAGGTCGTGGAGCTTCTTGCGGCACTGCTCCCAGACCGAGGGGTCTGCCGCACAGCGCTCACTGCCGTGCCCACCTCATGCCAGGTCCGTCGCAGAACACTGGCAGGGTGGCGATGCCCTCTTCTAGGGCAGATGATGCCCCTCCGTTGCTCCACCTCATCGAGGAGGGTCTCGAGGTCAGTCTCACCGAACCTCGTGGCGGCCCTCCGTGGCTCTGTCACTTTCACCCCCTCCCTTGTTGTCATGATTCGCGCCCTTTTACAACGCGGAGCGGCGTCATTCGGGTGTCAATCGTGCGTCATTCGGGCGTCGCGGCCTTCAGGCGTCACCCCCCCACGTGTTTCCCGCGGCCCCGCTCCTAGCCCATTTCCGGGGCCAGAATCGCTCGTGAACGGGGCCGTTTCGCGCCATCGTGGAACTCGGCCGAGTTCACGACGGCTTTCCTGATGCCGCGCGGCATCGGAGAATTGCGACCCCCCGGCTCATATCTGAGGGAGGCTCTGCGCTACATTCCTTTCTCCTATAGCTCGAGAGGGGGATTAGGGGTGAGGATCTAGGGTTCACTGAATCATATCTGAGTCTATCAGTGCAAATGAAACATTCACTCTGAAAGGCTGAACCCTCTGCCCGGCATTGAGAGCCACTGAGAACATCTGCATCCCGATGGGGAGAAGCACTATGCCACTGGCTTAAAGAATATGAGGTGTTAAGGTGGTGAAGAACAAAAATATTTAATTCAGTGACATATGCAGATTTAACAAGTGTTAATGACTCCCAACTACCTGTGCCTAACTTCACCCATGCCCATGCTGTACCCTTACACTACCTTCGCCTTGTGAACCCTCCCACCACATCTGGGTGAGTTCCCAGGATACACATCAGAGGTGGTGGCAGCCTGCTGCCTTTCACGTCCTGTTGCCTGAGATGCCCTTGGTATTGGTCCTGTGGAGGCCCGGGATCTGGAGGACTGGCCTATTTTAGGGTGGAACTGGTGCTGCCGTGTCATCCTGTTCAGCCCACTGCCCCTGAGAAGCACAATTATCAGGAGGGGGGATTCAGATTGTCAGGTCACTCCCAGGATCTCCTGGGTGGAAGGCCTTGGGGTGTGCTCCAGTGGATCCTCCTCCCTCCGTGTTTTCGTGGGCCTTGGTTACTCCATGGGAAGGAGGGACAGCTGGAGTGAACACCAGAAACCTCAATGTTGCCTGGCTCTGCCTGTCCTTCAGGCCCACCATTGTCTGCACTATGCAGTTGAATCACTTAGCCATGGTTCTCGTGAACCGAGTCATGCTTATGAGTTTTCCCGTCATGGATTGAAACTTTTGCCCCAGGCTTTCTATTGTGCGCACCACCCTTGCAGTGTGTCTGGGTGTCATGCATTACCAGCACCATCTCCTGTGACTGAAGGCTTTGGGACTCAATCCATTTGGCCTTTCAGTTGCAGGAATGTTACTGACATTCCCCTCCTGGTATTCCCAGCTCTGCCTTTGCATCTCCAGCAGCTGAGGAATGAACGTGTCCTGAAGCATGGCCCCTGGTTAGGGCACATCTGTATCATGGGATCCAGCAGATCTCTGACTGCCCGATCCCTGGAATGTTCCTGCCTCCACTTGATGGGCATCTGAAGCTGCGTAGTTCTCACCAAATAATGACCTAGAAGCCTGCCCTTGAGGGATGTCCAGCAAGGTGTGTGTCTCTGCGATAGTGGATGGTGCGGGTGATAGCCGTGATGCTTTACCTATGTCGTCCTCTGAGATGGTGTTGAGGGTGGGCGGTGGGAGATCGCTGGTCGAATGGCCAGGTTCTTCGATTGATGTTCCTGCAAGGAAAGGGACATGGTTTCAGGACATGGTCTGGACAAGGGTTTGGACAACACAAAACTCATTTGAGATTGGTCATCTGGATAAAGGTGCAGTGGCTCCTTATCTCCTTTCCACAGGCCCACCTCTCTCACTCAGCACAGGCCCGCTCTTGCTCTTCCCATCAAAGCTCCATGGCTCTCTCCACATATCGAGTCAGGATCCTCAGCTCGGGCATTCCACCACCCATCTTGTCTTGCGTGCGGCGGTTGTGGGCAAACACCGTCTGCAGGAACACAAATGGAGATGATGTGAGCTGGCCTCCTGGCGGGTCAGAGGTCAATGATACCACTGCATAAATAGGGAGAGGTTCAGCTGAGGAGTTCTGGGGGTGTTTGAGGATGCTGGTGGGAGGCCGAGTACTGGCGCCCTGCAAGTTGGCAGAATGTGGGATCAAGGTGGCATTCCGCGGTTGGGGGGGGGGGCGACAGAAGGGGGGTGCAGAGAGGAGGCTGAGAGCACTTAATCACAGGTTGATTGGAGTATGTTATTCACCGTTTTTCTGCATTGCACATTTGACCGCTTGGTCAGGCTGCTGGCACTGACCAGTGCTTGCCATTGTCTCAAAGAGCAAAGAACAAAGAAAATTACAGCACAGGAACAGGCCCTTTAGCCCTCCATGTCTGCACCAACCATGCTGCCCATCTGAACTAAACCAACCACCGTTCCAGGGACCACATCCCTCTATTTCCATCCTATTCATATATTGGTCAAGATGCCCCTTAAAAGACACTATCATACCTGCTTCCATTACCTCCCCTGGCAGCGAGTTCCAGGCTCCCACCACTCGCTGTGTAAAAAGCATCTCCTTTAAACCTTGCCCCTCACACCTTAAACCTATGCCCGTGGTAATTGACTCTTTCACCCAAGGAAAAAGCTTCTGACTGTCCACTCTGTCAATGCCCCTCATAATCTTGTAGACTTCTATCAGGAGACCCCTCAACCCCCATTGGTCCAGTGAGAACAAACCAAGATTATCCAACCTCGCCTCATAATTAATGCCCTCCATACCAGGCAACATCCTGGTAAATCTTTTCTGTGCCCTCTCCAAAGTGTGGCGACCAGAATTGAACACCAGGGGCGGGATTCTCGCCTACCCAGCGGGGTCCCGGCGTAGCGGAGTGGCGCCAACCACTCCGGCGTCGGGCCTCCCTAAAGGTGCGAATTCTTCGCACCTTTACGGGCCAAGCCCTCACATTGAGGGGCTAGGCCTGCGCCGGAGTGGTTGGCGCCACGCCGACTGGCGCCAAAACCGACACCAATGGCTTTTGACGCCCGCTGCCCGGCGTTGGGGCTGGCCGAAAGGCCTTCGCCGGTTTGCGCATGCGCCAGTGCGTCAGCAGGCACTGATGTCACCACCGGCGCATGCGCGGTAGGGGGGGTCTCTTCCGCCTCCGCCATGATGGTGGCTGTGGGGGAAGAAAAACAGTGCCCCCACGGCACTGGCCCGCCCGCCGATCGGTGGGAGAATCACTGCGGGGGGGGGGGGCACGCCAATCGGTGCAGCGTGATTCCTGCTCCCGACGATTCCTGGGTGGCGGAGAATTCCGGCCACAGCGGGGGCAGGATTTTTGCCGGCCCCGGGCGATTCTCCGACCCTGCGGGGAGTCGGTGAATTTCGCTCTATATTCCAACTGTGGTCTAATTAAGGTTCTATACAGCTGCAGCATGACTTGCCAATTTTTAAACTCAATGCCCCGGCCATTGAAGGCAAGCATACCATATGCCTTCTTGGTCTCCCAGGGGAGATTCTTCAGCTTGCTGGAGCACATCCTGCCAGCTCGAGAGTATGTTGACCGCCTGTCCTCCACGACATCAAGCATACGGATGAGAGCCCCCTTAGTAAATTGAGGAGCTGGTTTCCTTGTGCCATCTTCCTGGCTTGAATGAGAGTATATGCTGTGGAACCATGTAAATACAGCGCCCCCTTCAGTGAAGACCCTCAGGGTGGGCGAATCAGAGGCTTCGTGCCTCAGGTGGGACATTTTTCACGTGGGGAGGAAAATAATTCTTCTAAGTGCCTGAAAATTGTGGAGTGGATTGTTCCGTTGGGGCCAGCTGAAATTGCACTGATTTTCTCGCCAAAACCTTTGGAAAATTCAAGTCAATACATCAGTCCTTAAACTTTGTAGTTTAGTTTGAGTTACAACGTGGCTAAGACACTTCACAGTACTGGAGCGGGATTCTCCCAACGGGTGGCTAAGTGCAGGCGCCGGAGTAAAAACAGGAGTATTTTACTCCAGTGTTGGCGCCCGTTCCGGGACATCCCACCCTGTCCACATATCTCTTGATGCCTCCGCCGCCCCAGCTGCAGATCCCGGCCTGAACCCGGTGCCTTGGGGTCCGTGCATGCGCAGTTGAGTCGGCGGCAACTAGCGCATGCCCAGTGGCCTAATTGCCCATGGTGGCCCCGACGCCAAATGGTGCAGGGCTACAGGAGCCAGCGCGTAGGAAAGGAGGCCGGGGGGCAGAGAGGCCGGCCTGCCAATCGGTGGGCCCCGATCGCGGGCCAGGCCACTACGGAGGACCCCCCGGGGTCAGACTCACCCTCCCTGCCCCCCTCCCCCCCCCCCCCACCCCGACCACAGGCCGCACCCAGACCCTTCAACACCGAGGTTCCACTGGCTCAGAGGATGTTAGAATGGCAGGACTCGGCTTTTTGGTGACAGCCGCTCAGCCCATCTGGGCCGGAGAATCGGCTCGCCCGGGCCTGAGAGTCGGTGCACACCCCAACCGGCGCCGCACCTGCGCTGACGGCGCTGATTCTTCGTCAGGGCGGTGTGGCGCAATTCGCGTGGCACCGCACCGATTCCCCGACCCGGCGGGGGGGGGGGTCAGAAAATTCCGCCCCTGATTTCTGGGATGGCGCAAAATTCCTAAGAAGAGATTGAGGAGGCTGGGACTGTATTCTCCAGATGTTTAGAAGATTGAGAGGTGACCTCACTGAACTGTGCAAAATTCGACAGGGGAGATGCAGAAAGGATGTTTCCCCTGGTTGGGGAGTCTAGAACCAGGGCATTAGAGGAAGCCCAATTGGGACTGAGATGAGGAGGAGTTTCTTCAGTCAGACAATGGTGAATCTTTGGAATTTTCAGCAGGATGCGGGGGCTCAGTATTTGAGTATATTCAAGACAGAGATTGATAGATTTCTGGATATTGATGACATCAAGAGATATGTGGACAGGGTGGGATGATTACATTAAAGTAGATGATCTAATTGAATGGTGAAGCAATTTTGAATGGGTCAAATGGCCTACTCATGTGAGGCAAGCATAAATTCAAAGTGCCCAATATTGAAAATAAGGCTGCAACAACCAACAACTAACGAGTGGTTTATAAATACTTTGCATAACTTAGTTGCTTTTGTACCACAAAGCCAAGGATCCCATTTTTTAAAACAAAAAGTGCATGGTACCTCTTTGTAATTATTGTTCACCTTGTGAGAGAGAGAATGCATGTGCGTGTGTGAGTTGGTGCTGTAGTTTAATTTGAGTTACAACCTGGCTAGCACACTTTACAGTACTGATTCCCCCCCCCCCCCCCCCCCCAGTCTAACTTTTGTAGAATGTAGACCAGAGGCATGTTAAGGAACTCTTAAGAGATGTTGCAGTGTTTTGCTGGAAGGATCGGGTAACCCAATAGTTATAATTGCCCCACACACAGGTAAAGGCATATTTTCGACACATTCCATCTAGTAACAGAATATGAAATCCCAAGGTGATTTTATATCACTATAGAAATCATAGAATCATAGGATTCCTACAGTGCAGAAGGAGGCCATTCGGCCCATATAGTCCACACTGACCCTCTGAATGAGCACCCTACCTCGGCCCACTTCCCCACCCGATTCTCATAACCTCACCTAAGCTACAAATCTTTGAAAATTAAAGGGAAATTTATCATGGTCAATCCAATTCACCTAATCTGCACATTTTTGGACTGTGGGAGGAAAGCGAAGCACCCAGAGGAAACCCACCCAGGCACAGGGAGAATGCACACTTCCACACAGGCCGGAATTGAACCCGTGTCCCTGGCGCTGTGAGGCAGCAGAAATAACCACTGTGCCGCCCCATGAGTCCATGTCACCATGAAGAGGTGAAAAAGATTATATTCATCTCAGTTCAAGAGTGCAAAACAAGGCTGTTCACCTGCCACTTTCTGTGAAATGTATGAGAATTAATTATTTCTTTGCTTGTTCCGTGAAGGTGAGTGATTGGAGCTCTGAGAAGATCATTGGTAATAAAAAACATGATGAGCACTGAAATATCTAAATAATCATCTCGCATTCAAGGTGTAAAATGCAGGAAAGTAATCAACATATTCTGCTGGAACATATGGACAGTTTTTTAGAAAAGACCAAGAAGTTGAAGGAATTAGTAAAGTTTAAGTATGACTGTTTAATGCACTAATATTAGATTCACATCCAAGTTATATTTAGGCAGGCATTAAGCTGTTTATTTTAAATGGGTAAATTAGTAAATATGCTTAAAACCATCACAGCAAGGGATTTGGTGCACTCATACCTGAACATTTCTGATGATATAATATACTTTATTGCTTGTAATTAATGAAATTATCCAATAAATTGTTGATAAAATGGCCAAATAGACGAGCGGATGAAAATAAAAAATGTCTGATGATTGTTCTCACCTTAAAATTGCACCGTGCGAGAATTAGCATGTGGGGGCTCATTGAGGTGAAATCCCATTTACCATTGTTTTAGTGCTTGCAGTATATTCTTAAAACAAACAATTTGAAGTTTCTCGCAAACAGTGATGACGGAACTTCATTTGAAAATGCTCTCACATTCATATTGACACATTAACAAGGAGAATAGGAGGAAAACAAGACGGGTTTATTTTCTTTCCGTCACCATTTACAAATGATAAAGCAACGTAAGAACATGTCTCACCTTGCATCCTAATTTCTTCTCCAATGGCCTTCTCCACGACATCAACATGTTCAACAATAATAATCTACAATTATACAACTCCATTAACATTGTGTATTCGTTCATGAGATGTGGGTATCACTGGCTGGCTGAGCAATTATTGCCCATCCCTGAGGGCAGTTAAGAGTCAACCACACTGCTGTGGCTCTGGAGTCATGTGTAGGCCAGACCAGATAAGGATGGTAGATTTCATTCTCTAAACGACATTAGTGGACCAGGTGGGTATTTACGACAATCGACAATGGTTCCATGGTCATCTTCAGACTTTTAATTCCAGATTTCTATTGAATTCAAATTCCCGCATCTGTCATGATGGGATTTGAACCCAGGATGACTCTGGGTCTCTGAATAACTAGTCCAGTGACAATACCACTACACCACAGCCTCGCCTTGGGATAGTAAACCATCCCAAGATGCTTCATTGGAGCATTGTCAAATTAAGCAACAAATCACCACAGAAGTTATTAAGAAAAGCATCCAAATAGCTTGTCAAAGTGGTAGGTATAATCATAGAATTAATCATAGAATTTACAGTGCAGAAGGAGGCCATTCAGCCCATCGAGTCTGCACCGGCTCTTGGAAAGAGCACCCTACCCAAGGTCAACACCTCCACCCTATCCCCATAACCCAGTAACCCCACCCAACACCAAGGGCAATTTTGGACACTAAGGGCAATTTATCATGGCCAATCCACCTAACCTGCACATCTTTGGACTGTGGGAGGAAACCGGAGCACCCGGAGGAAACCCACGCACACACGGGGAGGATGTGCAGACTCCGCACAGACAGTGACCCAAGCCAGAATCGAACCTGGGACCCTGGAGCTGTGAAGCCATTGTGCTATCCACAATGCTACTGTGCTGCCCCTATAAAGCAGCATCTCAGTTACAGCTGGGTGGGGGTGGGGGGGGGGGTGCGGAGTGGTGCGGAGAGAGAGGGTTCCCCTTTTTTCCACATCTCAACTGAACAAACATTATATTAATATCACCACCCGAGTACTGTAAGCATTAGGAACAAAGAAATTACAGGTTTAAAAAAGCAGGATAAATGTTTATTACTCAACACCTGACATGTATAATGAACAGCACCAACTCACACAGATGCCCGTCACGCACACACACATGCATTCTCTCTCTCGCAAGATGAACAATAATTACAAAGAGGTACCATGCACTTGGGTCTTAAAAGTCCAGAATTTTCCTGTCACACTTGCTTCTTTTGAGATGAAGGCTTGAAACATTGCAGGCCTGAAATTCCCTATTTGATCCATTAAACGCATAGGGGGGATTTTCTGCCACTGTTGGTGGGCAGGAAAACCAGAGGGGGCGGAGAATCCAACGGGAGTCCCAAAACAGCGTATATGTTGGGAATTTCCGTTCGGATATTCCCTACCCCCACCAAAGATGCAATGGAGTTCCAGCCATGAAAGGTCGGGAACCAAATTACCATATTTTTGAATGTCATTAGTGGCCTTGCCACAGTATTATCCCCCCACAATGGACCCTGCCCCCCCCCCCCCCTCCCCGGTATAACATCACATTGGCGGTGTTTACAACAGGTCCTGACAAACAGGGATCAGGTGCCAGTGCCTGGGGCAGCGATAGGGTGCAGGGCCATTTGGCAGAGCCATAGGGTGGTGCTGGGGTCAGTGAGAGGGAGCAGTGCCAGTGTTCCAGGGGCAGTGCTGGGAACAGTGCCAGGGTACCAGGGGACAGTGTGGTGATGCCATGGACAGTGTCAGGGTGCCAGGGCTTGGTACTAGGATGCCAGAGGAACCATTGGGGCTGAGGAAGATATTGGACGGTATAAGGGGATGAAGTTGGGGAAGTCTCTGGGGACTAAAGGAATAATATAAGGAGTTTGCGACGGACCTAGCACCACATCTCTTGGGAGCGTTTAATGAGGCGCTGGTGAAGGAGGTGCTGCAGGAGACGATGACGCAGGCAGTGATCATATTGATACCAAAGAAGGGGACAGATCCATTGGAATGTGGGTTATATATGCTCATATCGCTGTTAAATGCAGATGTGAAAGTGCTGACTAAGGTGGTGGGAGGAAGGATAGAACGTTGTGTCCCAGTCGTTGCGGAAGATCAAACAGGTTTTGTAAAGTGCAAGCAGCTTTCTAGTTATATAAGGAGGCTTTTCAACATGATCATGAACCCGTTGAGGGCCCAAGTACCGGAGGTGTGGTGTCGATGGATGCAGAGAAGACATTTGACCGGGTGGAGTGGCGGTACCTGTTTGAGATCCTGGGAAGGTTTGGGTTTGGGTCAAAGTTTGTGGCATGGGTGCACATGATGTATGTGGCACCGGTGGCGAATGTACGGACCAATGATATGGGCTCACAAAAATTTCAACTGCACAGGGGAACAAGGCAGGCGTTCCCGCTGTTGCCATTGTTGTTTGCACTCGCAATTATGCCTCTGGCAATGCCTCTTAGGGGGTCAAAAGAGTGGCAAGAGATTATGAGATGGAGAATGGAGCATTGCGTGTCGCTGTAGGCGGACAAGCTACTATTGTATGTGTCGGACCCGCTGGAGAGCATGGCGAGGATCATCGGCCTGTTAGGGAAGTTCGGGGATTTTTCGGGATCCAAGCTAAATTTAGGGAAAAGTGAAGTATTCCCGGTTAACGAGCTGGGTTGGTGTGCTAACATAGGGTGTTGGCCATTTAAGGTAGCCAGAGACAAGTTTAGATACCTGGGAATTCAATTAGCGAGGGAATGGGCGATGCTACATAAGTGGAATCTAACAAAGCTGGTGGAGGAGGTCAGGGAGCATCTGAGGAGGTGGGACACTCTGCATTTGACTCTGGCAGGGAGAGTCTAAGTGGTGAATATGAACACTTTGCCGAGGTTTCTGTTCATATTCCAGACACTTCCGATCTTTGTATCGAAGGCCTTCTTTTGAAAACTGGATATGATTATTTCAGACTTTGTGTGGGCAGGGAAGGTGCCAAGGGTTAAGAGGACCCTGTTACAGGGACAGAGCAGAAGGGAGGGTTTGCATTGTCGAACCTACTGCATTGTTACTGGGTGGCAAATGTGGAGAAGGTGAGGCGGTGGTGGGAAGGAGAGGGGGCAGAATGGGTTAGCATGGATGAAGAATCCTTTAGGGGGTTCAGCTTGAGGGCTATGATGATGGCAGCATTGCCATGGACGCCAAGGAAATACATGGAGAGCCAGGTGGTGAAGTCCACAGTAAAGGTCTGGAACCAGCTGAGGAGATAGTTCAATATAGAAGGGATGTCGCTATTGGTGCCATTGTGCGAAAACCATGGTTTTCAACCGGTGTGATAGACGGTATATATAGGAAGTGGAGAGAAGTGGGGCTAGTTAGGGTGAGGGATCTGTACCTGGAAGAGGGGTTTGCCTGTATAGAGGAACTGAAGGAGAGGGTAGAGCTACCTAGAGGAAGAGAGTTTAGGTAGCTGCAGGTAAGGGACTTTGCGCGGGAGGTTTGGAAAGAGTTCCCCAGGTTACCGAGGTACATCCTGTTGGAGCCATTGCTGCTTCCGGATGTGCAAACAGAGGGCAGGATCTGGGGCATATATTGGTGGGTGACAGAGCAGGGAGGTGAGCAGTTGGTGAAGATTAAGGAGTAAAGGGAGGGGGAGCTGGGAAGGGAGATAAACTGGGGAATATGGAGGGAGGCGCTGCGAAGGGTAAGTGTGACTTTCTCATGCGCAAGGATGAACCTGATGCAGTTCTTCATGGTATACAGGATACAGTTTTGTAGACTGGTCGAAGTGAATGATGAACTGCAGAACATGGGGCAGAATTCTCCGCTCCCCAAGCCGGGTGGGAGAATCGCGGGAGGGCTGGGTGACTCACGACACGCTGCCCTGGCACCCCCCGCGATTCTCCCGCCCCCCGCTCGAGGAATTGCTGCTCACCGTTTTTCCCGGCGACCAGCCCGGATGGGCCGAGCGGCCTGACGTTCCCGACCTGTTCACGCCGGCGGCAACCACACCTGGTCACTGCCGTCATGAACATGGCGCCAAAGCTTCGTTTGTGGCTTGTGGGGGATGGAGAGGGGAGTGAGAACCACGGCAGTGCTCGGGAGGGGACTGGCCCGCGATCGGTGCCCACCGATCGTCGGGCCGGCGTCTCCAAGAGGCGCACTCTTTCCCATCCGCCACCCCGCAAGTTCAAGCCGCCACGTCTTGCGGGGCAGCGGAGGGGAAGACGACAACCGCGCATGCGTGGGTTGGAGCCAGCCAACCTGCGCATGCGCGGCTGACGTCACTTAGGCGCCGCCGTCCCGTCATTCCCGGCACACCACCTAGACGCAAGCATCAAGGCCCGGAGGCCGAGATTTACGGAGCGCCACTCCTAGCCCCCTGGGGGGGGTGGGGTGAATAGGGTGCGAGGAGCGGCCTCCGAGGCCGAGTTCACGACGGCCTTCCAGATGCCGCGCTGGAGCAGAGAATTCCGCCCATGGAGTTTAAAATAATTTATTGTAGAACAACTGCGTGGTAAGATAACAAGGATAAATAAAATAATAAACTACTAGCACTAAACAATTATTGTGGAACTATTGCAAATACGTCTATCTCTCAGCACGACCAACTCCCAACTCCCAGATCACAGGGTCACATGATGGGTTTACAATGCCACCTAGTGGTCAGAGGTAATGCATAACATTAAGTACAAACTTGCCTTATGCATATCATCACATCCCTTTTCCTTTGTAAAAGAAATTAGTTACAAGTGGTAAATTATTTTTTACATTTCATCATGATGTGCATAACTATTTACATGTTCAGAAATCTTTTGTTTTACTTTACAGTCTGTTCCAAGTTCAGTCTTTCTGGCTTGCGCCTCATTCTTGTGGATCTTCTCAGTATCTGCTGAACTGGCACTTGTTCTTCATGTTGTTTAATATTTGTTGTTTGAGTTTGATGTTATTCATGTGTTGACATATCATCCTCTTGTTGTGTTGGTTCCATATGTTCTTCAGATGTTTTAGGACTGTTGCATGCTTCTTCTGGTGGTTGCATAACAAATGGTTGCTGTTCTTTAAGCAAAGCTCTTCTATTCCATCTCAAAGCAACACCTTCATCCGTCACATGAGTTTGGACCTGCTGGTTGCAGTACCTTTGCCTGTTTGGACCATCCATTGCCTTTGGAGTCTTCTACTCTCACTGTATCCTTTGGCTGCAGAGGTTGAAGTCTTTTGGCAGACCTATCATAGAACTCCTTCTGTCTCCTTTTCTGAGAGGTCAATGAACTTGTCAAAGAGTGGTTCACAAGGCTCATTAGGAAAACGAGGTAGAGTCATACGTAGTTGCCTGTTCATTAACAGTTGAGCAGGCGAGAGGCCATTGACTAGCGATTCCAAAGATAACCGAGGAGCTCAAGATATGTATCCTCACGACTGTCGAGTGCTTTCTTTAGGAGCTGTTTTACAATGTGTATTCCCTTTTCAACCTTGCCATTCAACTGAGGGTAATGCGGGCTCAAAGTAGCATATTGGAAACCGTACTGCTGCACAAATTCTGTCCATTCATAACAGTCAAAGCAAGGACCATTATCGCTCATGGCCACATCCGGAATGCCGTGTCACGCAGAGATTTCTTTTACATTTTTAATAACACATTTTGCTGTTGAATTTCACAACTGCGCTATCTCCGGATCGTTCGATAAATAGTTTATGACCAGCAGGTACTCCTTTCTATTGAAATGGAAAAGATCCATGCCAACCTTCTGCCGCACAGTGGTGGCTGTCTTGCCCATCTGCATAGGTTCCTTGCTCTGCTTGCACTGAAATCTTTGGCATGTTTTACAGTTCTCCAACATCACCTCAATGTCCCAATTGATCCCAGGCCAATAGACTGCCTCCCTGGCTCTCCTCTTGCACTTTTCCATCCCCAAGAGGTCTGTGCAACTTGACGAGGATCATTGACCGCAATGCTTGTGGAATCACAATCTCGCTGATTTTGCAACAGAAATCCATTAATGTCTCTTAATTTGGCTCAAATATTGCAGAAACTCAAACATATCCTTTGGGCCATCCTTCATGAATGTACTTTATCACTTTCTGCAACATCGGTCCTTCTCAGTTTCTTCTGTAATGACCTTTGACTTGTTGTCAGAGACTGGCATAGACTCTGTCACCATGTTTACATGGACGTGTACATCCTCATCCAGCTGGGATGGTTCCTCATTGCTGGTAGCTCTGGAAAGCGTGTCAGCCATGATAAGATGTCTACCCGGCGTAGATACCATCTCAGAATCATACCGCTGCAACTTCATAAACATTCGTTGCAGTTTCTGCGACATCTCACTAACATTTATTTTTATGATGGCGACGAGTGGCCTTTGGTCAGTCTCTACAATGAAGGCTTGAAGCCCATACACATAACCATGGAACTTCATCAGCCCATCAATGAGCCCAAGACACTCAATCTGTGCGTATTGCTGTTCGGCGTCAGACATCCCCCAAGACACATACGCCACTGGTAGCCAGTCTCATTCCAGATCCTGCTGGAGAAGGACCGCCCCCAAACCATCCTGTGATCTATCGGTTGAGAGTTTTGTGTCCGGGGTGATAATTGTGTCAGGGGATGGCAAGTCAGGTCGGGTGATTGATTGAGGGGGGATGTGGGTTGAGTCGTACTCTTAATCACTGAGTTACACCAGAGGTTAAACAGTGTGACAATTGTAGGATTAGTCGCATGTAACTCAGTGTTGGAGACAGTTACATAATGGGCGGTACAGACCTGCCCATTCGAAGTTTGACTTCACACGCAAACACAGTGCATTCACACAGGTCATGACTCCCAATGGATCCTCAGGTGAGAAAGGGGCAGACGTCACAGCATTCACCATTGTTGAAATTGGAAGATCTGGCCTGATGCTGCACCAGGGCCAGGTGGAATGCCTCCAAGAATACTGAAATAATTACAGGAGGAAAATGAGGAGTTACAGGCCAGAATTTGCCAAAGCTCCTTTGAAATGGGTGCGGTGTCCGAGGATGAGACAATTGCAAATGTTACACACTTCAAAAAGTGCATGAATCCAGGGAAATGGGTGGTCGTCACACAAGTGCCTGGGCTGTCTGCTGAGTGTGCAGCCAGGAGCCAACATAGACAGTGGTAGACTGCACATCACAGTAAATTCTCTATCTGCAATAAAATTGTTCAAATGATCTGTTGCATTCATTAAATATTTATACATGAGGGCAAACTGAACTTTTCTAAGGTTCGTCACTATACTTTCCGTCTGCAGGCAAATCTTACTGTTGTTCATTGCTTTCCTGGGATTTGATGGTAATGACAAAAATCATCTCAGGTAGAATGTGAAACGGTGCTTACTATTCTGCACTCAAGTACATAAGAGCACGCTCTGGAAACAGCAATTTCATATTCAGACCACAATTCCCACAAGGATGAGATGAGAGATGATATGACTCCCATGATACTTAAATTGGGCTATTTTTTCTGTGCACTGCTAATGTCATTTCACATTGTGTAGGTGGTGCTGTAATCAATGATTTTCCAATTTTGGTGAGGAGCAGAGTGCACTTATCTTTAAACAGAGCTTATGAAAGCATTTCTTCATGTAAATTTACTGCGTGTATTTTGGCAACACTTCAAGTCAGGGGGGAGAAATGGGGCAAGGAGTAAACAGCTAAAACCAGAATCATTACGTTAGATGTCAAAGATCTTATAATTTTTCCAGTGCGAGTCAAGAGTTGGGATCTTTGAATTATCAATCCGAGGCAGAGTTGCTCTCTTCCATGGCAAAACACAATTTCAATTATGCTTTAGTGGGGTCAATATTGGAGGTCATTGGATCCCTGCATTTATGCTTTGATCAAAGACCCACAAGTTTTTAGGCTTAACATTTCTATGATCCTCGCTGCAAATGAATCATTTTGTTCACTGCAGAATTTGTTCACCTCTGATTATATTCAACATTCAGAACTTCAAGATCATTCTTAAAACTAACATTTATCCAGCATTAAGAATAAAGAATTGACAATCTACAAGATACAACTCAGGAGTGTGACGGAATACTCTCCCCTTGCCTGGATGAGTACCGCTCCAACAACACTCAAGAAGTTTGACACTATCCAGAACAGAGCAGACCACTTGATTGGCACCCCATCCACAAACATTTAAACCCTCCACCACTGACGCACAGCGACATCCGTGTATATCATCTACAAGAAATCACATCTACAGGAACTCAATGAGGTTTCTTAGGCAACACCTTCCAAATCCACGACCCTGTCATTTAGAAGGAAAAGAGCAACAGATATCTGGGAACATCATCAGCTGGAGGCTCCCCTCCAAGCCAGTTATCATCCTGACTTGGAAATGTATCGCCGTTCCTTCACTGTCACTGGGTCAAACTCTTGGAACTCCCTCCCTAACAGCACCGTGGGTGTACCTACACCTCATGGACAGCAGCGATTCAAGAAGGCAATTCACCACCACCTTCTCAAGGGCAATTAGCAATGAGCAATGAATACTCGCCCAGCCAACAAAATCCAACTCCCTTGAAAGAATGTGGAGAAAAGCAAAGACAATTTGCCTTTTCTGGGTCTAAACCTTAATACTTTGCATTCCTTTTGTGGTTCTTTATGCTCGGGGAGCCCGGCCAGGATTCTGCCGCATTTGGCGTGATGGCGTGACGCCAGCTCCAAGAGCGGCACAAACCACTCCGGCGTCGGGCCCCCCAGAAGTTGCAGAATCCTCCGCATTTCCGGGGGCAAAGCCGGCGTCGGCGGGGTTGGCGCCACGGCAACCGGTGCCACAGGGCCGCCGTGGGCCGGCACGAGTTGGCGCATGCGCAGAACCGCCGGCATGTTTCCTGCGCATGCGCAGAGGGTTTCCTCTTCGCGCCGACCATGGCGGAGCCTTATAGAGACCCGCGCGGAGGGAAAGAGTGCCCCCACGACACATGACCGCCCGCAGATCAGTGGGCCCCGATCACGGGCCAGGCCACTGTGAGGGCTCCCCCCAGGGCCGGGCCCCCCCGAGGTCCCCGAGGACTCCGCTGGACGGCTGACAAGCCAAGTCCCGCCGGGATGGACCATGTCCATTTCACGCCAGCGGGACTGGCCAAAAATGGGCAGCCGCCCATCAGGAGAATTGCCGGGAGGCGCCACTGCCAACGGCCCCCGAATGGTGCGGCGTGATCACCGCCCCCACCCGAAAACCGGTGCCAGAGAATTCGGCAGCTGCCGTCGGCGGGGCGTGATTCACGCCCCCCCCCCCCCCCCCCCCCCCCGCGGCGATTCTCCGAGCCGGCGGAAGGTCGGAGAATCCGACCCCCCATATTTGGAAATTGGAAGCAGAACAGGTCCCTTAGGATATTTCAAACATTATGATTAAGAGATTCTGTAGTGGGTGTCAGTAATGGTCTAAGGAAAAATGGCCAGGAAACATCAAAAGGCAGGGGAAACAAAACTGAGCCCACCCATTTTTCTATCCAATCATTTTTTTAAAATATATTTTTAAAATTTAGAGTACCCAATTAATTTCTTCCAATTAAGGGGCAATTTAGCGTGGCCAATCCACCTAGCTTGTACATCTTTGGGTTGTGGGGGCAAAACCCACGCAGACACGGGGAGAATGTGCAAACTCCACACAGACAGTGACCCGGAGCCGGGATCGAACCTGGGACCTCGGCGCTGTGAGGCAACAGGGCTAACCCACTGCGCCACCGTGCTGCCCTTTTCTATCCAATCATACTGGTGCAAAGTAAACAGTTTTGACTTATAGTAGTCTTAATGTTCACACCAGAACTAAATCCCCAGCTCTTCAAAATTATGAATTTTGGCTGACATAGAGTATTTAATAAGATGAGCAGGACTGGAAGTGATTGTGCAATCATACGGCAGGTTGTAGGGGGAGCAGGAAATATTTGACCCTGCCATCAGATGATTCAAATCCCTGAGAAGTTGGGCAATATTGGGCTTGTCTCTCCAAGCATCCATTCTCTGCAGGCAGAGAGAAGTGGTGCTGATTGGGAGAAGTGATCATACAACTACATGGTCATCTGGAAACGTTTAGGTGCATCATATCATCCATTCTTCCTGGGACACCCTTCCTTAATTGGTCCCCTTCACTCCCCTTTTATCTGTGACTGTATGTTCTTGGACCTCCATCACTCCCTCTGTCTTCAACTGCATAGCTCATTTATTTGTACCCTTATCACTCTCTCCCATTCCCAATGATGTCTTGCCACAAACAAAGAATGGTCCCACGGTAAAGCAATGCCTCCTTGTAAGTTCCCTTCCAGGCTACCTGGGAAATGTAGATGCGTACTTCACGAGGCATGGGAATAAGAGATCTTCGCACTTGACCAAGACAGCCTGGTTGGAGATTGCAGGGGAGGTGCGAAGCCTTGGGGTCCATCCAACCATCATCCGTAACCTGAAAACATTGACCCACGACCTTCCAACTCTAATCCTTCACCTTCTGGCCGTGATTCAGGAGCCTACCTCCGTGATCCTTCAGCTGCTTTCACTTTCCCTTGACCCGCCTTCGTAGACCATTGGCAGACACAGAGAGAAATGATCAAAGTCATCTGGAAAATCTGCTGTAGGGAGCAATAAGGAATCTCTCTCTTCACCACAGAAAGCATCCTATCTGACTGCCCCACACCCTGGTATGGCAACCGCTCAGCCCAAGACCGTAAAAAACTAGAATTGTGAACACAGCCCAGTCTGTCACTCGAACCCGCCTTCCATCCATTGACTCTGTCTACACTTCCCTCTGCCTTGGGAAAGCGGGCAGCATAATCAAAGACCCCCTCCCACCTCGATGATTCTCTCTTCCAACCTCTTCCATTGGGCAGGAGATACAAAAGTCCGAGCAGAACTGCTGGCGTGATCCCTCCGCATGCGCATTAACAGGTTGAAAGGCAGCTTCTAACCGCTATGACCAGACTCCTGAATGACCCTCTTATGGACTGAACTGATCTCTTCACACACCTTCTCTTCCACGTAGCACTGCACTCCACATGCTTCACCCGATATCTGTGTCTATGTATTTACAATGTGTATTTATTGTCGGTCTTATGTCATTTCATGCGTGGAACGATCTGTCTGAACTGTGCGCAGAAATACTTTTCACTGTACCTCATTGCATGTGACAATAAATCAAATTCAATTCAATTCAGTTCAATTCAATTTAGTTGAGCCCGATATCTATTGTAGAAAAATCCAACCCAAGAGGTAGTGACTGTCCATCAGAATGCACGCCAGGTGCAACACATCTATTTCTGGGAGATGAATCACAAAAACAAAAGGGAGGAAATTGTCTCCAGAAAAGTGCTGTTACCTGGAACTAAACTCGACAAGATTTTAAAGGGAACCAGCTAACTTCAAACAGTCACAATATTCAACAATCTACACCTCAAGGGCAAGCAAAGGTCTTAATCGTATATTCTTTATATATTTTTTATTTGGACTCAAACGTTTGTTATACAGTATCTGATATCCGTGTATATGTGTTTATGTTTCAGTGTATCCTTTATTATTTTTCCTCGAGTTTAGTAACTAATGAACTTGTTCTTTTATTGACTCAAAAAACCTGGTTTGATTTGCTCTTTTTAAAAAAATAAATACATTTGAATTGGGGAAAATAATTTAAAACCTTTTTGCGAACCACAAAGGAGGCTGAATAGAGGGGAGCCAGTTTGTTTCTCCTCACCCAGTCATAACACTAACTTGATCTCATAAACTCAACCTGCCATTGGGAAACCAAGATTTCAGCTCCCACCTAATTAAGTCCCCTCTCCCCTCCGCCTGCCTCAAATCCCATTCTACAGGGCCCAATAAAAACTGTCCAATGTTCCCACTCATGGCAAACTCTAGAACTGGTGGGAATAAATATAAAATGACTAAATCAATAGGACTTCTGAAAAGAGATTAAACTATGAGATTTGCGAACACATGACATCATTGATAGCATTCAAGGGGAAGCTAACTAAGTAGATGAGGGAGAAATAAATGGAAGGATATGCTGATATGATTAAACGAAGCAGGTTAGGAAGTGATTTGTTGGAGCATAAGCACTAGCACTGAGCAGTCGGGTCAGATGCCTTAATTCTGTGTTGTAAATTTTATGTAATTTTAGTTAAATTTGATTGGTCTTCTTCATAGTAGCTTCAGACGATATGGATCATAAATCCACCTTTTTCTTGATCTTTGCTAATGGACACCCCATTCATTGTTGTTCCGATGTCATGGGCTGGATTCTCCGACCCCCCGCTGGGTCGGAGAATTGTCGGGGAGTGGCATGAATCCCGCCCCGTCGCTGGCTGCCGTATTCTCCGGCGCCAGTTTTTTTGCCGGGAGCAGGGATCACGTCGCACCGGTAGAGGGCTGTTGGCAGTGGCCCCCTCCCCGGTGATTCTCCAGGCCCTGATGGGCCGAGCGACCGCTCGTTTTCGGCCGGTCCCACCGGCGTGAAATACACAAGGTCCATACAGGCGGGACCTAGCTCTGAGGGCAATTAGCGGGGACCTTGGGGGAGGCGCTGCGGGATACTGCCCCGGTGGGAGGCCCCCACGGTGGCCCACACCATGATCGGCGCCCACCGATCTGCGGGAGGGCCTGTACCATGGGGGCACTCTGTCACTCTGCTGTGGCCTCTGCAAAGCTCCGTCATGGCTGGCGTGGAGAACAAACCCCCTGCGCATGCGCCAGAACATGCTGGCGCTCCGCGCATGCACCAACTCGCGCCGACCCGGTGGAGGCCCTTCAGCGGCAGTTGGCGCTGCGCCAACTACTCCAGTGCCGGCCTAGCCCCGGACGTGTGGAGGATTCCACAACTTCCGGGCGGCCCGACGCCGGAGTGGTTCATGCCACTCTTTGACGCTGCTACGGCCCGCCCGCCAGTTGGGGGAGAAACCCGACCCATATGTTTCAGGAATGGCCAAACCTTCTGAATCTTTGAGCCGCCCACAATAATCTTCAGACATTCAAAAACTGCGTATGAACATATGAATTAGGAGCAGGCGTAGGCTACTCAGCTCCTCGAACTTGCTCTGTTCTTCAATAAGATCATGACTGATCTTATTGTAATCTCAATCCACATTCCTGCCTACCCCCGATAACCCTCCCCTCTCGATCGTTTCTCTCCCTCTGTGAAGGTATTCATGGCTGAGGCTGCAACCAGCTGTTTACCTCCTTTAATGGGTTTAGCAGCACAAGGAATAAGCCACAATTTGAATGTCAAAAGAGCTGCATGCAGCTTGTGGGCCATAATTTGGCCATCCTGATATATTTAGTTGCATTAGGAAACATCTGCTGCTGTTCCTTACCTAGGTACCTGGATAAGTATTGGAACAGTAAATAATCCTCAGTCCATCTAAGGATCAGGTGCAATGTTGGTTTTGCAGCCTATCTGGTTTTACTCCCCATTGAAGTCACGGAGTAATATTGGGTGGGATACAAAATCAGTGATTCAGTCAGTTTCCCAACTGGCAGGTTGGGTTGAAATTGCTCCCATTCTGCCCAGAACAATATTCTAGTGTCAACACACAGGCATTGTGCAGACTTATGATAATTTCCTGGCATTTGTGTTCTGTTTCTCTGGCTATGTCCTAAAATCTGGTTAACTTTGCTTACTGTTGCCAAACCCTTCTGGTTTCAGATATTTAGCCCATCTGTTTAATTTGTTCACATAGTTTTGAATTACAGCATTCCCCGCAAGTGTTCCGTGACAGACATTTTCTGACCATGTATTGTAACTGATTGGATATTTAGTGTACTCATGCTATCAGTTTTATTTTTTCTTTCTTTCATTTGATTTACAGTCTTAAGTCTCACTTTGCACTGTGCTGAACCATTAATGCTTGCTTCAAACCATTTGAGCCAAGTGGCCAGACTGTCATTGGGAATCTCAGAAAGATAGTAAGATCAAATACTGCAGTCAGTTCATGTTAGCAAGCACAAAGCAACATTACCTAGCCTGTGGCAGGCTCAAACATGATAGCCCAAATGGTTGTAAGTTTTATCTATTCTTTTTCGGGTAGATAAACACATGATATATCGTTATTTCACCAATGCAATGCTGCAATTTACAGTTTAATGATGGATTTCTAACCCAATAGGTTATTGATAAATCAGCTAAGAGCAGAGGGTAAGAACATTCGACCCAATTAGTGTTGTCTTGTATGGAAATCATATTTGGCCTCAGTCTTAGGGATGTTTGTCACTCGAGTCCATTTGTTATCAATTTCTCAGATTATATCACTAAATTATCTTACCTTAAAAAGTATGTTCTAATGTTGTAACTATTAAACGCATATGCAGTAAAGTTCACAAATGAACCATCTGCTCAAATGTTTCAGAGGACGTCCGAAAACTTGATGAATGAAGAGGATTACAATGCTGGGTTGCGGGCGTTTGAGTGGTCTACCTCAACTCATGCTTTTCCTCAAAGCATATAAGTCAATAATTGTACAATAATAATAATCTTTATTGTCACAAGTAGGCTTACATTAACACTGCAATGAAGTTACTGTGAAACTCTCCCAGTCGCCACATTCTGGCGCTTGTTCGGGTACACAGAGGGAGAATTCAGAATGTCCAATTCACCTAACAGCACGTCTTTTGGGACTTGTGGGAGGAAACCGGAGCACCCGGAGTAATCCCACGCAGACACAGGGAGAAAGTGCAGACTCCGCAGACAGTGACCCAAGCCGGGAATCGAACCTGGGACCCTGGTGCTGTGGAGCAACAGTGTTAACCACTGTGTTGCCATGCGACCCTAGATTATTCACTTTCAACCTCAGAACATTTTCATCCCAACAATTGTAGTAGATGGATGAATCTTTCAAAATCAGCGCTAGCAGTATTTTGCTTTTTTAGTGGTCTTGACTTAATTTACTGTACATTAGTTCAACAATAGTTCTTTCATGTGAAAAGTGTTATGGCAGGAGTTGGATTTGTTATGGCAATTTGTTCAGCAGCCAGAAAGCAGGATGTTTCGACTGAAAAACATTTATATGAAACAACCTACAACCCTGCAAGGGAACAAAGAGTGACTGTCAGCTCAGGCCCCCCAAAACGGAATAGCTTCTGGGGAAGTCAATGTTTGGTTCAGCTATCTTGAGGCTCATTGAGAAAACAGGTGCATTTAATCATTTGCTAATCAACAACAGCTAATTTTGTTGGAAAAATTATAATTATCTCCGCTTGTCTTTTTTTTAAGAGTATCCAATTATTTTTTTTTCCAATTAAGGGGCAATTTAGCGTGGCCAATCCACCTAACCTGCACATCTTTGGGTTGTGGGGGTGAAACCCACGCAGACATGGGGAGAATGTGCAAACTCCACATAGACAGTGACCCAGGGCCGGGATTACGAACCCGGGTCCTCAGCGCCGCAGTCCCAGTGCTGTCCACTGCACCACATGCCACCCTATCTCCACTAATCTTAAACAATATGATTGTGTTCATCCAATATCTAAGTACACAATTGGAATTCTTTTATCCTGATCATGGATTTAAGCTACTATTTTGCACTGCCTATATATGTTCTACAAAAGAATGACATATATTCATAAAGTCTTCAAAGTGGCAGATATAAATGCATTGAGACATGGCAGTCATTGAATGTCATATATGTGTAGAATTTACATCAAAAACAGTATTTAATTTGATGAACACTAATAGGAAAGAATAGCTAATTAAAAGCTGAATCAAATAAACTAAACTGTTTTTACTTTATTCTCTTTTCCTTAGAAGATTTGATCCTTGTTAGCATATTGGCAAATATTTGAATTTTGTGTTGCCAGTTTATTGATCGTTGCCTTCAAAGGTTAAAGGAAGTAGCAGCTGAATGCTACATTATCACCTCTGTCACCTCAACGTCTTTATTTAAATGCTGGACTGATACAGGAATGAAATGCATATTTTGAATAGCAGCCATTCTCGATAACATGTCAGGTGTATGTCCGAAAAGTGGAGCGAGTTTATTTTGGTAAGGCACTGGAGAAAATAACTCAGGTTAACGCATTTGAAACCTCGCTTGCGGATTCTTCATCCTGATAGGAGTGCACATGTGTCAGTCCTTGAGTATTTGTAATGAATCTGGTATAAATATATCACAGATGGAGATAGAATCAGCTAGTTGCTTTTCCTATCCTCACAGCACCAGTGTGCACCAGTCCAATGGGAAAAGTGGGATGCAGATCAGAGAGACTGACAATTCACCGGAACATACAAAAATCTTAGTCTTTTCAATGATACCCAGGCAACAGCTTTCAGAATCTAGAACTGGCTGAGAGAGATAGAAGCTTACACTGTTGAAGACAGTTGGTAATGGACTTTCCTATTACCAGTAGATTAAAAATATGTTTGCATAATTTAACAAAAGTACTTGTGCCAGTATACTGAATAAACCCTTTTTGGCAAATGATCAATAAACAATGCCAGAGCCAATATTTGACTTAACCAGAACCACCAGCCAATTAAAACCCTTGTAAATGTCAAGTGTAGCACCTGACATCAATTTTTATCCAACAAGCCATTTTAGAAGCAAGGAAATATATACGCAGAGCATGGACGATTTGAAAAAGCAATGGCAACATAATTTTCTTCAGACATTATTGGTCCTGAGGCCCTCCTTATCAACCCAAGTGAACAATCATATACTGTCAATAATGACCGCGATGCCCTCCAAAATAATTAATATAAAACATAAAGATGATATCTTGCCAGTATTAGATTTTAAAATTGGTTAAATTGCAGCCATAAATATGCAGAAATGAGAGAGTTGCTTCTGCAGGTCTGGTATTTAAACTTTTGATGCCATTAAACTATAGATTACTGAAACCATATCCCTTCGAATACATCGGTATAATGGAAGAAGATTTGCAAAACAATACGTCTCTTAGGCCTTCAGTTATGAAATGATAAATGAAAAGGTCAGCTCTACAAATCAATCACTTATACTATGTGGCATCCTTTCAATCTAGGACTGAGAAGCTCATCATGACATTGATGACCTTGTCATCCATTTGAACATTGTGCACCTGACTGACTGTGACTGAGAAAAAAGTAGTCATAATTATCACATTAAAAGCAAAGGGGATGAATTTTACTGCTGCTTTTGGGACCCCATTGTCAGGGTGGAAAGTGAGTCCTGAGCCCACAGTGGCCAGCAGTGGGACAGGCTTGAAGATTTTCTCATCGGCTGCTTTCTAATTGGCTGCCTGTGCATCCGCCTCCAATTAAAGATGGCGGGCATTCTTCTGAGGGTTGGCGGCTCTCAAACCTCAATAACAGCACTGGGAGAGCTCAGCACTGCTGCAGTTGGCAGGAAGCCTCAGAGTGCCTCCAAGTAGGAAAATAAGAAATGAAAAATTCAGGGGGTCCCAACCCTCCAGCTCTGATGACCTCTTCTTTTCTTCTTCTTAGACAGTCCCGCAGAGTCCTGAGGCCTTCCTTATCAACCCAAGTGAACAATCATATACTGTCAATAATGACCGCGATGCCCTCCAAAATAATTAATATATAACATAAATATGATATCTTGCCAGTATTAGATCTATACTAAAAATGAGTTAGGTGACTGCGGAGTCCAATGTGCGACCTATAGTCTCTGTCACAGGTGGGGCGGACAGTGGTTGGTGAAGCGTGTGGTGGGTTACCCGGGTTCATATGTGCTCCTTTCGCTGTCGACTCTTGGCTTTAGCATGTCTTGGCGATGAGGCTTGAGGTGTTCAGCTCCTTCCCAGATGTTTTTCCTCCACTTTGGGCCAGGGGTTTCCAGATATAGATGGGGATGCTGCACCTTTTCAGGTAGGCTTTGAGGGTGCGCTTGAAGCATTTCCTCTTCCCTCCTGCCGTGTCGAAGCTCCAACTAGTGGGCTTATTTTTGAAGATGGTGTGGTCTGCTCAGCAGAGCTGACGGAGCATGGTTAATGCTTCAACGCTGGGGCTGTTGGCAATATGACTTGGGTGCATCTATCTGCCAATGGATTTTCAGGATTGATTGATTTGATTTATTGTCACATGTACCGAAGTACAGTGAAAAGTATTTTTCAGCGGCCGAGGGAAAGTATTCAGGACGTACATAGTAGACAAAAGAATAATCAACAGAGAACATTGATAAATGGTACATCGACAAACAATGATTGGTTACAGTGTGTAACAAGGGGCCAAACAAAGAAAATACATGAGTAAAGCAGCATAGGGCTTCGTGAATAGTGTTCTTATAGAGAACAGATCAGTCTGAGGGGGAGTCATTGAGAAGTCTTATAGCTGTGGGAAAGAAGCTGTTCCTATGTCTGGATGTGCGACTCTGTACCTTCTGCCTGATGGAAGGGTCTGGAAGAAGGCAATGCCTGGGTGGGAGGGGTCTCTGATTATGCTGTCTGCCTTCCTGAGGCAGTGGGAGGTGCATGCAGAATCAATGTGAGGGTGGCAAGCTGGTGTGATGCGTTGGGCTGAGTTCACCACACTCTGCAGTTTCTTGCGATCTTGGACCGAGCAGTTGCCATACCTGGCTGTGATGCAGCCGGATAGGATGCTCTCTATGGCTCATCTGTAGAAGTTTGTGAGAGTCGATGCAGGCATGCCAAATTTCTTTAGCTGTTACGAAAGCAGCATTGGTGGTACTTCTTCAGGGTTTGTGGTGCCTACTGTACATAGTCCACAACTCTGAGCCATATAGGAGGGTGGGTATTACTACTGCTCTGTAGACCATTAGCTTGATGCCAGATCTGAGGTCCTGGCCTTCAAAAGCTCTCTTCCTCACATGACCGAAGGTTGTACTGGCACACTGATGGGCCTCCTGGACTGTAGCAAGGAGGTCACCTCCATTAAATTGGTGGCCTCTCCAAACAACAGCGGGTGGGGTTGCTTCATCAATTGCTAAATGCCAATGGCTCACAAAAATGGCCCTTATTATGGCCTTTAGAAATGAAAATGGCTGTCTGCCTGAGTGGAAACTGATGTAGCTTGCAGCCCACAACTGGGAAAAGTCCTGGGCAGTAGAACTATGTTAGGAAGCCATCATAACTGAGCTCCCTGAAATCATCCACCTTGAATTTCTCACTTTTTATTTACTTACCCAGAGGTACCGCAAGGTCTCTTCCTACCTCAGCAGTTCCCATTTCTCCCGATGACGCTTTGGAGGCTTCAGAGCTGTCAACCACTACCTTAGGATTGGAAAGATTTTGCCCAAATTTCTGTCATAAATAAATTCCAATGCCATAAGGAATTTCCTAACAATTTTACAATAGAAAGATATGGAAATGACAGCAGGCATCTCGTTACCTTAGACCTTAGGTCTAGCAATTGAAACAGAAAATATGAAAAGACTGTATACCATCTGGTCTTCTCAGCATTTCCAGCATTGTCTGTTTTCGTTACCAGATTTACAGATCAGTGTTTTGCTTTTGGCTCACGTTTTGTATTGAATGCATTTTTTCCAAAAGTATCACTATCATTCAGGAAGTTTTCTTAGGGTTGGAGAAGGCAGAGGTTGAGTATGGTAATCAAAGTAGTCATGGATGTCCATATCAATGACCCGACCTTAGAGCTGGAGAGGCCCCATGAAATATGGCATCATAGGCTGTGGGTTGTGAAGTTGATCTGAAGAACAAGATTAAATGAAGATGGAGATGCAGAGAAGGCATTGAGGATGAATAATCACATTATGCAAAAACTAAATAGGAGATCTTGGTAAGGTAGTTGCCATGCATATCGGTAAATGATAAAGATTTTAAATAAAAGTTTACAGGGGATTAAAAGGACGAGGTGCTTGCATGAAGAGTCACTGGTAGATAAGTGAAGACGATGCCTGATTAAGGTGGGGCTGGAAATGACAACCACACTGCTGCAATGATGGTTAGGTGGGGTTCCTGGAAAATTCTGGAGTGAACTGGGAAATCAGTTTCAAGATTAATCAAGTTAAGCATGATGCCTATGGGATGTAGACACCGCTCACAAGGCCAGCATTTATTATTCATTCCTAATTGCCCTTGAACTTGAGGTGGCTTGCTGGGACATTTCAGACGGCAGGTACGAGTCAACCACATTGCTTTTGGTCTGGAAGTCACATGTCAGCCATATCGAGTAAGGATAACAGGTTTCCTCCCCTATAGGGCATTAGTGTTCACAGATTCCTACAGTGCCGAAGGAGACCAATCGGCCCATCGAGTCTCTACCTCTGAAAGAACACCCTACCTAGGCCCATGACCCCACCCTGTCCTCGTAACCCCACCTAACCTTTGGCCACAAAGGGACAATTTAGCATGGCTAATTCACCTAACATGTACATCTTTGGACTGTGGGAGGAAACTGAAGCACCCGGAGGAAACCCATGCAGACACAGAGGGAAGGTGTAAAACCATAAGACATTGGAACAGAATTAGGCCATTCGGCGCATTGAGTCTGCTTGGCTATTAAAACATGGCTGATATGTTTCTCATCCCCATTCTCCTGCCTTCTCCCCATAACCCCTGGTCCACATATTAATCAAGAACCTAACTATCCCTGTCTTAAAGATACTTAGTGATTTGGCCTCCACAGCCTTCTGCGGCAGAGTTCCACAGATTCACCACCCTCTGGCTGAAGAAATTCCTCCACATCTCAGTTTTAAAGGATTGTCCCTTCAGTCTGAGGAAGTGCCTTCGGGTTCTATTTTTTCCTACTGGTGGAAACATCCTCTCCACGTCCACTCTATCTTGGCCTCTCAGTATCCTGTAAGTTTCAACAAGATCCCCCCCTAATCCTTCGAAACTCCAATGACTACAGACCCAGAGTCCTCAACTGCTCCTCATATGCCAAGCTCTTCATTCCAGGGATCATTCTTGTGAACCTCTTTTGGAGCCTTTCCATGACCATCACATCCTTTCTTAGGGGCCCAAATCTGCTCACATTACTCCAAATGGGGTCTGACCAGAGCCTTATTGCAGCCTCAGTAGTACACCCCTGGTTTTATATTCTAGCCCTCTCGACATGAATACTAACATTGCATTTGCCTTCCTAATTGATGACTGAAGCTGCACATTAACCTAAAGAGAATTGTGAACTGGAACTCCTAAGTCTCTTTGTGCTTCTGATTTCCTAAGCCTTTTCCCATTTAGAAAATAGTCTATGCCTCCATTCTTCCTACCAAAGTGCATAAACTCACACTTTTCCACATTATATTCCATCTGCCATTTCTTTGCCCACTCTCCTAGCCTGTCCAAATCCTTCTGCAGCCTCCCTGCTTCCTCAATACTACCTGTCCCTCTGCATATCTTTGTATCATCTACAAACTTAGCAACAGTGCCTTCAGTTCCTTCTTCCAGATCACTGGAACGACAGAGGTTGAGGGGCGACCTGATAGAAGTCTACAAAATTATGAGGGACATAGACAGAGTGGATAGTAAGAGGCTTTTCCCCAGGGTAGAGGGGTCAATTACTAGGGGGCATAGGCTTAAGGTGCGAAGGGCAAGGTTTAGAGTAGATGTACGAGGCACGTTTTTTACACAGAGGGTAGTGGATGCCTGGAACACGCTGCCGGAGGAGGTGGTGGAAGCAGGGACGATAGTGACATTTAAGGGGTATCTTGACAAATACATGAATAGGATGGGAATAGAGGGATATGGACCAAGGAAGTGCGGAACATTGTAGTTTAGTCGGGCAACATGGTCGGCACTGACTCGGAGGGCCGAAGGCCCTGTTCCTGTGCTGTACTTTGCTTTGTTCTTTGTTCTGTGGTGCCTCCCGAATAACCCCCCAAAACCCCTGCCAATGCTATTCCACTGTCTTCCCTTCTAGGCTCCCCTTCCAATCAACTCTGGCCAGTTCCTCCCTCATGTCTTTGTAGTCACCTTTATTCAATTGTAAAACCGTTACACCTGATACCAGCATCTACCTCTAAACTGAAGTGTGGATTTTATCATATTGTGGTCACTGCCCCCTAACGGTTATTTCACCTTAAGATCCCTAACCAGGTCTGCCTCATTACACATCACCAAATTCAGAATTGCTTGTTCCCGAGTGGGCTCGACCACAAGCTGCTTCAAAAATGCATTCCACAAACTCCTTTCCTTGGGATTCACTACCAACCTGATTTTCCCAGTCCACCTGCATATTGAAGTCCCCCATGATTATTGTAATATTGCCTTTTTTACATGCTTTTTCTATCTCCTGATTTATTTTCTGCCCCACATCCTGACTACTGCGAGGGGGCCTGTAAATAACTCCCATCAGGATCTTTTTATCTTTGTGATTCCTCAACTCTACCTACACAGATCCTATGCCTCCCGGTCCTTTGTTTTAATGTCACGTCTTGCTATCAATTTAATTTCATTTCTTACTGTTATGGGCCAGGGTTTAAAAACTCCAAAGTGTATTATGGAGTTCACCTGACCTATAATGTTTTGTTGAATTTGGCTAGTATAAGCACAAGAGCCTTCACTTCAGGTGTGATTCAACAGTCTTCCAACACTTTAATCAAACAAGCTTTCTTCTAAGAACTTAGTTAATATTTATATAAACATACAGCATGATTATTTTATCAATTAAACATAAAGACACCACCCAGCTACAGTAATCTATGTATTACACTTAATGAATTCCGCTTTAACAGTTCCAATTCAGAAAAACAAAATCCCACAAACCAAAACCCCTTTTCATGGGTGTGGCCCAGCACTCTACATTCTCCCTTGAATAAGATTGACTTTCTCTGAGATTCTGACCCCCGTCTCACAAGCAGATTTAAACCCATCCGGAAAGTAAACCGGGGCGGGATTCTCTGACTTCCCACCGGGTCGGAGAATCGCCGGGGGAGGGGGGGGGGGGGGGGCGTGAATCCCGCCCCGCCGCCAAGTCGCGGGCTGTCAAATTCTCCGGCGGCGGAATTTTGGCGGGGGCAGGAATCGTGGGTCGTTAACAGTGGCGCACCCCCGGCGATTCTCTGTTCCGCAATCGGCCGTTCAGCTGCCTGTTTTCGGCCTGTCCCACCGGTGTAAATCAAACCAGGTCCGTATCGGCGGGACCTGGCTCTGTGGGCGACCTGCAGAGTCCTCGGGGAGTGCGGGGGGATCTGGCCCTGGGGGATGTCCCCACGGTGGCCTGGCCCACGATCAGGGCCCACCAATCTGTGGGCGGGCCTGTGCCGTGGGGCACTCTTTCCCTCTGCACTGGCTGCTGCCAACCTCCGCCATGGTCAGCGTGGAGAAGAACCCCCCTGCGCAAGTGCTGGGTTGACGCCAGCACAAGCTGGCGCTCCTGCGCATGCGCCAACTCGTGCCGGTTGGCGGAGGCCCTTCGGCACCAGTTGGCGCGGCGCCAAACCCTTCCGCGCCGGCTGGCGCACCGCCAACCCCACCAGCGCTGGCCTAGCCCCTGAGAGTACGGAGGATTCCGCACCTTCCGGGCAGCCCCGACGCCGGAGTGGTTCATGCTACTCCTTGGCGCCTGTATGGCCTGCCCCACCGGGTGGGGAGAATCCCGTCCCAGATCCTAAAAGCCACCACCAATGTGATTTTTGCTGGAACAGATATTTAAAATGAAACTAGAGAGAGACAGGCCAAAAGATTTCTTTCTCCTGTCTGAGACAACCTTCAGAATTCTCCGACCCCCCGCTGGGTCGGAGGAGGGCAACGTGAATCCCATCCTGCCGCTCCGACGCCAGCTGCCATATTCTCCGGCGACGGTTTTCAGGCGGAGGCGTGGTAAGGAGTGCCCCCCCGGAAATTCTCCGGGCCCCGATGGGCTGAGCAGCCATCAGTTTTTGGCCAGTCCCGCCGGCATGAAATGGACATGGTCCCATATTTCGGGACCAGGCTTGTAGGCCGGCTAGTGCGGTCCTCGGGGGGATCCGGCCCCAGGGGCCCACGAATTTGCGGGCGGGCCTGTGCCGTGGGGGCACTCCTTCCTTCCATGCTGGCCTCTGTAGGGCTATGCCATGGCCAGTGTGGAGAAGAGACCCCCCTGCACATGCGCAAGAAAACTCCAGCCGGTCTGCACATGCGTGGAACCACGGCGGCGGTTCTAGGCATGCGTGAAATGAGTCAAATGTGAAAATGAAAGTAAAACTCACAGCCATAGCTGAGCTCCACCCACAAAATGACATCACTGAAGCTTTGCGCTATGCCAAGAACCTTTCTTAAAGGGACACTCACATGACACTTCTTAACAATGCAATCCCGCCCCCTCTGCCCATCTGCCTGTCCTTTCGATAAGACAAATATCCTTGGATATTTAGATCCCAACCCTGATTCCCTTGCAGCCATGTCTCGGTGATGCACACTCAGTCGACTCCACGCAGTCACCCAAGGTCGGAACTGAACCCGGGTCCCGGTTCTGTGAGGCATCAGTGCTAACCACTGTGCTGCTGTTTGAACCAGATGGGTACAATAATCAATGATAGTTGTCATGGTCACCATCACTGACGCTGGTTTTATATTCTAGATTTATTAATGGAATTCAAATTCCACCAGCTGCCATGGTTGGATTTGAATCTCTGCTCCCAGTGCATTAGACTGGGCCTCTGGATTACTAGTCCATCACCACAACACCACCATCTCCCTGAGCGACACTCCACAACCTTATAGGTCTTGCATAATGACAGCCGTTGATAGAATAGAAGGGGAAGTCAACAGAAATTCAACAAAGAGCAGAGCAGTCATATAACTACATTTTGTGTATGAGAGAATGGATGCACTCACTCACTAGTGCTGCACTGGGAGTAACAGAGAAAAGAACCCACCAGATCAACGGACAGAGGAGGCAAACCAACAAGACCCAGCAGTACTCTATGCAATGGGTGCAACACAGCAGATTGAGCAAGTCAGGCCTCACAGAAAATCATTGGCTGAGGATACTCCAAATTAATAGGCATGCTGTCAATAATCTCTATTATCTGACATAATAGGGATTTTAGACACAATGGTGCTACTAATGTGAGTGCCTGGAGAGATATCAGTTACCTAAAGGACACATCACTTGTGCCAGCCAGCTTGCCATGCACAAATGGCTTAATTCCTTATTTTCCTGCACCGGCATATACCCAGACTTCAGCATTAATCTGCAGCGATAGAGAATCATGTAAATGGTGACACAGCAGGGGGCTATTAGAACCATTGCGCCTATGGCAGTTCTGGATCTTTAAATGGAGCTAAGTTCTCTAATTGCATATCCCAGCCTTTCAATGTTTTCTTTGATATTCTCTCGTTTAAAATAATTACTCCAAGTCCTTTTCAATTGATAATAGAAACAGAAAATACTCGAAACACTCATCTGGTCTGGCAACATCACTGGAGAGCGAAACAGAGGGCGCGATTCTCTGGCCTCGTTGTGCTCTCGCTCGAGCGAAACGAGGTTGGTCAATAGCGAGAGAGGCTGAAAATAAGAACTGTGGCAGGCGCTAAACAGTTTGCGATCCAACTGGCACACTCCCGTAGGCAAAATCGGGATCTCAACACAGCATGGCGAGAAACCAATTGTCACCACTTAATCCCTATTTCCATACAATTAACAGAACCCACCATCATCCAATGGCCTCCTGTCATTTAGTGGCCTCTCCAGCAAATGGTCACCCTACGCCAATTAGTGCTCCTTTTGAAAAACGTGAGCCTGGCAGAAGGGCTTCAGTAAGGAGCTGAGGAGGTGAGTAGCCATCTTTGCTCACAGGCAAAGAACCCGGGGGCACTGGGCTTGCCATCCCAGCATCGGCGGGGGTTGCCATCCCAGCATCGGCAGGGGGGGGGGGGGGCTTGGAGGGGGGTGGGGGCACTCCATGGGAGGGTGGAGGGAGGCACTGACGCAGCAACCGGGGGGGCAACCGCATGCAGCACCACTATGCCAACCCCTAGACCGCGTCTACCCGTTCCAGGGGCAACTCTTGTCCCTGCCCGTTTGTGCTACTGACCACCCATAACCCCCATTGAATGCCGAGGACTCTGGCTATGTGGCTGGCGGCTATTGCTAATAGGGAATTGGCTATCGTGATTAAGTGAGCACTTCACACAACGTAAATGTTTTCTCGCGGGTGGGCACCCCAATCACGTTTTGATGCCTGGATACTGTGCTTGAACAGCAGCCAACATCCGAACAGCTGGGGAATGGGACACAGCTCCGGGGACATGTCCACGGCCGGAGGGTGGGTGAGTGCATGGGTAGGGGGAGATGCCAGGAGAGATGGGCCAAGGGTTCGGAGGTTGGTCCGCACTGCAGAAGAAAGTGACAGGAGCATTATTCTAGTTGTGCACAAGGGTGTTTATTGTGTGTAACAATTCACCACTCTCTCCCGATGGTGCCGCCACCCCCCCCCCCACCCCCCCCCCCCCCCCTTCGCTATACTGTCCTTTGCTGACCCACTGGTTGCCAGTTAGCCAATCGAACTGACTTCCTCCAAAACCGGTTCCTAAGATTCACTCAGTGCCAAAGAGTCTGGCCAACCCACTCCAAAGTATAATACCTGGGATCACAGCATCCTGACAAGCAGGTTGCTTCAGCTTTATGGGTCCACGGACCAAAATAATAACAGAAAATAAAAGAAATGGGAAATAAGGAAGTAAACAGGAACATACAGTATAGCCACTGCAAGCAGGACTTTCAGTTTAAAATTCCATTGCTCCATTTTCCGAGGGAAGGAGAACAGCCAAGAAGTTGCAAGCAAAGTTATGGTCTGCTACATATTGTGTTGTGGAGATGTCGGCGTTGGACTGGTGTGAGCACAGTAAGACGTCTTGCAACACCAGGTTAAATTCCAACAGGTTTGTTTCAAATCACTAGCTTTCGGAGCACAGCTCCTTCCTCAGGTGAACATTGCTGTCTACGAGGGGAATATTTCATCCTGTGGGAGCTCCTCTTCCAGTGAGGAAGAAAGGAGAAGAAGGCGAAGGTGGGCAGCTATCGAGGGATAAGTGTGCCCTGTGGTCCATCCAGCAAGCTGGTTCACCTGATGATGGGCAAGGGCCTATGGAGCAGAAGTAACAACAGCTACCAGGCAGACAAAGGGGAAGGCACCGTCCAACCAATAGATTTTACCAGCCAAAGCTCACATTCTTGCAAATGAGAGCGCCAATGCCTCTGAAGACTCCAGTTGTCTCGGGAGGCAGCCACTGCAATTTGTGATACGCTGGCTGCTGATCCAATCCTGCAGTGGAGGTGGGAACCCGCTTCCTGTAACCTTCAGGTCACAGTGGCCCTCGATATCGTTTTGCCACAGGGTTCTTCCAGGCCTCACCTGGAGACCTATGTGGTTTTTTTTTCTGCCAGCTGCCCATCACTGCATCAAGATGGTGACAGATGCCCAGTTCCAGTGTGCCCATGAATCTATTTCATTTACTGACAACAACGGCAGTCAGGCTGAAAGAACCAGAGGCTTCAGCAGGATTTCTAGTTTGCCAAAGATGCAGGGCATAATAGACAGCATGCATGTGTCCATTAAAGAGCCTTCTGGACAGCCTGGGGCTTTTGTAAATGGGATGGGATAGCATTCCCTCAAGGTGCAGCTGGTGTGCGATCACAGGCATGCATCATGCAGCTTTGTGTGTGCTATCTGGGCAGCAGTTACAATGCCTACATACTGAGGCACCCCCAAGTGCCAGGAATGTTCAATGAGCTGTGAGTTTTGAATGGCTGGCCTCAGGGAGAAAAAGGATATCCTCTTACGAGATAGCTAGTGACACCAGCATGGAACCCACCCAGAGAGGAAGTACAATAACAGTCACTCAACCACCAGGTCCAGCCCTGAGCATTGATCTCCTCAAAATGCAGTTCCAATGTCTTGAAAATCAGGCAGCACTCTGCAATCTGCACCTGCCTGAGTGTCACTTATGGTCATGCTATGCATAACCTAGCCGTGTAAAGAAGGGAAGCCCTGGCAGAGGGACAATGTCATGGAGACAGCTCCACCTGCTCATGATGACTCTGATGAAAAGGAAGGTGAGCCATGCCAACCAGGTGTGCATGGTCCGTGGAAAGGTCTGAATGCCAGGGAGAGAAGAGCGTCACTTAATGAGAAGATTCAATCAATAATTATGCCTGCAACACAACAGTATTGTCTTGGCCCTTGCCATCTTCTCTTCTTTTCCCTCTCTCATGAATTCCGTGACCACCTCTGATCAGGGCTATGTGGCGTCAACAAATAACGCTGTGTCAATGGACCCAAGTGAACATAAACCCCCTTCCACCACCTAGTCCATCTAAAGCAAACCGCCGCATCATTATGCACCACTGCAACCAGATCATCATGTTCAAATACCACTCATTTACTAACATAACTAAACACCATCACTCAAAAATCAGATATGAAAATCGCCTGTGTGAACCCATGTGTGTTTAACATGCTTTATGACTTGCTTTCTCGGAGTTACAGGGTGGTTCTCACCCTCGTTGCCCCTTTGCCTGGGATGAATTTGGCATGCATCCTCTGGTCACCCAAGACTGTGAAGGTCCTGACGTGGGTGGCCATCTGCTGCACCATGGCAGGAGACACATCTATCGCCGCAACGCATGGCGCAATTTATGTCAATGACAGAGAATGAGGAGAGGCTGTCCCCATCAGATGTGCCTAGAAGTGTGCCTGCCAACAGGAGCTGCCAGGTCCATTTGGCCCGCTCTGCTTTCCTGAGAGAAACCAGGACCCTGGCTGTGACTCCAGACAGTTTGACCCCTCTCCCCTGGCTCTGAGCCCCACAACTCAGGGGCAACATGGTGGCGAGCCAGTCAGCACACATACCCAGTATCACATCAGTGAGGTGCGGGGTTTGGTCCTGCATGACAATCGTCAGTCTCAAAATGGAGGAAGACGTGGGCCGGGATTTTCCGGTCGGTGGCGTCAAAATCGCGTTTGCCGATTGGCCAGAGAATCAAAGTTTCTCCACGGAGGGACAAAGCGCTGAAGAGCAATAGTTACAGGGGACTCTATAGTCAGGGGCATCGGAGTCGCTTCTGTGGGCGTGAAAGAGACTTCAGGATAGTATTTTGCCTCCCTGGTGCCAGGATCCAGGATGTGACTGAACAGGCAGGAGGCATTCTAAAGGGGGAGGGCGAACAGCATATTAGTACGAACGACATAGGCAGGGAGAGTGATAAGGTCCTGCAGCAGGAGTTCAGTGTTAGGTAGAAAGTTAAAAAATAGGATCTTTACCGTGGTAATCTCAGTATTACTCCCTGTGTAATTTGAGGCTCGAATTAGGAAGATAGAGCTGCTAAATACACGGCTAAATAGCTAGTTTGGAAGGGAGGGTTTCAGGTATATGAACCATTGGGATCTCTTCTGGGGCAGGTGGGACATGTGCAGGAAGGATGGGTTGGATCTAAACTGGAGGGGCTGAAATATCAAGATTTACGGTGTCATATGGGAGGGTTTAAACTAGTGTGGGAGGAAGGTGGGAACACGAGCAATAGGTCAGAAGGTGAAATAACTGAGGGGGAACAAGAGAATAAGGCCAGTAAGACTCAAAGGAAGAGCAGGCAGGGAGATGTTGCCGAACACAGTGGGATGGTCTGAAGTGCATTTGTTTCAATATGAGAAGTATAACAGGTCAGGTAGATGAACTTAGAGCTTGGATTAGTGCCTGCAATTATGATCTTGTTGCCATTACAGAGACTTGTTGGGGGACGGGCAGGATTGGCAGCTAAACTTTCCAGGGTTTGATGTTTAAGGCGGGGTAGAAGGGGGTGTAATAGGGGTGGGGAAGTTGCACTGCTGGTTAAGGAGAATATCACAGCTGTACTGCGGGAGGACACCTCAAAAGGCTCATGCAGTGAGGCAATATGGGTAGAACTCAGGCATGGGAAGGGTGCAGTCACAATATTGGGGGTTTACTACAGGCCTCCCAACAGCCAGTGGGAGATAGAGGCGCAGACATGTAGGCAGATTTTGGAAAGTTGTAAAAGCAAAACAGTTGTTGTGGTGGGCGCTTTTAACTTCCCCTATATTGACTGGGACTCACTTTGTGCTAGGGGTTTGGAAGGGCAGAGTTTTTAAGGAGCATCCAGGAGGGTTCCTTGAAACAATGTGTAAATAGTCCAACTACGGAAGGGGCTGTACTGGACATGGTATTGGGGAATGAGCCCAGCGAGGTGATTGAAGTCTCAGTGGGGGATCATTTGGGGAACAGTGACCATAATTCAGTAAGGTTTGAAGTATTTTTATTAAAGATAAGAGTAGACCTTGGGTAAAGGTGCTGACTTGGGGGAAGGCTAATTATAACAATATTAGGCAGGAACTGAAGAATCTGCCATGTGGGAGGCTTTCAAATGCCAGTTGATGGGAATTCAGGACCGGCACGTTCCTGCGAGGAAGAAGGATACGTATGGCAGGTTGCAGGAACCTTGGATAACGAGGGATATTGTGAGCCTAGTCCAAAAGAAAAAGAAGCATTTGTATGGGCTAGAAGGCTGAGAGGCCCATGAGAAATATAAGGAAGTAGGAAGAAACTTAAGCAAGGGGTCAGAAGGGCTAAAAGAGGTCATGAAAAGTCTTTTGCCAGCAGGATTAAGGAAATTCTTAAGGCTTTTTATATGTATACAAAGAGCAAGAAGGTAGCCAGGAAAAGGGTTGGCCCACTCAAGGACAGGGGAGGGAATCTATGCATGTAGCCAGAGGAAATGGGTGAGGTACTGAATGAGTACTTTGTATCCGTATTCACCAAAGAGAAGGACTTAGTGAATGATGAGTCTGGGCAAGGGTGGGTAGATAAACTAGGTCACATTGAGATCAAAAAGGAGGAGGTGGGCGGGGTGGGGGCTTGAAAAAAATGAAGGTAGGAAAGCCCCCTGGACCTGATGGGATCTACCCCAGAATACTGAGGGAAGCAAGGGAGGAAATGTCTGGGGCCTTACCAGAAGTCTTTATATCCTCACTGGCTGCAGACAAGATCCCAGTGGATTGGATTATAGCTAATGTTATTTATTTGTTTCAGAAGGGTGGCAAGGATAATCCAGGAAATTACAGGCCGGTAAGCCTTACGTCAGTGGTAGGGAAATTATTGGAGAGGATTGTTCAAGACAGGATTTATTCCCATCTCGTATTAACGTGAGGCAGAATGGTTTTGTGAAGAGGGGAGGTATCTCATTAACTTGATCGAGTTTTTCGGGGTAGTGATGAAGATGATTGATGAAAGTAGGGAAATAGATGTTGTCAACATGGACTTCATGGACTCAGGGGCTGGTTTAGCTCACTGGGCTAAATAGCTGGCTTTTAAAGCAGACCAAGCAGGCCAGCAGCATGGTTCGATTCCCGGACCAGCCTCCCCGGACAGGCGCCGGAATGTGGCGACTAGGGGCTTTTCACAGTAACTTCATTGAAGCCTACTCGTGACAATAAGCGATTTTCATTTCATTTCAGTCAGGCCTTTCACAAGGTCCCTCATGGCAAATTGGTACAGAAGGTGAAGTCACATGGAATCAGAGGTGAACTGGCAAGATGAATACAGAACTGGCTAGGTCATAGAAGACAGAGGGTAACAATGGAAGGATGCTTTTCTGAATGGAGGGCTGTGACTATTGGTGTTCTTCAGGAATTAGTGCTGGGGCCTTTGCTGTTTGTAGTATATATGAATGATTTGGAGGAAAATGCAACTGGTCTGATTAGTAAGTTTGCGAATGACACAAAGGTTGGTGGAATTGCAGGTAGCGATGAGAACTGTCACAGGATACAGCAGGATATAGATTGGTTAGAGACTTGGGCGGTGAAATGGTCGATAGAGTTTAATCCGGACAAATGTGAGGTAATGCATTTTGGAAAGTCCAATACAGAAGGGAAATATGCAGTAAATGGCAGAATCCTTCAGAATATTGATGGGCAGAGAGATCTTTGTGTACATATCCACAGGATACTGAAAGTGGCAATGAAGGTGGAGAAGGTAGCCAAGGAGGCAAACAACATGCTTGCCTTCATCGTCAGGGGCATTGGACATAAAAATCGGCAAGTCATGCTGCAGCTGTATAGAATCTTAGTTAGGCCACACTTGGAGTATAGTGTTCAATTCTGGTCACGACACTACCAGAAGGATGTGGAGACTTTGGAGAGGGTACAGAAGAGATTTACCAGGATGTTTCCTGGTATGGAGGGCATTAGCTATGAGAAGAGGTTGGAGAAACTCGGTTTGTTCTCATTGGCATGACAGAGGTTGAGGGGTGACCTGATAAACGTCTACAAAATTATGAGGAGTGTGGACAGAGTGGATAGTCAGAGGCTTTTTCCCAGGTTAGAGGGTCAATTACTAGGGGACATTGGTTCAAGGTGTGAGGGGCAAAGTTTAGAGGAGAGCAAAGTTTTTTACACAGAGGGTAGTGGGTGCCTTGAACTCATTGGCTGAGGAGATGGTAGAAACGGTTACGATAGTGACGTATAAGGGGCGTCTTGACAAATACACGAATAGAATGGGAACAAAGGGAAACAGACCCCAGATGTGTAGAAAGATTTAGGTTAAACGTGCAGCATGGTCAGCATAAGCTTGGAGGGCCGAAGGGCCTGTTCCTGTGCTGTACTTTTCTTTGTTCTTTGATGCGGAGCACCAGAACTCATAACAGAGTGGGTCATCATCATCCTCCATCCCATGAACCAGACTTACTGTTATGCCAACCCAGGGCCGTACCCGTAGTGAGGCAAATAGTAATCATGAAGGGGTTGAAGGTGCAGAGCGGCCGGAGGAGGGGGGGGGGGGGGGGGGGGGGGAAATAAGGAGGGGTGTGGACGGTTGGTGGAGAGAGGGTGGACATGGGAGGGGCTGGCTGGCTGGGGGGAGGGGGGTTGTGGGGGTCAGAAGGGATGTTCTTTCTGCAATCCAGGCCCCCTAGTCAGCAAACCTGGAGGCAATTAGAGTGTCATGTGTACGGCCTCTTGTGCCGGCCTGGGCTCCATGCCCTGCCCATTCTGGCTCTCCCCTGCATCCTCCTCGTTGGACGAGGCCTGGTGTTCATCCTCCTCCACAAGTATGTAGCCCTCTGCTGATGATGTACCTTGTGTTGCCCTATTACGCTGGGTTTTCTTTCATGTACTAAATGATCTGTTTGAGCTGCACACAGAAAAATATTTTTCACTGTGCCTCAGTACACGTGACAATAAACAAATCCAAATGATGTTGTGGAGGACGCAGCAGGCCAGCACGATTTGGGAGACTCGCCTCGCGCTATACTGGAGGTCCCCTCTAGAACTGATCCACGCACCTGAACCACATCCTCAGGATGCCAATGCACAACTTGATCACAGCATGGGCATTGTTGTAACGGACTCCACATTGTTCTGTGGCCTCCGGATAAGTGTCATCAGCCATGACTCAGTAAATAACTCTGTCACCCAAGAACCAACCTCTCTCCCAAGGGTGCGCCTCGAAGATGTTGGGAATCAGCGAGTGTGCCAGAATGTGTGCCACACTGCACGGGTATCGGGTGCAAACGTGAATGATGTCCATCTCATTGTCGCACACCAATTGTGGGGTGGGGTGAGTGCATCTATACGGCCGGTGTCCCCCTGCGCAATCACAGGCCATGGTCGGCGGTCAGTGAGATGGCTGCCTTGCCAACTCAGTCCCGGGGGTCACTCCAACCCCACGACTCATCCCCTGATCAACCCCGTAACCTCCCACTACATCCCCTCTCCCCTAGCAGGTGCCCCCCCCCCCCCCCCCCCCCCCCCCGCCGCCGCCGCCATGCCAGTGGGAGCACATCTGGGAACATATCCTATATCCTACCTCATCTCTCCCTTAGCAGCCATGGCGCCTGTTTCCCGATTTTTAAAACTACAAATGAACCTCGCCGTCGGTAATTCTTCCTGGCGGAAGCGGAGCATCACGGGAGCCCCGGAGAATACCGGCGTTATTCGTCACCCAACCTCCCAGCAGCCCACCACCCCAGGATTGCCTAGATGCCCCCCCAACGTCAAGCACATGAGTGGCATGACACGCCCTCCCCCCACAGAACCCTGCAATCAGAGGACTTGCCCAAGGGGCCCTGTAATAGCGGGAACCCCCAGAGACCTCAGTAATAAGGGGGCCTTCCACAGGGACCCCTATAATAGGGGGACACTCCACATGGATCTCTGTAGTAGGGAGACTCCCCACTGGAACACCTAGCCTAAATTACCCCCCTCCACAGACTCCCCCTCATACACAGACACCCCACCCCCAACACAGATCCCCCACAGAGACCCCCCTCATTCTTGTAATAAATGTAAGATGTAAGTGCATTCCAAGCACTAAGTGCATTCCAATCATCAAAGCATGTGATATCACTGCACTTACCTCCCTTTGGTGTGATTAACGTTTACAAATATTGGGGTTTCACCACTAAGGCCACTGAACCGTGATAGGATATAAATGGATCAAAGCTGCAGTTAGTTTTTATAAGCTGTCAATCACAGACCTCTACTTGAATGGCTTTCCCACAATGGATCTGTGGGAACCAGATGGAGACACAGCTGCACTCCTTTGAGGAATGGGCACATGGAGCTGCAAGGTAAGTGCTACAGCGATAATGCTTCCTCGGGGTCTTTAGTGGTGGAAAAACTATTGTTTTATTCCACGGTAATTAGGTTACAAAAGATCCTGCAAGTCCTGGAAGGGTCAATGCTGGAGTACCCAAACCTCTTTCAATGTGCCATTTCAGACTTGCTCTAACATATCAATCCTCACACCCACTTACCTTCTATGCCCAATTAAACTCTCCATTTATTGATCCAGCTCTCTCACTCACCTTGATACTTACACAATTACATGACTTCCCCTGATAGCTATCAAGTGTACTGCATCCATTAAGTGAACACATGCCATTGCAGTTGCTCATAGGTCTGTTCCTTGCCTTGTTGTACAAAAGAGTTTGGTGTCTCCCACTTCACAAGCGAGCAAAAGCAGATGGTGGTGGCAGGGACAACAGTGGAGGGCCTGCATCAAAAGGCCACTGGACTTGACAAACTCTGCTCAGCTGAACACAGATCCTGTACCCTGTCAATGAAAAGGAGATTCATTGGGCAGCAGCTGAGAATATGTAATGTACGGACAGGTCATCCAAGAACACCAGCCAAGATTACAGAGAGAATGGAGAAGACCATTCCAAGCATGGGTGAGTTGATGCCAAAAGGCAATAAATGAAAGCTTGAGTGGCAAGCTCCATGGCATAGCAAACTCTACAAACAAATAAGGCCGTGCAGATTCTTTAAAAAAAAATTTAGAGTACCCAATTAATTTTCTCCAATTAAGGGGCAATTTAGCGTGGCCAATCAACCTCGCCTGCACATCTTTGAGTTGTGGGGGCGAAACCCGCGCAAACACAGGGAGAATGTGCAAACTCCACACAGACAGTGACCCAGGACCGGGATTGAACTTGGGAACTCGGCGCCGTGAGGCAGCAATGCTAGCCACTGCGCCACCGTGTTGCCCGTGCAGATTCTTAATAACAACACATCAGCCAACTTAATAACAGTTGCCTTGGATGTGGCCTCACCATACGGACGTTCAGATAACCTAAGAAACAGGAGCAGGAGTAGGCCATTCCGCTCATCAAGCCTGCTTCACCATTCAATAAGCTCCTGACTGATTTGATCATGGCCTTTCCTACCTGTACCATTAACCCTTGACTCCCTTAGTCGGAGACCAATATCTGCCTAACTCAGCTTTTGAATGGGTTCATTGATTCAGCCTCCACTGTCCTCAGGAGTAGAAAATTCCAAAAACTACTGATTACCTGACAGTAAAAATATCCTCATCTCCATCTTAAATGGGAAACCCCTTATTCTGAAACTATACCCCCAAGTTCTAAATTCCTCCCTGAGGGGGATCATCCTCTCAACAATTACCCTGCCCAAGTCACCTCACAATCTTATATTTCAATCACATCACTTCTCATTCTTCTAAACTGCAGTGAATATAGACCCAACCTGCTCAATACCTTCAGAAAACAACCCCTTCATCCTAGGAATTGCCGACTGAACCTTATCTGAACTACCTCCAGTGCAAGTAAATCTCTCTTTATATAAGTAGCCTAAAACTGTGCTCTAGGTGCAGTCTCACCAAGGCCTTTCACAGTTGTAGCAAGGCCTTCCTTAATAAAGGCCAACACATTATTTGTCTTCCTAATTCCTTGCTCTATCTGCATGTTAATTTTTTGTGATTCTTGTACAAGGGCACGAAGATCCACGGCATTCTGCAATCTCCCTCCATTTAAATAATATTCTGTTTTTCTACTGAAGTGAAGTACATTTTTCTACATTATAATCCATCCACTTTTTGCCCACTTTGCCTATTCAGATCAATGCAGACTCTTTACATTCTCCTCACAAACTTGCTTTCCCAGATATTTTTGTACTATCTACAAATATGGGTACAATTTGGGTACAATCCCTTCACCCAATTAATACAGTTTGTCGACCATTGGGTCCCCAACGCTATGCCCTATGGCACCCCATTAGTTAGTTTACCTGAAAATGATCAATTTGTCCTGACTCAATCCTCTATCCATGTTCATGTTTCACCCCAACACTTAAACTCTTATCTTGTGTCATAATCTTTGGAATTCAGAAATTACTGCGTTTACTGGTATCCCTTTAACAAACCTGTTTTACATCCTCAAAGACTTCCAGAAGGTTTGGCAAACAAATTTTCTTCAAAAAAAGCAATGCAAACTCTGCTTGATTGTATTACAATTTTCTGAATGTCTGACTGCTGTTTCCTTAATATGTAACTGGTCATAACTGACTCCCTACTGAAGGACAGATCTGATGCGTTCAAGGCAGACGACCTTGTCCTATACAAGAAATCCAGGTACGACCTCCGCAAAGCCATCCGAGATGCCACGAGAGAATATCAAACTAAGCTAGAGTCACAGACAGACTCTCGGCGGTTGTGGCAAGGACTAAACAACATAACGGGCTACAAAGCGAAGCCAAGCAGTATCTCTGGCAACAGCGCACCCCTCCCCGATGAACTTAATGCATTCTATGCTCGGTTCGAGCAGGTAACCAACAACCCGCTGTCGAGGGCCCCAGCAGCCCATAATTCACCCATACCCACCATCACAGCTTCCAAAGTCAGATCAGCCTTCCTGAAAGTGAACCTGCGGAAGGCGACGGGCCCGGACGGGATCCCTGGTCGTGCAATCAGAGCCTGCGCAGACCAGCTGACAGAGGTATTCACAGACATCTTTAACCTGCCCCTACTCCACTCCGAGGTCCCCACCTGCTTCAAGAAGACCACCATCATACCGGTACCAAAGAAGAACCAGGCAATGTGCCTCAATGACTACCGCCCGGTGGCCCTGATGTCAGTTGTAATGAAGTGCTTCGAGAGGCTGATCATGAAGCGCATCACCTCCATACTCCCGGAACGCCTTGACCCACTTCAATTCACATACCGTCGCAACCGGTCCACATCAGACGCCATTTCCCTGGCCCTACACTCACCCCTAGAGCATCTCGAAAACAAGGACTCCTACATCAGACTCCTATTTATTGACTACAGCTCCACCTTCAACACCATAATCCCAGCCAAGCTCATATCAAAGCTCCAAAACCTAGGACTTGACTCTCCACTCTGCAACTGGACCCTCGATTTTCTGACCAACAGACCACAATCAGTAAGAATGAACACCAACACCTCCTCCACAATAGTCCTCAATACCGGTACCCCGCAAGGCTGCGTACTTAGCCCCCTACTCTACTCCCTGTACACACATGACTGCGTGACAAAACTTGGTTCCAACTCCATCTACAAGTTTGCTGACGATACGACCATAGTGGGCCGGATCTCGAATAACGACGAGTCAGAATACAGGAGGGAGATAGAGAACCTGGTTGAGTGGTGTAACGACAACAATCTCTCCCTCAATGCCAGCAAAACTAAAGAGCTGGTCATTGACTTCAGGAAGCAAAGTACTGTACACACCCCTGTCAGCATCAACGGGGCCGAGGTGGAGATGGTTAGCAGTTTCAAATTCCTAGGGGTGCACATCACCAAACATCTGTCCTGGACCACTCACATCGACGCTATCACCAAGAAAGCACAACAGCACCTATATTTCCTCAAGAAACTAAGGAAATTCGGCATGTCCACATTAACCCTTACCAACTTTTACAGATGCACTATAGAAAGCATCCTATCGGTATGGTCTGGTATATACAGCCTGGTATGGCAACTGCTCGGCCCAGGACCGCAAGGAACTTCAGAGAATCGTGAATACCGCCCAGTCCATCACACGAACCTGCCTCCCATCCATGGACTCCATCTACACCTCTCGCTGCCTGGGGAAGGCGGGCAGCATAATCAAGGATCCCTCCCACCTGGCTTACTCACTCTTCCAACTTCTTCCATCGGACAGCAGATACAGAAGTTTGAGAACACGCACGAACAGACTCAAAAACAGCTTCTTCCCCACTGTCACCAGACTCCTAAATGACCCTCTTATTGATTGACCTCATTAACACTATACCCTGTATGCTTCATCCGATGCCAATGCTTATGTAGTTACATTGTATATCTTGTGTTGCCCTATTATGTATTTTCTTGTATTTTCTTGAATTTTGTTTAATTCCCTTTTCTTCGCATGTACTGAATGATCTGTTGAGCTGCTTGCAGAAAAATACTTTTCACTGTACCTCGGTACACGTGACAATAAACAAATCCAATCCAATCCAATCCAATCATATGGACTGAAATCATTAACTGTGTTTCTCTCTCCACTGATGCTGCCAGACCTGCTGAGTTTATCTGGCACTTACACTTCAGAGTGTAACATAACCGATGTGTGTAGTTTGAACAGAATTGTACTCTCTGTAACAAAAACATTGAAATGTTTGTAATATTCTCATCGCTGAATTGAAGCCCCTTGACCGCTGAAGAAAATGCGACATCATTGCACTTTCATGTTGTGACAATTTGAAATGTTTTGTAATGTCAATTTCAGATATTTCATGAATAAAGTACATTTCTGCAAAAAAAAAGCATTTTCCGTTTTTATTTCAGATTAGATTTGCTGTTTTCCAATCCTTTCGAACCTTTCCGGAATCTGGGAAATTTTGGAAGATTACAGCCAATGCGTCTACTATCTCTGCAGCCACTTCTCTTAAGACCCTCGGATGGAAGTCATCAGGTCGAGGAGGTTTGTCAGCTTTTAGTTCCATTTGTTTTCCGAGGTACAATAATTCAACAGATAACTATTATTCTCCAGGAATAGTGATTGCTTTAACTCCCTTTAGCCCCTTGTTTTTGTGGTATTATTCAGTTGACTTTAGTGTCTTCCATTAGGAACAATGTTTCATCTGGCGATCAAAGTTTATTTCACTTTTTGAATCCTGCACATAAGGGCCGATTTTGCATTAACTATCAGTGAGAATGGTGACGTGGGTGCAAAATATCTCGAGATTGTGTTTCCTGATTTTCCCCATCCCTTTGCCAGTGACGTAAAGAGGGCCCCGGTCAAAAGGAAACCTCATTTAAATATATCTCAATAAATGTTAATATTATTAAATTGCCAACCCCGTTACATGATTTGAATATGTATATTATTATATTTGAATATATATGATTTGAATATATTCATGAGGCGGCTGGATGTAGCACTTGGGGAGAATGAGATCAAAGGCTATTGGGAGAAAGCAGGATTAGGCTGTTGAGTTGGATGATCAGCCATGATCGTGATGAATGGCGAAGCCGGCTCAAAGGGCCAAAGGGCCTCCTCCTGCTCCTAGCTTCTATGTATCTATGTATCTATGATCCCCCTTATGATATTGAAATCTCGCCGACGTGCTTTGAGATGACAAGAACCAGCCAAGGAAATCTCACCTGGGGTGCCAAGGTAATTGTCGAATCCATGGAATCCCTACAGTGCAGGAGAAGGCCATTTGACCCACATAGTCTGCACTGACCCTCTGAAAGAGCTCTTTTACATGGGCGTCCGAGGTGAGAGGACACACCCTGGGCACTGCCCTGGCACTTTCTCAGGCACTGTTCCGGTACAGGTTAGCATTACCCCAGCACAGGTTGGTACTGCCAACCTGGCAGTGATAATCGGTTTTGGGGGCAGTGCCAGGAAAGCCCTTCTGAGAAGTGGTGGGAGGGATTCCTGTTATGTGTGGTGGGTGGGGGTCTATCAAAGCCTTTGAAGGAGATACTTAGCCGTGTTGGGGGAGCAAACAGTGAAGAGGGCACCTTGCAGTAAGAGTGGCACCTTGCATTGAGGGGGAAGTGCCAGCCATACTGCCATGGTGGTTGTTTGCTGGGGCGGGGGGTGGGCTGGTGTGTGGGGAAGAGCCTCTGATGATTGTGTCATTTGGGGATAATGAAGAGCCCCTGATGAGAGTGCCGAGGGGGAGGGGAGCCCTCACTGATTGCACCGTGAGGGTGGGGAGAGCCCCTGATACCTTTGTAGTGGGTTGGGGGGTTGCAGTGCCGGGAAAAGTTTTAACTCTTTGGTGATCAGGACGCCCTTTAAAGATGGTGCCCCAATCTCCATGGAACCAGCCTTGCTGGCTCTCTTAGGTCCTGCCCCACTAGACTGATGACGTAAACCATGCCCCCCATGTTTTCTTTTGTCATAGTGCCAGAAAATCTGGTCTGAAAACTCGGCTGTGCATTTGGAGGGTACACACCAGTTTTTAGTCAGAGCCTGACACTGTGACAAATTATGGGAAAATTCTGCCCATAATCTTTGCAATGCAATCTGCAGTAATCCTTCTAATTTAAACTTGCAATTTGATTTATGGGACCACTTTTGCTCAATAATCTGTATATATTGTTACATTCCTAGTGCTGTTGGCTGACTTTCTGATGTGCACACTAACAGAAACACAAAGTACAATCCAAGAAAAGTGCAATAAATGTGGTCAGTAAGATGTGCCACTGTGTTCTTTGTGTCTCGAGAGGAATATGACAACATACATGCCTGAGAGGTCACCTTACATGACAAATATAAAGATGTTTAATGACAGCAACTGGCTGCCATCACATAGACCATGATTATATCTTATTACTAATACATTATAATTAATTCCTCTCCTCCAGCCTTTCCCTCCGAAGATTTCACTCTGAGATCCTGTAGCAACTGCTCCCAACAACAGCACACATCAGGAAATCACAAATTTGTGATTTGCATTGTTCTGATCTGTCTGGATGAGAATCTGTGCAGGCAAATTTCAGTATTAGTCTAGGTTCAGCAGAAGGACTCTTCTCTGAGGCACAAGGCCAGGGATTCAAGTCTCATCCCAGAGTTTGAGCGCATAATTTAAGCTGACAGCTCAGTGCTAAGGGAGTGCTGCACTGTTTGACGTGCTGACTTTGAACGAAGATAAGACTCTCTCAGGTGTATGTAAAAGATATACGGCACTATTTTGATGAACTGGTGAGTCTCCCCAACTGTCCAAGTCAACGTTCATCCCTCATCCTGCATCACTAAAATACACAGACTTTCTGGTCATTTGTTTCATTTTCTCTGTCCAGATTGGCTGTCATGTTTCCGCCATTACAAAGTAACTGCACTTCAAAACTGTTTTGTTAACTATGAAGAGCTTTGAGGCATTTGAGATCATGAAAGGTGGTACATATACATTGGACTGCTTTCTCCGTAGCCCGACGACGAAATTGTGTTCGGCGATCAGGAAAACAATGGATTTTCGCGGTGAAATTGGGGCCGACACCTGTTTGACACCGGTCTGCCCTGATGGGCCCCTCCAAACTGGGCCCCTCATCATGACACGCGTCATGCGTGTTTCAATGGCATTGGTGCGTCAACCCGTGATACTCCAATGGGCCAAGATCCCGATGGCGCAGGACACGTATGGTATCAGCCGTGTGGGAATCCGGCATGACGGCTGCGGACTGTATCCAGCGCCACCACACTCGGCCGGGATCCGTGTCACTGGCCGAGGTAGCTTCTGCAAGAGCTGGAGGGACTGGTAGGGGGTGGTCAAGGGGTGGGCTGTGAGGTTGCGATTGGCAGGTTGGGGTCGCGCACGGCCAGTGCCATGTTGATACAGGTCGTCACCCATGCACATGTGCACGGGACCCGGCCATTCTCTGGCCGTTTTCGACGCGTCCCATGGGCGTTTTATCTGCCGCCGGTGTGAGCCCCTCACCGGTACCGGAACTGCTGAGGGGTTCGTGCCGATTTACTGGTCGTGAAACAACACGGGTCCCACGCCGGCGTCAGCACTTAGCTGCTGAAACGGAGAATCCATCCCAAAGTCTTTCTTTCATTCCTTTCTTTAGTTCGTCTTTTTCTCTCAGGTTTATTGTTAAAAGAAAACTTGTTGAGTGGTTTGATTTGGTGATGCAGTGCACATGGACTTCAAAAAGATGTTGATAAAGTGCCATATTATTGGTCAGCCATCAAAATTGAATCCCAGAGAATAAAAGGGACAGCATCAGCCTGACAGCAAATATAGCTGAGTGACAGGAAACAGAGTGATGATCAGTTTTTTTGTAGACAGCAGGAAGTGGGACTCCAGGGGGTCAGTGTTAGGACTCCTGTTTTTCTTGCTGTACATTAATGGCCTTGACTGGGGTATTCAGGGCACACTTTCAAAAGTGTGATAGCACAGACATTGAGTATAATAAACAATGTGGGGGATAGTGATGGATGTCGAGAGGACATTGAAAGGCTGGTGGAGTAGGTGACATGTGGCAGATGTAATTTAATGCAGAGAAGTGTGAAGTTATGCATTTTAGTAGAAATATAAAATAAAGCGTGCAATGTTTAAGGAGGTACAGGCTCAGAAGGACCTGGAGGATGTACAGAACAATTGACCAAGGCTGCCTGTAGATAAGTATGCAGACAATTGTACAGATCTGTGGCAGCCTGCCTTTTGTATAAATGCAAATAAGGTAATTGACTAATGAACTACCATTTAAAGTGGCATGGTAACAAAATAACAAAACTCTGAAGGAAATTTAACAAAGTTAAATTAACATGTTATTTTGGGAGGAGATAATACAGCAGGAGATAATAATTGGGGCAGCTATGGGTTGTGGAAGGACCTGGTAGGTGTGCACATATCAATTAAAGTACCTGAATGTATTGGGTAGAAGTTAAAATGTCCCATGGGATTCTGGGTTGTATAAATAGAGGCATGGAGGCATACATAAGCAAGTAAGTTATAATGGACCTCAATAAAACATTGGTACAGCCTCAACTGGGATAGCGTGATCAATTCTAGGTGACACATTTTCGGAAGGATGTGAAGACTTTATGGAGGTGCAGAAAAACATTATGAGAATGGTTGAATGAATCCAGGAATGAAGGACTTCACAAAGATGGAGATATTGAACAAGCTGGGACTGTTTTCCCTGGCGAAATGAAGATTGAAAGGAGATTTCATCGAGATGTTAAAAGTCACGAGGGGCCGAGCCCTAGTAGACAGAGGGAAACAGTTCCCATTGGTGGAAGTGCCAAGAACCAGAGGGCACAGATTCCTAAAAGTGATTCCTTAAAGAACCGACAACGACATGAGGAGAAACAGTTTTACACAATGAGGGCTCAAATCTAGAATGCATTACCTGAGAGTGTGATGGAGACAGTTTCAATCATGGCATTGAAAGGGGACTTGGGAAAACATCTGAAAAGCAAGGTTTTGCAGGACAATGAGAAAAGGGTGGAGAATAACATTAGTTGAGTTGTTCATGCCAGCAAAGACCCAACAGAATTATTGGACTCCTTTGAGCTGTGACCATGTGATTATTTTATGAACATGACACTTAGTGGGCCAGGTTCTCAAGAATTAGTCACCGCTCACACTAAACAAATGTAGCCCAATGTGGATGGAAAGATTATTTGAGAATTAAAGAGGAAAAGGGATCACTGCAAATTCTACAAAGATATATGTGCTGGAGTTTTTATGGGGGAACTTGAATCTATTTGAATACAACAATTAATCTTTTGCACATTCTCTTTCATTATTCCTTAACTTCATTGTGTGCTTTTTTTGAAGATGATGACAATTACAGAAAAACTGACCGACGCTGCATTTAGATAAGTGTGCAGACAATTGCACAGATAAATTGCCAAGTAAAACTGGTGAAACCAAATGTTTTCTGATGTGGCCAAGTATGTCAAGAGGAATCTAAAAAGGCAGGCTTGTTGGCCAAAATCTTGGGCTGGATTCTCTCAAAATAGCTCTACGTCCCCACGCCGGCGTAAAAACATTGGAGTTTTACTCCAGAGATTCCTGGATAAAAGATCAGCAAATTCAATGCTCTGCAGGGGGCGAGCAGGGACCCGGAGTAATTCATGCAGCTTTAGCTGCAGATACTGGCCCCCACACTTCTGGTTCGGAGTCCGCGCATGCGCACTGCGGCGGCCTCCAAGCTCCATTGCGGACTCAGACTGTGGAGCCAGACACAAAAATTAGACCACGTGGATCTAACCCCTGGCCGCCTAAGCGCCCCCCCCCCCCCCCCCACCGTCCCGGTGTCCAAACCCCCGCCCCCCACCCAGGCGGCTGCGGACTCGCCGGCAATATTTTGTTAGTTCCACGTTCACGAGAACTCGGCCGGTCAGGAGCGGAGGATAGCTGGGCTGGTCTCTGTCAATGGTCCCCCAGCCGCTCGGCGTACTCCGCGATCACGGCGATTCTTGGTTCCCGGAGAATCGCCAGACCGGCGCCGGGCCCGATTTCGCCGTGAAATTAGATTCTCCACCCTCGCACCGAACGCAATTTCGAGAATCTAGCCCAATTTTTATTAGCGATATCCTCCTCACCAAAATAGAAAATTCTTGGAACACTCCTGATTGATATGGTTCACTATTTAAGTGGGTGGTGTCTTTTCCCATTTGGCCATTAGAAAAGCTTTGAAATGGTATAATTTGCTGGGTGATTGGATCACAGAGGGGGGTTCCTGTTCGTACTTTTATTCATGTTAGTAGGTCAGTTAGTCTCTTTGGTGGTAACAGATGAACTAACTGTTAGCTCATCTGATCTCTCCATGGATACTGATTAACCTGTGGAGTTTTTCCTACATTTTCTGATTTGCTTCAGATTTCCAGCATCTGCAACTTTCATTTTGCTTTTCTGTATCCTCTTTCCATGATGTGATTGTATGTTAGTGGCGAGAACAAAGAAACATAGAATAAAGAAACATGGAAAAATCAGGTCACATTAACTCCAAATATTGCAAAATAGGAATGAAATATAATGTGAGAAAAAAATTAATTTCCAAACCTGGTTAGGCTGGGCTCTGTTTTGGTGAGTGAACAGCATCACGCTGAACATTTAAAAAACATTTAGCATGGGAATATTTTCAAAATATTGTACCGGGAATTGCAGGAATTAGGCTATGCATGCTGGTTGTGAGGCCTTCTCTTTGCCACGCAATTGCACGCCCCCCCCCCCCCCCCCCCCCCCCCCCACCTCAACAAAAAAATTGCACATAACTGCAAAAACAATCACATAAGAGGTGTCAAATTTTCCGATCCATACACATCGGCAGTCTGGCCCTGAGGCACTGTCAGAACCTGACAAAAGTATTCTTCATAAATTAATTTAGTGACCATTGATTGCATCGAAATAAATTTTCCAGGCACAGAAATGTGTTGTTATTTTTATAATAGTGTGCACTCATGTTAGCAATTAACAACACGTTGGATAATGTAAGTTCCACTGTATTATCTATCATTTGCAAACACAACCCTGGTTCTATTGTTTTTAATGGGACAACAAAGTATTAACAGGAACCCCCTCTGTGATCCAATCACCCAGCAAATTATATCTTTCCAAAGCTTTTCTGATGGCAAAATGGGAAAATACGCCACCCACTTAGGCACTGAACCATATCAAGCAGGGCGATCTCAGGATCCACCGCAATCTATACATATTAGCTGATCTCATCTGGGGCAATAGTTGAAGGGATATAATTTGACCTCAGTGCCTGGATTAGGACGATTCACCCAAATATCGTGCACAGATCATTACCATTCAGTAGTGGGATTGTGTGGGATCGCAGCAATAAGCAAGGAGAGGGTTCTACTGGATTATGATAAAAAGGAAAATAAAGACTTGCATTTGCATAGCACTTTTCACAATCACTGTTCATCCCAAAATGCTTTGCAGCTAATGACGTATTTTTTAAATTGTCGTCAATGTTGCAGTGTAGGAAAAGCGATCGCCTTACTCCCATAGAGAGCAATGTGACGATGACCAGTTAGTCTGTTTTTCTGATGTTGAATGAGGGTTAAGTACCAGGGATAGCTTCTCTTTTTTGAAAAAATCATTTTTATGGGACATGAACACCTTTTGCTCGGACAGCATCTATTGCCCATCCCTAACTGCTCTCTATTTCTGGGACTGGTTTATCACAGTGGGCTAAGCAGCTGGCTTGTAATGCAGAACAAGACCAGCAGCGCGGGTTCAATTCCCCTACCGGCCTCCCCGAACAGGCTCAGGAATGTGGCAACAAGGGGCTTTTCACAGTAACTTCATTGAAGTTTCCTTGTGACAATAGCGATTATTATTATTATTATTATTATTTCAGAGGGCATTTGAGAGTCAGCCACATTCCTGTGAATGACATGTAGGCCAGAACAGGTAATAGAAAATAGAACATAGAACATTACAGCGCAGTACAGGCCCTTCGACCCTCGATGTTGCGCCGACGTGTGAAACCACTCTAAAGCCCATCTACACTATTCCCTTATCATCCATATGTTTATCCAATGACCATTTGAATGCGTTTAGTGTTGGCGAGTCCACTACTGTTGCAGGCAGGGCATTCCACGCCCTTACTACTCTCGGAGTAAAGAATCTACCTCTGACATCTGTCCTATATCTATCTCCCCTCAATTTAAAGCCATGTCCCCTCGTGCTGGACATCACCATCTGAGGAAAAAGGCTCTCAATGTCCACCCTATCTAATCCTCTGATCATCATGTATGCCTCAATTAAGTCACCTCTTAACCTTCTTCCCTCTAACGAAAACAGCCTCACGTCATTCAGCCTTTCCTCGTAAGATCTTCCCTCCATACCAGGCAACATCCTTGTAAATCTCCTCTGTACCCTTTCCAATGCTTCCACATCCTTCCTATAATGCGGCAACCATAACTGTACGCAATACTCCAAATGCGGCCGTACCAGACTTATGTACAACTGCAACATGACCTCATGGCTCCGAAACTCAATTCCTTTACCAATAAAAGCTAACACAAGGTACGCCTTCTTAACAACCTTCTCAACCTGGGTGGCAACTTTCAGGGATCTATGGACATGGACTCCAAGATCTCTCTGCTCGTCCACACTACCAAGAATCGTACCATTAGCCCAGTACTCTGTCTTCCTGTTATTCCTTCCAAAATGAATCACCTCACACTTTTCTGCATTAAACTCCATTTGCCACCTGTCAGCCCAGCTCTGCAGCTTATTTATGTCCCTCTGTAACTTGTAACATCCTTCTGCACTGTCCACAACTCCACCGACTTTAGTGTCATCTGCAAATTTACTCACCCTTCCTTCTACGCCCTGAATCCCATGCCTCTGTATCTTCTGCAATAGCCTACCATGGGGAACCTTATCAAATGCTCTACTGAAATCCATATACACCACATCAACTGCTTTACCCTCATCCACCTGTTTGGTCACCTTCTCAAAGAACTCAATAAGGTTTGTGAGGCACGACCTACCCTTCACAAAACCATGTTGACTATCTCTAATCAAATTATTCCTTTCCAGATGATTATCCTATCTCTTATAAACCTTACCAAGACTTTTCCCACAACAGAAGTAAGGCTCACTGGTCTATAGTTACCGGTGTTATCTCTACTCCCCTTCTTGAACAAGGGGACAACATTTGCTATCCTCCAGTCTTCTGGCACTATTCATGTAGACAAAGATGACTTTAAGATCAAAGCCAAAGGCTCAGCAATCTCCTCCCTAGCTTCCCAGAGAATCCTAGGATAAATCCCATCCGGCCCAGGGGATTTATCTATTTTCACACTTTCCAGAATCGCTAACAGCTCCTCCTTATGAACCTTAAGCCCTTCTATCTAGTAGCCTGTATCTCAGTATTCTCCTCGACAACATTGTCTTTTTCCTGTGTGAATACAGATGAAAAATACTCATTTAGCACCTCTCCTATCTCCTCGGACTCCACGCACAACTTCCCACTACTGTCCTTGACTGGCCCTACTAAGGACATTAGAAGTGCAGGTTAGGTGAATTGGCCATGCTAAATTTCCCTTTGAGTCTTGGGCTTGTAAATCCTACCAACTGCCTGCCTTGAGACAATTCACACCTCTTTAACTCGTGAGTATCCCTCTCTCCAGTTGCACCGTCTGGACCTGTAAAGACTTAACTATCTGCAAAGACCCGTATTCAAAGTATCATCTTGCAACATTGGCTTTGTCTATATATGCTCACCTACCTCTTCACTCACTGATGAAGGATATATGCTCCAAAAGCTTGTGATCCAAATAAATCTATTGGATGTTAACCTGGTGTTGTAAGACTTCTTACTGTGCCCACCACAGTCCAATGCTGGCATCTCTACATCCAAAAGGTTAGGTTGAGTTACTAGGATAGGCTTAAATAGGGTGCTCTTTCCAAGGGCTGGTGCGGACTCAATGGGCTGAATGGCCTCCTTCTGCACTGTAAATTCTATGATTCTGTGATTCATAAACCAGATAGGATTTTGTGACAATGGTTTCATGATCAACTTTCCACTTTTATTATCAGATTTTTATTGAATTCAATTGTCATCACCTGCCATTGCTGGATTTGAACCTTGGTCCTCAGATCTTGCTCTAGGTTTCTGGATTGCTAGTCCAGTAATAATACCACTGTGCCACTGCCTCCCCTATTGCTCAAAATAATGCCACACATTTTACATCAAGTGGGCAGATGGGACCTTTGTTGAACAAGTCAGCTGAAAGATGGCACCTCTGGCAACACAGCACTCCCTCCATATTGTGACTAGAGTGTCAACCTCGATGCTCTGCCTTGTTGAATATCCATTATCCACATGCAAATAACAGCCACCTCAGTGAGGAAATGTTGTACATGGTTGGGGGGGAGGGGAAACTTATAGCAATCCTGGAAGATATAACCAGGATCATGAAACTATCATCAGTTAAATGAATGGGCAGTAATTATTTTTCACTTTACTAGAGCCAGATACCTAGCAGAAAGCAATATTTGATCACAACATGTTTGATCAATGAAAATTCAAGTCAATTGGCATGAGAAATATCCACCACACTTTTTGGACATTTTATTTTTGTAGTGTATTACTGTATCTGTTACTGCAACACAGTGTCACATGAGGAGTTACTTCATAATTCTTATTGCCATTCTTTATTCCTGTGTGCACTTTGCAAATGGCAAGATTTGGTATTTTCTAGTGTAATTGTGACTTGGCAGATATTAGGATGAAAAGCAGAGGGCAGCCACATCACATTTATACTTACCTAACACGATCAAAATTGGTTCGTGTCAATGTGAAACCCATTTATGATCAAAATGAAACATTTCCAATCTCATAATGTGCTAGATTGCTTAGTTATTGCCATCCATGCAAAGCAAGACCTCATCAAAAGGAAAGATACACGAAGGTCCCATCTTTCCATTAAAAAAAAATCAAAAGCTTTTTTCCACTGAAGGAACCCATTTTATGAGATGATTTAGCTCAAAATCTGCTGGGAGTAACCCTTGACACAAAGTCATATTGTGTCGGAGTTTTATTCGTAAATTCATACATCAATTATTTACTGTCAACGCAGATTGTATAAGTGTAGAAAATTACTGGGGATGATATTTTCTCTCAGGCAGAAAGGATGTGATACAGCGGATACATCCCACCTAATGTGCTGCCCCTCTGTCCACAGGCCAGAATTATTTATGCATTGGAAAACAGAGAGTGAGGGCAAAAAAGGCAGACACATTATTTTAAACCTTTTATAACACCAATAAATATTTTATAACAAATAAATAAAGAATGTTTGACTTGTTTAGAGGACAGCTGTAGCTCTTCGGTTCACTGCTTTCTTATACTCAGGGGATGCTAAGCATACCCCACAGTAAAGCCCCCATTCCTTTTTAATCATCCACTTAGTGCCTTGTAGAAAGGGGATCTGTCCAGGTGAGCTCTGCGGCTTCTCAGATGGATGGTTCAATTGCTTTGCTCTGAGAATTTTATAGCCTACTTGTTCTTGTCAGTTCTTTGCTTCTACAATCTGCTTCTTAATTTGATTCCTATGGTAATGGTGACATTTTCACATCTACATACAAATGTAGGAATGAGCTTGTGTTGAGTAACAGTCTCTTGAAAGTAAATTTATAATGTAATGTTACAATTATTTGTACATGTGACTTGAGACACCAACAGAATAGCTGCCCTTGCGGAAACTTGAACCCGTGATTTTCGTGGGGCTCCTTCATAACAGTAGCATTCTGTTTATTTACACATCAACATGTTCAGGCACAGCTCCCATCAATTGCATATTCTCACTGCGCATGCTAATCACAGCCCGCGTAAACATTTGGGATTAGACCATAGTAAGCAGGTTAAATTATAACTAACAGACCATATGTCATCATCGACAATACTTTTAGAAATTCTAGTTCACAAATTTGCAACCTTTCTCTTCTTTGACAGCGGGTAAGTGCTTATTTTTCATCTTTGTTTATGACCCATGCACACAATTGTGGAAACATGCAGTTTTAAAATGACTTTCTAGAGATTGCAGTTTCATTAGCAACAACAAATAAGCAGTCAAATGTGACAGAGCTGCAATAATGATTGCTTAATACTCCTCAAGTATCTAATGAGCCCCTTAACCATCATTACTGTTGAAAAGTATGACTGTGTGAAAAAGCTGAATTTGCAATTTTTGTAGATATGACTCAACAGTTGAGAAAATTTACCACTGAGACTCTCGTTCATACTTAGATTCACACCATGAATTTGTCAAGTGGAAATTCATGGTTTACTTTGCTAAACTTCCCACAAAGCCCTGGACCATCAGACCAAGAAGCTTTGCCTGGTTAAACCAGTGTTGGAGGGACTACTGGTACAATTTAATAGGTGTTAATGTCTAGAACACTCACAATATTCAATTGCTAGGAACATGAGAGAACCATTTTTAAGCTTTGACATTCATCCAATAGGATGCAGAATCGTCTGCAAAAATACCCAGGAAGCAGTCAGAAACCATCCTTTTCAAATCACGTGTTTCACATTGCTTTGACTGGCAGACTGAGTGTCAAGATACACTAAACTACACTGTCCTGACTATCAAATCACCTAGGCTATGCACTCATCTTACATGCTGGCAATGCACTTGGCCAGAATCGTAGGTTGGGATTTTCTGCACCCCGCCTCCACCCTCCCCTCACACGCTAGGTTTTCTGGCGGTGGAGGCCGCTCACCATTGGCTGATGATGGGATCTTCCAGTCCCTCTGAAGTCAATGGCCATTTGCGTTGCTCGCCAGTTGTGCCGCCCGGGAACCCACTGCAGGACCAGAAGATCCCGCCAAAGAGTTTTCCATCACAGAGGGAGACCAACTGAGATATTACTTAGTCTCTTTCCCCACCCCAACTTTCCTTTACTCTTCAATTATTTCCCCAATAGGAAAAAACTGTTCCGCCGCAAGATCGCCATGGATGGGATGGAGGTCATGTAAAGTTGACCTTGAGCGAGAATTTCTGGTCGGCGAATGGGCGTGGCCGAAAAATCGCATCCCTCAATTCTTATTCCCCAATTTTTTACTGGTGTTCTATTTTAAGGTGTGCAAAACCAGTTCGGACCAATATTCTTATTTCCCAATTGTTACTGTTTTCCCCCTTCCCTTTTAAAAGCTATTAAAGGTTCCGTTTTCAACATTGTTTCTGATCCCATGTCCCAACAACATTTGAATTCTGGCTCTTCGACTGTCTCTTCATTCATTTGATGATGATCTTGAATCGATGTTCTCTAGTTACTGACTGACCGCAACTGGAAACAACATTTCCCTATTTACATGAATAAAACCTCTTATGATTTTGTAACAATTTCTGTGCTTAGGAATTAACAGGAAGATAAAACATTTTTGTCCACACAATAAATTAACTTTGGAGTGGGGCATCTTGTGGTGTGCTTTGTTAGTTAGACATGTTTATGCATTTTTAGCTTTTAAAATCCTTTACCGACAAAGTTGCTGGAAGTATGAGTTAACAGTGGCATGGCATGGAAAACAAGGGGCTTGATTCTCCACTCCCCGACGCCGAAATCGCGTTCAGCAACAGGATGGAGAATTCATTTTGATGCCAATATCGGGGGCGGGACCGGTTTTCAGAGTCTCCGCCCCCTGAAAAGTGGCGTCTGCCATGAAGCACGGGCGGCTGCCGCCGTGCGCATGCACGGCCACGGAACCGGAAATGCTCAGGGGCGTATCGGCAGCAAGAGCTGCAATCTCTATGCTGCCTCCTGTCTAGCCCACAGCAAAACGGGGAATTGGTGCCCGTTTTGCACCAGTTTCCCTGGCATAAAGCACCATCGTTTTCACATCGGCAAGAATCCCAAACGGAGAATCCAGCCTAGGGTGCCTGGGAAACCCATAAGCCCTTAACCAATGAAAACGAAAGATTTAGAAGTAAATGGAGAAATGACTGGGAAGGGGGCTGAATTGGAGCAGGTGAATTCAATGTCACATCAAGCACAGAAAGAGAACTAAAGAGAGGGAAAGAAAGATTGGGAGTGAGGAAAAGAAGGAAAAGAAATGTGCAGGGCTACAGGGCGAAGGCAAGTGAGTGGCATGAGGTGAATTCCTCCTTCATAAATCCAGGCACGATGGAGTGAATAGCCGCCTTCTGTGCTGTCCCGATTCTGTGAGAGAGAAAAAGGAGAATGGGAAAGAAAGTAAAAAATAAAAATGTAAAAATAAAAATTATATATTCTTAAAATCTCTGAAAACATTTCACAACCCGAAGGCAAGAGGCCATTTATAATTGTTTTCTTTTTGGGCAAGAGAAGTTGCTTGGAAGTCATCAACAATGACATTATTGTTAATTAGGTATTTGTACTGGCAATTGCTGGACATAAATATCTGTGGTGAGTTTAATGGCCAATTAGTATGCAAATGCATCTAGTTGATGAAAACCATGGATAGCTTCCAGAGAATCTACCACAGATGTACAAGGAAACCTTATTATGGTCACAGATAAGCTGGATGTTGATGTAGTCTGTGCGGCTCATGTAATGGTGCTTTGATGCCATGTGTGTGCAATCTATTATGCCTTACATTTGTGGAAAGCCAGCCATTGACACAAACACCATTACTCTATGACTTTGAGACTCCACATCTGTAGGGAATATAATCTGCTCCACTTTCCTTTCAAAGAGAGCATCGGTGACTAATGCCATGAACCTGTGGACGGTTGACAGTGAGATGCTCTAGAACGATCCAGTTGCATAAATGTCGAGGTCCACAGTGACTTTGCCTGCTATTGGAGCAATATGTGCATCCGTTTTACAAGGCATGTGGTCTGCCTGCAACATGGCACAGATTTCTCTTACCATAAGATGAGGCATCCTGAACCTGTGCCGACACTGTTTCCCAGTTATTCCCAGAAAGCAGAACCTGTTACTGTATACACTTCATTCAGCGTATTATCTCACCCTCCTCCTTCTTGCTATTCTGACTGGAACTTTGCCACCTCATACCTGGGCACCCTGGCTCTAGCTACACACTGCTGCTGCTGCCGCCTTTCCTCCATATGGCGCATGTGTGAACGTCCTGTGCCAATTTCAGCAAACTTCCTTTCTTTGTGGCTTACACATTCCTAACCTGGTGAGACTGGCAGTCTGTAACGTCACTCACTTGGCTGATGAAGCAAGGAGTGAAAAACAGGATCCCACATGGATGAGCCTGTAGTAGGGAAAATGGAGAATCTGAGGGACAATGGGAAAGGAGGGAAAGGAATGCCTGTAAAAGGTTAACCTGACAATCGCTAAAACCCAAAATGCGGACTGATGCAAATTAGCATACTACACGTAGGCGGATCTCAGGTGACACATTTCCAAGCCTCAGCAATAGGGCCATATCGAAGAAGCTCAGCCTGGCTCCAGCTTGTCTGGACGGGGCATTGTGTACCCACCGTATACAGATTTCAGGGACATAGGGCACTCACCATCTCATTATTGTCTGATTGTCGAAAGGACATTCCTTTGTATTGCAAAGAAAATGGACAAGATGTGTCAACCGAACGATCAGACGTGAAGTTTGTCAGACAATGTATCCACGTCATCTAATCAGGAAAATGAATGTAACCTAATCAAACTACCGGTATCGATAAATGGTTGTATTGTAGTACTTTGAATCACTTTTATTCCTTTGAATCAGTGGTCTGTACCATCCAAACAGTATAAGATGTGTAAACCAGCTTTGTGGGGGCAGAGCAACTGGGACCAAGCTGCAGTTACAGTGGCCAAGTTTCTTTCTCCCTCATGCATGTGGCATTAAAAGACGTTTTGTTAAAGTTTCATACGGTCTGAAGAACTCGTCTCATTTAACACGGCTAACAGAGCCTTTGATCTTTTTACAGACACCCCACCCCATCTTCCCTGATGTCAGAAATCAATCTTTACCTCAGAGGGAAATTCAGCTTTGCAGCTGCTGCTTCCATAGCTATACATAAAGCTCAAAATTCCTTACTTCTGTCCTTCAGATTTGTTCACATCTCCAGCACCAAATCATGTACCACACATTCTGAGTTCTGGCAGTCTTATTGGTGGAAACCATGATTCCTGTTCTGTCCTATCTATTAAATGGCCTTGCTGATTCACAAGTGCTGCTTATGCATTTTATCGCCTTTCACACAACTGTCAATATCGGAAATAACCAGAATGGGGGCAGGGCTCCCATACCAGTCTGTCTGACTTCATGAAAATCCTGGCCCATGTTCCCTGGAAAATGCTTCGAGATCCCAATGCCTCCAGTCACACACTCCAATTTAGCAAATTGAGAACAAGAGGAGGGAGTGGGTAATCTGCTTGCCTCTAATTAATGGCCTGTTAAGCTCTTGAGGAGCGTGTTAATGAGCTGGGGAGGGCATGAAGGAACCTTTCAATTTGGAAATAAGCAAACCTGAACAATCTGCTGCACATTAGTACGGAGCTGTCATCTTCATTGCGGAGAGAAGCGAAAATCTCGGGACCTGGGGCATCTTGCGCCAGACCCTGCGCATTATCTCTGATTTGGTCATGTGGTCACTTCTGTGCTCGATGTGGCTCTCTGAGGAACTACCTGTTTTCTTCAATAAGACAGAGGCAAGGCTCCATCATGGCTGCAGTCTTCCTTTTTTGCTCATACTCTGCAGGCAGCTCCTTAGCAATCCTCAACACCACTAATCGCATGCCGGATTTGCTTTGGACTCAATTGGAGCATTTAGGTTTTCAAGAGTGCATCAACGGGGCAGCACAGTTGCAGCGGAGGGACAGCACCCACAACTTACCCAAGCGTAGAGCTCACCAATCTGAAAATCAAGTCAGCCGAAGCAGAGACTTAAATGCCGAGGCTACTCAGTGGGCAGCATACAATATAATAAAATCAGCGTGTCACGCATCATTCTGGTCTATTGCCTGCTCTATAGGGTTGCAATGCAGCAAACAATTTAAATGAACCACCCAGGAGGAGAATCACAGGGGAAAGATCAGCTGGGAGATAACATAGAGAAGATGCACAAGATTAAAGGTAAAGGTAAAATCGCCATAGTCCCAAATGACCACAGGCTGCTTTCCCCTTTGAGGTAATTATGCTTCAACCACCTTTGCACTTACTAGAGTCATCCAGTGGACATTCATCAAGAGATCAAACTAGCTCAGGAACTCAGTGAATGAACAGTTTTCCTTACAACATTACGATACTCTAAACAAAGATATTGGCTTCACATCTTTTATAATACAACTAAATATAACACAGGACATTGTACTGGCAAACAAGGGCCAGGATTCACCGACCCCGCGCCGGGTAGAAGAATCGCTGGGGGTGGCTGCCCCGATGGCAGCCCGCCGATTCTCCAGTGTCAATGCTCTGGCGCCCGCAGGATCGCCGCCGTGCCGGTCGGGGGCTGTTGAAAATGCCCCCCCCCCGGCGATTCTCCAGGCCTCGCGGGCCGAGTGCCCGCTGAGTTCGGCCGAGTCCCACTGGCATGTGTTACGCATGGTCTCACCCGGCGGGACCTCGGAGTTCTGGCTGCGGAGGCCGTCCTGGTGGGGGTGGGCGGGGAGGGCCTCCACGGTGGCCTGGTCCATGATCGGGGCCTACCGATCGGCGGGCAGGTTAGTTCCTTGGGGGACATATGTTCCTCCACGCCGGCCCCTGTAAGGCTCTGCTGGCGCTGGCGCGGGGATGGGAACCCACGCGCATGTGCGGACTCCCACCAGCCATGGCACGCATTCGCGGATTTGTGCCGACTGTGGCACGCATGTGCGGATTGCGCCGGTCGTGGCGCGCAGGCTTTCAGATGCCGGAACTGTGGACACTACTCCAGCGCCGTACTAGGCCCCTTGAAAGGGGTGAATACCTGCCGCTTGAGGCCGGTTGACGCAACGCTTTTCACGCCGGCGTCAGAACTTGGCCGTGGGATTGGAGAATCCCGGCCAAAGTGTTCATAATCACCATTGCATTGAATAGGGAGTACTGTGAGGTGTATTAAAGTCATAATTGAAAGATTTAAGAAATGAAATGTGAATGAAAAAGTGGAATGTATTTTACCACCGCTGATAAGGTGAGCTGTAGTCGTGCGACAAATAGAACTTCAGTGAGGCTTGTAAAATGTGGCATTGCCAGAGTGTCTAAAATGACTTGTAATTGAAGACAGTCAGGTTTAAAGGAGGGTTGGTCGACAGAACCAATTTCTTTCTTTCTGTTGCAATATTCCAGTCACAGAGTCAAAGTCCAGAGTCACAGAGCGGCTGAAGTTAGTGCTTCCATACAGTACACAAAAAGGACATTAAATATTGACCTGATATTGATCTCCACAATAAAAAAAGTTCCCTTGGTTTAAAATAGTATCAGTCACCTCAAAAACATTTTATTCAAGTGGGTTTCTTTGATGCCCATCTATTTAATGAGAAAAAAATAACTGAGGAGCTTTAAAGTCAGGGGGCTAGAAAGTTGGTTGCATCATTTTCTGGGGTAAAGGGGGTCATGATCTGTGATCTGCCAAGTCGGTGGCAAATAAGGAAGGTAGGGAACACACAAATTTCATGTACCCTACAAATCACCAATGCTGTATTGTGGCTTCAAGTGGCTCCTGTATTCCGTAGCACCACAGATGGCTACTGCACACTTTGGGGACTGAATAATGTTCTGAAGCAACCATCTGGTCTCAGTAGCTTTCCCTTTTCAGAGGAGCAGCCCCTTCACAAGGAAGCGGCAGCAATGCATTGAAAGCTGCTAGATAATCACAGTAGTGCACTGGACAAGGAGGCTATCACACCATGCTGGAGAAAGGGCTGTCTGTTTCAGTAACACTGCCTGGAGGCACAGGTGGAGGCCAGGAAGGAGCCATGTTTCTGCCAGGCGGCAGACATCCTTCGCAAATGAGACTCAGAAGGGAATGGGAGCAAGTGGTAAGAGCAGTTAATGCCCACAGTGTCAAACCCAGGACATGCAGTGGCAAAAGAAGTGTAATTACTTTGTTCAGGTGGACAAGATAAGTAAATGCAACTGCACATCCGACACACCGCCCCGCTTACACTGCCCACTGCACCACACCTTCATCACTGACCCAACAGCACACCCTAACACTCAAGACTCATCTCTAACATCCTAATACCATACATAAGATTGTAAGAAATAGAAGCAAGAATTTGTCATTCAGTTCATTGAACCTGCTCCACCATTCAACAAGTTTGTGGCAGGACCAAAACAAATGCATATGATCTGGTTGGCAAGTGAACAGTGATCACATCTACTCTCAACACGAGTAGCACGGTTGCTTCACAGCGCCAGGGTCCTAGGTTCGATTCCTGGTTTGGGTCACTGTCTGTGAGGAGTCTGCATGTTCTCCCTGTGCCTGCATGGGTTTCCTCTAGGGGCTTCCGTTTCCTCCATCAAGTCTGGAAAGACGGGCTTGTTAAGTGAATTGGATATTCGGAATTCTCTCTCTGTGTAGCGGAACAGGTGCCAGAATCTGGCGACTAGGGGCTTTTCACAGTAACTTCATTGCAGTGTTAATGTGAGCCTACTAGTGACAATAAAGATATTATTATTATAACCCAGTCTCCACTCATCTCTATGAAAGAGAATTCTGAAGACTAGAAATTTTCTGAGAGAAGAAATTCCTCATTACCTCTGTCTTAGCAGGGAGATGATATATTGTTAAAATGTGACCTCAGAGTTCTAGCTTACCCCACAAGAGGAAACATCCGTTCAGCATTTACCCTGTAAAGCTCCCTCAAGGGCAGCACGGTGGCACAGTGGTTAGCATTGCTGCCTCACGGTGCCGAGGTCCCAGGTTGGATTCCGGCCCTGGGTCACTGTCCGTGTGGAGTTTGCACATTCTCCCAGTGTTTGCGTGGGTTTTGCAGGCTAGGTAGATTGGCCATGCTAAATTGCCCCTTAATTGGAAAAATCAATTGGGTACTCTAAATTTATTAAAAAAAAGCTCCCCCAGACTTTTTTTTCTGAACTCTGAGTAAAATCCCAACCCGCTCAACCCTTCCTCATAAGACAATTCCGTCAGCCTAGGAATCAGCATAGTGAGCCTTCTCAACTGCTTCCAATACAAATAGTTCTCTTCCTAAGTAAGGAAACCAAAGCTATCCACAGTACTCTGGTGTGGTCTCACCAATGCCCTGTACAGCTGTAGCAAGACTTCCCAACTTTTATACTCCATCCTCTTTACAATAAAGGCCACATTCCATTTCTCTTTCCTCATTATGTGCTGTACTTGCATGCTGTATTTTTGTAATTCATGTACAAAGACACCCAGATCCCTTTATACTGCAGCATTCTGCAGTCTCTCACTATTTAAATAATATTCTGCTTTTTTATTCTTCTTGTCAAAGTCAGAAATCTGCCAAATTTCCCCCCTCTATCTATATATCTATTTAAGCCAGGGTAGCATGGTGGTTAGCATAAATGCTTCACAGCTCCAGGGTCCCAGGTTCGATTCCCGGCTGGGTCACTGTCTGTGTGGAGTCTGCACGTCCTCCCCCTGTGTGCGTGGGTTTCCTCCGGGTGCTCCGGTTTCCTCCCACAGTCCAAAGATGTGCGGGTTAGGTGGATTGGCCATGCTAAATTGCCCGTAGTGTCCTAATAAAAAGTAAGGTTAAGGGGGGGGGGTGTTGTTGGGTTACAGGTATAGGGTGGATACGTGGGTTTGAGTAGGGTGATCATGGCTCGGCACAACATTGAGGGCCGAAGGGCCTGTTCTGTGCTGTACTGTTCTATGTTCTATGTTCTATGTTCTATATCCCTTTGCAGAGTCTTCATAGACTCCCTACACATTGCTGACCTACCTATCTTTGTATCACCTGCACAATTGGTTACAATGTAGTCGGTCCCTTCACCCACTTTACATAGATAGATAGAATTTACAGTGCAGAAGGAGGCCATTCGGCCCATCGAGTCTGCACCAGCTCCTGGAAAGAGCACCCTACCCAAGGTTAACACCTCCACCCTATCCCCATAACCCAGTAACCCCACCCAACACTAAGGGCAATTTTGGACACTAAGGACAATTTATCATGGCCAATCCACCTAACCTGCACATCTTTGGACTGTGGGAGGAAACCGGAGCACCCGGAGGAAACCCACGCACACACGGGGAGGATGTGCAGACTCCGCACAGACAGTGCCCCAAGCCGGAATCGAACCTGGGACCCTGGAGCTGTGAAGCAATTGTGCTATCCACAATGCTACCGTGCTGCCCCCCAAATCTTCATTGATGGAGATTATAAATAGTTGAAGTCCCTGCATTGATCCCTGTGGCACTCCACTATTACAGTTTACCCATTTACCTCAACTTATTTTTCCTGCTGGTAAACCAATCCTCTATCCATGCTACAATATCAACCCTAACACTGAGTTCCTATCGATTTCAGTACTCTTTTATGTGGCGTCTTATTGAATGCCCTTTGGAAACCCAAATGCATTACATCTACTGGTTCTCCTTTAACTACCCTGCTTGTAAATCCTCAAATAATGTGAATAAATGTGTCAAACGTGATTTCCCTTTCAGAAAACCATGCTGATTTTGCTTGATTATATTCTGATTTTCTAAATGTCCTGCTAGTGCCTCCTTCAGAATGGATTCTGACAATTTCTCAATGAGAATTTAATAATATATAGTTTGAATGAAATCAGGACATACATAACAACACGCAAACAATCATTGAATAACAAAATAAACAAAAAACAATTCTCCTGATTTGAGGTATTTTCCCTTATTTCCATAAGAAATTTTGACTAATTGGCTTTAAGTTTCCTGCTTCTTGTCTACCTCTTTTCGAAAAGATGTGTTGTTTCACATGTGGTTTTCCAATCTTCTGGGAATGCTCCAGTTTTAAGAATTTGATCCAGTTAATGAAAGAGTTCAAAATTTAATTCAACTAAAAGCTCAGCTCAAAATCCTTTGCAAAAAGCAGAGACGCATTCATTTCACACACATACATAGGTGTAAAAGTATTGAGAAAAGGCTTTTCCAGACAGGGAGACAGGCTTTTATAATGCTGCACCTGATTTTTTTTTTAGACCCATCAAGTAAATCCTCATAAATATAACAGAAAATAGCATGTTATCCAATAAGCAACAGCTACTCTTCGAACGCTGTTAGGGTAAACACTGATGTCAGAATTTGTATGACCATCAATGCGTCGAGACCTCAGATAGGTTTCATCATAGCTGAGACAAGACAACAGAAGCCAACTTATTATATTTTTGACTGTTAGTATTAACTAATTGTTTGTTTTAATATCCTGCATGCAATTTTAAGGAGAATTTGATTTGAAGTTTACATTAACTTTTAGGCAGAGATGTATTTTTCATTTTGATTTAGTTTATCTCACATTTGCACTCAATCATCTTGACCATGAAGTAATCCAGGATTTAAGCTATAATAAAGCATTACAAAGTAACTATTGGAAAAGTTTGTAGTTCCTCTCTGTAAACTTCAAGGACCCGAACACTTCTAGGATTTTCTAATGGAGAATTCTAAGTTCCGAGATTCTTCAATGAATTAAATACTGCTATAGTATACCTGTAAAGTATATTTATTTGGAGATATCTTTATTTAATCTAAATACCGCTGCTGGGGGAGAATATTTTACCTTAAGACCATGCCAAAAGCTAGCATGGCTGGCTTAAGCTCTTATGATAATTTCAAATCTCTTTTGGTTGAGAATTTAAAGTGACAATATGTCCGACTGAATACATTTATCCTGTCGGGGATGAGGGGGTAATTGGGGATTGGGGGGTGGGGGGTGGTTGTAATGATGGCAGAACCCTGAAAGTAGAATCTAGGGAATTGTGGAAGATTACAAGCAATGCATCCTTTATCTCTGCAGTTACTTCTTTTAAGACCCTAGAATGTAAGTCACCAGGTGCAATGGACTTGTCAGCTTTAAGCCCATTATTGTTCCTGGTACTTTTGACCTTGTATTATGATTGTTTTATGGTCCTCCCTCCCTTTTTCCCCCTGCTTTTCACAGCCCCTGGGATGCTTTTGCTGACTTCCATCAGGAAGATAGATACAAAATAGTTAGTCAAAGTCTCTACCATTTCCATGTTTCCCACTATTAATTCTCCAGTCTCACCCTCTATAGGACCAGTACTCACCTTTCCTTATTATATACTTGTGGAAGCTTCTACTGTCTGTTTTTTACATTGTAAGGATCCTCCTGCCCCGGTTTTCCTTGTGTATTCCCTTTATTTTCTGTTATTTTGGCTTTTATAAATTTTTGCACCTAGACAATTAAAAGGACCTTTAAGATGGGCTTCATCTTAATTTTTTTTTATAGGGATCAACAAGACGTGCTGACTGGTGATGACTGATCTTGATGGACTTGGCTGTTGGCCAATGAGCTAACTTTTCCAGGCTGTTAAGTGATAGTCTATGCTGATTGGTGCTGACTATCCTGGGGTGTTCTGTCAGGGACAGGAAGGCTTCATCTGGTTTTAATCAAGAAGCTGGAGGGCCAAAGCCCTGAACACGATCTCTCTCTCTTACTTGATGGACTCTGACCAAAAGTTCAAAGTAAAGACCTTTCTCTCTCTACAGTCAGATTGTTCAGTCCAGCAACAGTTGCAAGCAGGGCCAATTGTTTGAAGAATCTTCTTTAAAATCTCATCAGGGGAACTCAGTTTTCCTCAGTCAAGCTCAGGGACATTCTGGTGGAGTTGGAAACAAATAAGAACAAATAAAAACAGGGCTGAGAGGGATCATCTGAGTGAAGGCTTAAGGGACCAGTGTACATACACACCAAGGTCCCTCTGATCCTCAGTGCTTCCCAGGGCCCCGCTGTTTATCATGTAATCCCTTGTCTGGTTTGTCCTGCCCAAGTGCATCACCTCACACTTATCCAGATTCATAGAATCATAGAATTTACAGTGCAGAAATAGGCCATTCGGCCCATCGAGTCTGCACTGGCCCTTGGAAAGAGCACCGTACCTAAGCCCACACCTCCACCGTATCCCGTAACCCAGGATTGAATTCCATTTGTCACTGATCAGCCGGTCTGACCAGCCCATCTATATCCTCCTGTAACCTAAGGCTATCATCCTCACTATTTACCACCCCACCAATTTTTGTATAATCCGCAAACTTGCTGATCAAGCCTCCTACATTCATATCTAAATCATTGATACAAGCCACAAACAGCAAGGGCCCCAATACTGATCCTGATGGGACCACTGGACACAGGCTTCCAGTCAGATAAACACCCTTCAACCATCATCCTCTGCTTCCTGCCACCCAGCCAATTTTGGATCCAAGTTATTAAATTTCCTTGGATCACATGGGCTCTTATTTTTGCTGAGCCTCCCATATGGGACCTTATCAAAAGCCTCGTTGAGTACCAAGTCGACTACATCAAGTGCATTGCCCTCATCTACACACCTGGTCACCTCTTTGAAAAATTCAATCAATTTGATCAGACATGACCTCCCCTAAACAAAATCATGCTGATTGTTCTTGATTAATCTCTGCCTCTCCAAATGCAGATTAATTCTGACTCAGAATTGCTTCCAATAGCTCCCCCACCACTGAACTTAGGCTGACTGACCTGTAGTTTCCTGGTTTATCCCTTCCTCCCTTCTTGAATATTCGTACCACATTGGCTTTCCTCCAGTCCTCCGACACCTCTCCTGTGGCCAGAGAGGAATTACAAATTATTGCCAGCGCCCCTGCTATTTCCTCCCTTGCCTCACTCAAAAGCCTGGGATACATTTCATCTGGCCCTGGAGATTAGTCTACCTTTAAACCTGCCAGATCACTCAGAACCGCCTCTCTGTCTCTGTTAATTTTAAAATTTTATCACAGTCCCTCTCCTTGGTTTCTATACCCACACCGGCCCTCTCACTGGTGAAGACTGACACAAAGTATTCATTTAGAACCCTACCTAGGCTATCTGGCTCCACACACAAATTACCACTATGGTCCTTATTGGGCCTACTCTTTCCCTTGTTTTTCTTTTATACTTAGTGTACTTGTAAAACAACTTAAGATTTTCCTTTATTGTACCTGCCTGTATCGTTTCATGTCCCTTTTTGCTCTGCTAATTTCCTTTTTAAGTTCCCTCTTGCGCATTCTGTTTGCCTATAGAGCTTCTGTGTTTTGAGCCCTCAATATCTGCCATAAGCCTCCCTTTTCCTCCTTATCCAATACTATATATCCCTTGCTAGCAGGGGCTGGTTTAGCACAGGGCTAAATCACTGGCTTTGAAAGCAGACCAGGGCAGGCCAGCAGCACGGTTCAATTCCCGTACCAGCCTCCCCAAACAGGTGCCGGAATGTGGCGACTAGGGGCTTTTCACAGTAACTTCATTTGAAGCCTACTTGTGACAATAAACGATTTTCAAATTTTTCAAAATTCAATATCCAGCTTTCACTGGATTTGTTGGTCCCACCCTTTTTCTTGATTGGAACATGTTGGCCCTGTACTCTCTCTGTTTCCTTCTTGAATGCACGCACTTTTCTGTCACAGATTTACCTAAAAGGGTCTTCTCCCAGTCCATTCTGGCCAAATCATATCTGATCTTATTGCCCCTGTTTAGAACTTTTGTTTCAGGCCCATCCTTGTCCTTTTCTATGACAATCTTGAATCCAACAGAGTTATGCTGTCTGCAAAATGCTCCCCCATTTATATTTCAACCATTTACCTGGCTTTGTCACTTAAAATTAAGTCCAAGACCGTCCTTTGGCCTGTATCCTTCTTTTTACTTTTGTTAGTATGGGGTCTCTCTGGGTCCAGTTACAAATGTGCCTGGACGGCACTGGCAATACCTCGAGGAAGTTCAAACCAATACGATCTCCTGGGTTATTGGTGGAGGCAGGACACTCTTCAGCAGGGGGAGCCAGCTCAATGTATCTGCGTTGGCAATCTGTGACTCAGGCCGGTGCTGGAAAGCTTAATTATAAGCCACCAGAGCAAGGCCCAACACTGCTCCCTCACCGAGGCTATTGGCGGTATAGGCTTGTCTTGCCTTAAAAGTCCAAGTAGTGGCCGTCCATACAAATATTGGTGGAATTTCTTCACACCATATATGACTGCTAAGCCTTCTTTCTCAATTTGGGCATAGTTCCGTCCAGCTTCTGGAAGGGTCCTTGAGGCAAAGCTAATAGGGCGCTCAGAACCATCTCCCATCTTGTGGGATAAAACTGCTCCTATACTGTAAGGGGACGCGTCACATGTGAGTACAATCAGATTTCTAGGGTTGAAGTGACCCAAAAGGTTTGATGACTGCAAAGTTTGCTTCGCCACTAAAAAACTTTCTTCGTGGGGCTCCCTCCAATGCCACCACTGATGCTTCTTTAGCAGTTGGTGTCAATGTTGTGGCTAAATTTGAAATGGATCTTCCATAATAAATTACCATTCCGAAGGGAAGGATTTGAACTCACTTACATTTCTGGGCGCTCGGACTTCGTTTATAGCCTTGACTGTCTCCTCCAGGGGACACAACACTGTTGCATCAACTTGAAATCCTAGATACATCACTTCTCAGGCATGTAGATGACATTTTTCACATTTCAGGCAGACCCCCTCGTCCCAAAAACTCTAACATCTCATCCAAATAGATATATGCTCTTCAAGGGTGGTGCCGGTGACTACCACATCATCGAGGTCGACCATTACCTTGCGAATTCCTTGGAGGAGATTTTCTGTTGTACGCTGGACAATAGCACAGGCTGAAGGTATACCAAATGGCAATCTCGTATACCGAAAAAGGCTCTTTTCGATGTTTATTGTGGCAAACTTCGAGGATGCTTCATTCAATTCTAACTAAATGTATGCATGGTTGAGGTCCAATTTAGAATAGGTGAGGCCTCCTACCAACTTTCCGTAGAGGTCATCGATCCGGGGAATCAGGTACATGTCCACCTGGGCAGCCTGATTTATAGTTAATTTGTGGCCTTCACAAATTCTTATTGAACAATCCAGTTTGAGAATGGGGACTATGGGGGCTGCCCATTCGAAGAACTGAACTGGTCTGATTATGCCCAGCTTCAATTTTCTGATGCAGGGGCATGGGGCACTGGCCTGGCTCTGAAGAACTTGAGGATTAACATTGGGTTTGGCTTTGATGTCTTTGATCCGGCCCAGTTCCTTGTGAAAGATGTCCTTGAAGGACACTGTTGGATATTAAAAAAATTCCAGCTAATTAAGTCTGATTTTCCGCAGCCAGTTCCTTCCCATGATGCTAGATCTGTGCCCTTCCACGACAACCTAGGGCAAATTGGCCTCTTGCTCCTGGTGGGTCCAAGGATTTTCAATGTTTCCCCAGTGTTGGTGCACAGCTTGGCTGTGGTGCTGTTCAAACCTCAAGGTTGAGTTCCATCACAGGTACACTTAATGGTCTGTTCCCCCACAATGGTCACTGGAGTCCCAGTGGCAATTTCCATTTTGAGGGGTTTGCCGTTTACCCTTACGACAATTTAAATTGGAGCTGTCTTATTCAATTGAACTGCATTCAACTGATTAATTGCATGTTCCTCTTCTGAGATCTTCTCCACTATGTTCACTGGTGCTGTGGACTGCTGCTACTGCTGCATTGTTTTTCGCATTGGCGCACTTTGCTTAGCGCGCTAGCATGCATGAATGTGACCCCTTCGATTCTATCAGAAACATGGCTGATCTCTTTGGGATCCCTGAACAATGATAGCATTCCTCCTCTGACTTGGGTTGACGCCCCATTGTTTTCCGGATCCTTTGACTCTGGTCTGATCCCAATATTGGATTCCACATCGAGGACCGTGTCTGGTTCTCTGCCACACATATTGATCCTGCCGCATAGCGCACGGCGATACCGCCCCATACTTGATCGACCTCCCATCAGCCACACTTTGTCAGTCAGTGGTACCTTTTTGTAGTGTATTTCATCACCTGAGCTATCTCAATCTCTTTTTTCAACATTATGGTCGTTTAAGCCAGGAGTTCCTTCTTGATATTGAGGTTATGGATCCCACAAACCAGTTGGCAATGCAGCATGTCACTAAGTGCAGTCCCGAATCACAGTGTTCAGTGAGCAGACAAAGCCTGGCTAAGAAGGCTGAGATGGACTCTTCATGGTCCCTCACTACTGACTTAAATTTATAACATTGGAGGATAATCAAGGGCCTTGGGTTGAAGTGTTCTTTGACTAACTTAACTATCTGATCAAAGGTCTTTGAGTTTAATATCTCTGGGGACATGAGGTTCCTGATTACACCTAATTAGATTATACGTTTGGGGTGCGCAAACCATTAAACATAGAACATAGAACTGTACAGCACAGTACAGGCCCTTCGGCCCACGATGTTGTGCCGAACAAGTCTGAAACTAAGATCAAATCAACCTACTCCCAATCATTCTAGTGCACTCCATATGCCTATCCAATAACCGCTTGAAAGTTCCTAAAGTGTCCGACTCCACTACCATAGCTGGGAGCGCGTTCCACTCCCCAACCACTCTCTGAGTACCTCGGACATCCCTCCTATATCTTCCACCATGAACCTTATAGTTATGCCCCTGTATAACAGCTACATCCACCCGAGGAAAAAGTCGCTGAATGTCCACTCTATCGATCCCTCTCATCATCTTATACACCTCAATTAAGTCACCTCTCATTCTCCTTCGCTCCAATGAGAAAAGTCCTAGCTCCCTCAACCTTTCCTCATAAGACCTACCCTCCAACCCAGACAGCATTCTGGTAAATCTCCTTTGCACCCTTTCCAATGCTTCCACATCCTTCCTATAATGAGGTGACCAGAACTGCACACAATACTCCAAATGCGGTCTAACCAAGGTCTTGTACAGTTGCAGCATAACCCCATGGCTCTTAAACTCAACCCCCTGTTAATAAATGCGAACACACAATATCCTTTCTTCACGGCTCTATCCACTCGGGTGGCAACTTTCAGAGATCTATGGACATGAACTCCGAGATCTCTCTGCTCCTCCACATTCTTCAGAACCCTGCCGTTAACCCTGTAATCCACATTCAAATTTGTCCTACCAAAATGAATCACCTCACACTCCATCTGCCACTTTTCAGCCCAGCTCTGCATCCTATCAATATCTCTTTGCAGCCTACAACAGCCCTCCACATTATCCACTACTCCACCAATCTTGGTGTCATCAGCAAATTTACTAACCCAACCTTCAACTCCATCATCCAAGTCATTGATAAAAATCACAAATAGCAGAGGACCCAGAACTGATCCCTGTGGTACACCGCTGGTGACTGGGCTCCAGGATGAAAATTTATCATCGACCACCACCCTCTGTCTTCTATTTGATAGCCAGTTACTGATCCAATCAACCAAATTTCCCTTCATGCCATGCCTCCTTACTTTCTGCATGAGACGATCATGGGGCACCTTATCAAACGCCTGACTAAAATCCATGTATACGACATCAACTGCTCTACCTTCATCTATCTACTTAGTTACTTCCTCAAAGAATACAATCAAACTTGTGAGGCAAGACTTACCCCTCACAAATCCGTGCTAACTATCCTGGATTAAGCTGTATCTTTCCAAATGATCATAAATCCTATCCCTCAGGATTCTTTCCAATAATTTACCTATTACCGAAGTGAGACTAACCGGCCTATAATTCCCAGGGTTATATCTATTCCCTTTCTTGAACAAGGGGACAACATTTGCCTCTCTCCAGTCTTCTGGCATTATTCCTGTAGAGAGTGAGGACATAAAGATCAAAGCCAAAGGCTTTGCAATCTCATCCCTCGCCTCCCAAAGAATCCTAGGATATATCTCATCAGGCCCAGGGGACTTATCTATCCTCAGGCTTCTCAAAATTTCTAACACATCTTCCTTCCGAATATCTACCTCCTCCATCCCACCAGCCTGTATCGCATTATCCTCCTCAACACAATGGTCCCTCTCCGTTGTGAACACTGAAGAAAAGTATTCATTTAGGGCCTCTCCTATATCCTCAGACTCCATGCACACGTTCCCACTGTTGTCCTTGACCGGCCCTAACTTCACCTTGGTCATTCTTTTATTCCTCACATAAGTGTAAAAAACCTTGGGGCTTTCTTTGATCCTACCCAGCAAGGACTTCTCATGCCCCCTCCCAGCTCTCCTAAGCCCTTTCTTGAGCTCCTTCCTAGCTGTCTTGTATCCCTCAAGTGCCCTAACTGAACCTTGTTTTCTCATCCTTACATAAGCCCCCTTCTTCCTCTTGACAAGACATTCAACCTCTTTTGTAAACTATGGTTCCCTCACTCTACCATTTCCTCCCTGCCTGACAGGGATATATATACATATCAAGGACACGCAGTATTTGCTCCTTGAACAAGCTCCACATATCAATTGTGCCTATCCCTGACAGTTTGGGTTTCCATCTTATGCTCCCAATCCTTGCCGAATCGCATAGTAATTACCCTTCCCCCAGTTATAAACCTTGCCGTGGCGTATGCTCCTATTCCTCTCCATTGCTATAGTGAAAGTCACCGAATTGTGGTCACTATCTCCAAAGTGCTCTCCCACAACCAAATCTAACACTTGGCCCGGTTCATTACCCAGTACCAAATCCAATGTGGCCTTGCCTATTGTCGGCCTATCCACATATTGTGTGAGGAAACCCTGCTGCACACACAGCCCCATCCAAACTATTCGAATTATAGTGGTTCCAATCAATATTTGGAAAGTTAAAGTCACCCATGACAACTACCCTGTGACTACCGCACCTATCCAAAATCTGCATTGCAATCTTTTCCTCCACTTCTCTGTTACTGTTTGGGGGCCTATAGAAAATTCCTAACAAAGTGACCGCTCCTTTCCTATTTCTAACTTCAGCCCACACTATCTCAGTAGACAAATCCTCCTCAAACTGCCACTCTGCAGCCATTATACTATCCTTGATTAACAATGCTACTCCTCCACCACTTTGACCACCTTCCCTAATCTTACTGAAACATCTAAACCCCGGAACCTCCAACAAAAATTCCTGCCCCTGTTCTATCCACGTCTCCGTAATGGCCACAACATTGTAGTCCCAGATACCAATCCATGCTTCAAGCTCACCAACCTTATTCCTGATGCTCCTCGCATTGGAGTAGACACACTTCAAACCACCTTCATGCCTGCAGGTCCACTCTTGTGACCTTCGTCCCTTCCTCAGTACTGCACTACCCTCAACTTCCTGAACTCCAGCAATGCTATCTCCTGGACTACAAATCAGTTTCCCATCCCCCTGCCAAATTAGTTTAAATCCCCTGAAGAGCTGCAGCAAATTTCTATCCCAGGATAATGGTGCCCCTCTGGTTCAGGTGTAACCCATCCTGTTTGTACAGGTCCCACCTTCCCCAGAATGTGCTCCAATTATCCAAGTAACTGAAACCCTCCCTCCTACACCATCCCTGCAGCCACGTGTTTAACTGCACTCTCTCTCTGTTCCTCACCTCGCTAGCACGTGGCACTGGCATCAAACCAGAGATGACAACACGGTCTGTCCTGGCTCTCAGCTTCCACCCTAGCTCCCTGAATTCCTGTTTTACATCCCCGTCCCTTTTCCTACCTGTCGATGGTACCGATGTGTACCATGACTTGTGGCTGCTCTCCCTCCCCCTTAAGGATCCTGAAAACACGATCAGAGACGTCAGGGACCTTGGCACCCGGGAGGCAATACACCAACCGTGAGCCTCTATCATTGCCACAAAACCGCCTGTCTGTACCTCTAACTATAGAGTCTCCAATAACTATTGCTCTCCTGCACTCCCCCTTTCCCTTCAGAGCCACAGGGACAGACTCAGTGCCAGAGACATGGTCACCGTGGCTTACCTTTGGTAGATTCCCCCTACCCCACCCCCCCACAACAGTATCCAAAACGGTATACCTGTTATTGAGTTGTATTGGACACAACTTTCCAGGTTACCTTGGATCCCATGTCCTCTTATCTTCTTTACCAGTCTCCGCATGTTTGGGCGTCTCTAATACACTTCCTGCAATGTGACTGTCCTCTTATTATTCCTAAGCTCTACCCACAATGCCTCATTTCAAGAACCTTCAATCGTCCCTCCTGACTGCAGTAATTGACTCCTTAATTAATAATGCAAAACTACCTCCTCTTTAATACTCTCCTTTGTCTCAAAGATCCTATATACTGGAATGTTGAGTTGCTAGCCTTGCTCTCTCTTAACCATGTTTCTGTGATAGCAACAATATTACAGTTCCACATGTCAATCACGCCTTTAACTCATCAGTCTTCAGCTGTGTACCGGGGCGGTCGCAGAGGACCAGACGGGCTTTGTCAAAGGTGAACAGCTTACCTTGAACATCAGGCGCCTGCTGAATGTGATAATGAACTTCTCCGGGGAGAGAATACCAGAGATGAGCATCTTCCTAGACGCAGAAAAGGCCTTCGACAGAGTTGAATGGAAATACCTCATAGAGGTACTGGAGCGGTTCGGGCTTGAAACAAGGGTCACCTCCTGGGTAAAGCACCTATACAACGCTCCCATGGCGAGCATACGGACCAACAACACCAACTTCCGATACTTCCAGCTGCACAGGGGCACCAGACAAGGATGCCCACTATCCCTGCTGCTGTTCGATCAAGCGATCGAACCGCTAGCAATCGCGCTCAGAGCAGCAAAAGGCTGGAGGGGGATCCGAAGGGGAGACAGAGAGCACAGAGTCTCACTCTATGCGGATGAGCTGCTCCTCTACATTCCGGACCCACAAAGCAGCATGGACGGAATCATCATGTTCCTGAAAGAATTTGGCACCTTCTCGGACCACAAACGCAACATGAGCAAAAGTGAGATCTTCCCAGCACACCCACAAGTAGGGGGCGCAGCACTAATGGGACTGCTGTTTAAACAAGCCTGACACAAATTCCGCTACCTGAGGATCCAAATAGCCCATGACCGGAAAGGGATCCACAAATGGAACCTCACCAGTCTGATGGAGGAAGTAAAAAAGGACCTGCAAAATGGAACACACTCCCACTCTCCAGACAATCAAAATGAATGTACTGCCCAGGTACCTCTTCCTACTTAGATCTATTCCGATCTACATCCCCAAGGCCTTTTTCAAAACACTGGACAAACTAATCATGGCGTTCGTATGGGGAGGGGGGGGGGGGGGGGGGGGACTGCTATGATCCCACAGAAGGTCCTACAAAAAACAAAATCCAGGGGGGGGCTAGCTCTCCCAAACCTACAATTCTACCACTGGGCGGCAACAGCCGAGCGAATAAGGGGATGGATCAAGGAGCCAGAAGCTGAGTGGGTGCGTGCGGAAGAGGCCTCCTGCATGGGTCCTCCCTCTGGGCCCTTGCCACAGCAGCACTCCCACCCCAACCAAAAAACACTCTAGCAGCCCGGTGGTGATAGCCACCCTCCAATCCTGGAACCAACTGCGGCAGCAATTTGGCCTGACCAAAATGTCGGACAAAGCTCGCATCTGCAACAACCATAGGTTCACACCAGCACTGATGGCGCCACCTTCAAAAGGTGGGGGCAGGATGGAGGGATGCTGACAGCCAGGGACCTATACACGGACGGCAGGATCGCAACACTGGATGAACTGACAGAGAAATTCCAGCTAGCCAGGGGGAATGGGCTAAGGTACCATAACTCAAAAACTTCCTACGAAAGGAGACAAGGACGTACCCACAAACGCCACGACAGACATTCCTGGAAGAGTTACTGGACACAAGCATACTAGATAAAGGAAACTGTAGCGACATGTATGACCGACTGGTAGAGAGGGCCGACACCGTACTGGACGCAACATGAAAGAAATGGGAGGAGGACTTGGGGATTGAAATAGGGTGCGGACTCTGGAGCGAAGCACTGCACAGGGTCAACTCCACCTCCACGTGCGCAAGGCTCAGCCTGACGCAGCTAAAAGTGGTACATGGAGCCCACTTAACAAGAACCCGTATGAGTAGGTTCTTCCTCAAGGTGGAGGATAGATGTGAATGGTGCCAAGGAGGCCCGGCCAACCATGCCCACATGTTCTGGTCTTGCCCCAGACTTGCATAGTACTGGACAGCCTTCTTCGATGCAATGTCCAAAGTTGTGGGGATGAGGGTTGAGCCATGCCCGAAAGTGGCGGTCTTCGGGGTTTCAGACCAGCCAGATCTATTCCTGGGGAGGACGCCCTTGCCTTTGCCTCCCTGATCGCCCACCGTAGAATCCTGTTTGGTTGGCAGTCAGCAGCATCACCCAAAGCTGCAGATTGTCTGTCTGACCTCTCGGAATCTCTACAAATGGAGAAAATCAAATTCGCCATCCGAGGGTCAGACGACGGCTTCCACAGAACGTGGGAGCCATTCACCCAATTGCTCCAGGACTTGTTTGTGGCCAACGAACAAGCAGAAGAATAGCCAGGTATCCAAGAATCAGGGGAAAGTAGCCAAAGCATGAGAGGGAGGGATAGACCGGGAGAGCGGGAGGGGTAGGGGGGACAGCTAAACCTAAGAGGAAAGAAAGGTGAACCACAGGAGGCAGGGGAGGGGGGGGGAGAGGGAAGGGACAGGGAACAAGAGAGGAGAACCAGGGAGGTGGGGGGTAGGCAGGGAAATGACAGTTGGAGGGAAGGCACGGGAGACGATAACAAACTTTGCATCCCCAGGAACAGAGAACAAGGAGAATACAGGTGAAAGACAGGAGGAACGGCTGAAGCGGAGGTGAGCGCGAGACGACAGCGGCAGTGAGCTCCATCCAGGAGAAGCAAGTGACAACACCATCACCAAACCCATTTGAGTATTGCCCACTGTAATTGGTTCTCCGGCACCCAAATGTATATTTACCTCCCCAGTCTCCACCCCCCCCCCCCCCCCCTCCCTCCCCCCACAGTCGCCTACTTATGTGTTGTAAATAATTTTGCCAGTTGTACAGAGTTGCTGCTGTTGAGCTGGTGTACAATACCCCACCAGTTATTCTATTTTATTATTTATTTTATTTTTTATTCTAACTTTTTTTTGGTATGTTTGGGTTTGCCCTTTTCTTCTATATATATATATATTTCTTATTCCGTGTACATAACGGTAAATATACTTTGTTCAAAAACCCAATAAAAACATTTATTAAAAAAAAGCTAAACTCATCAGTCTTCCCAATAATGCTCCTTGCATTAAAATAGAGGCCATTCAGTCTCGTCTTACTCCCCTGGAACACAACATGGCTGAACTCCCTCTTTCCTGATTCCTTCACAACCATATGCTGTGTCCCTGTTGTACCAATGCTCTATGCCCCTCTCCCTGTCGAAATAGCTTAAACTTCTCCCAAGAGCACTTGCAAATCCACCCGCAAGGTTGTTGGTCCCATTCTGGTTCAGCTGCAGACCGTCCCGTTTGAACATGTCCCACCTTCCCCAATAATGGTCCCAGTAATCCAGGAATCTAAAACTCTCCTTCCTGCATCAACTCTTGAGCCACGCATTTATCTGCCCTATTATCCTATTTCCATACTCACTAGCACACGGCACCTGGAGTAATCGAGATATCACAACCTTTGAGGTCCTGCCTTTTAATCTGCTGCCTAGCTCCCTGAATTATTGATGCAGGACTTCATCCTTCATTCTGCCTATATTGTTGGTGTCAATGTGTACCACAACGTATCATAGAACCAAAGTTCCCCTACAGTGCAGAAGGAGGCCATTCGGCTCATTGAGTCTGCACCGACCCTTCAATAGAGCACCACATTCCCTCGTCCTATCCCTGCAACCCCATCTAACCTGCAGATCGCTGGACGCTAAGGGGAAATTTAACATGGCCAATCCACCTAAACCGCACATCATTGGAATTGGGAGGAAACTGGAGCACCCGGAGGAAACCCAGGCAAACATAGTGAGAATGTGCAAACGCCACACAGACAATCACCCAAGATCAGAATCGAACCCTGACTTATCACCCTCCCCCTTTAGGATGCCTTGCAGCCATTCAGTGACATCCCTGACCCTGACTCCAGGGATGCAACACACCATTCTGGAAACATGTCTGCAGCCACAGAAGTACCTGTTTGTTCGCCTAACTAATGAATCCCCCATTACTATTGCTCCTCCTTCCTACTTCCTCTTCTCCTGTACAGTCAGGTTGTGTTGCCTGAAGCTTGGCTCTGACTGCAATCCCTTGAGGAACCAACACCCTCATCAGCTTCAAAAATAAAAAAAGTATTTGAAAGCCAGACCCCAGAGGACCCTTGCACTACCTACCTTTTCCTCTTGGACTGCCTGGTGGTCACCCTTCTTTCCTGCAGTTCCTTAAGCTGCAGTGTGACCACCTCTCTAACCGTGATATCTACGTAATTCTCAGTCTCACGGAAGTGACACAGTGTCTCCAGACGCCACTCAAACCCTCTTACCCAGAGCTCAAATGTATACAGTTGGGAGCACTTCCCACACATATGATGATCTAGGTTGCTGGCAAGGTCCATGACTTCCCACACATGACAGGTCACACCTTCTACTTGGTTGACCTCACCTGCCATGTCTTAAACTTTTGTCTTGCTTGCTAACTTTTCTAATTATTTAGTCTTAAAAGGTGCTCCTCTTACCTAAACGTAGTCTCATTGTACAATTCCACTACAACCTACTTATCCTTGTAATACACTACTTTTGCAAAGTAGAAATTTATTTGTTATTTTTTTTAAAGTTAGAACTCTTACCTTCCCTTAATGTAGCCTTGAATTGGAGAGAAACAACTTACCCACTACTGACCAATCAGCTCTCTCCCTTGTAGCCTCTACCCCCGCAGCAGGGCAAAACCACTCTCAACCAATCAATTTACAGCTTTCCTGGGATGTCACTGTTCACTTTGCTTTCAAACTCAGTGCATTCCCAGATTCTTGGGATCTCCTCTCTCCGCCCCCGCAAATATCTCCCACAGGTCTACCTCTCCATTCCTCTTCCTGAAGGTGAGTAATGTAGGCCATGATCCCTGTCCTGTATTTATTCTCTCTCTGCTCTCGTGAATATCTCCAGCAGCTCCACCTCTCCATTCCTCCTTCTGAAGGTGAGACAGACTCTTTCTACTGCTGAAAACTGTTTTGTAGTCTCTCTGTTGCGGCTGCAGCCTGGCCTGTTGTACTTCAGCATTGGGTATTTCCAAGGGGTTTGGGTGGGTCTACTTGTTGTAGCCATTGTTTCAATATCCAATACATTGCTTTTTAATGTCTCCTCCTTAGACAGTGACGGGCATTGATGGGTCTCTGAATGATAGAAATTGTCTTTGCACTCTCCTGAGGGTGACTTGTTTTCACCTTCGCCTTGGAAGGTAGCTTTGCATTTTTAAGACTTTTGTTCAGTGTCATTGCAAATTGCAAAATTTCCAGTAAATTAGAGGTTTAGATCATATTTTAAAAAATAAAGCCTTGTGACAAAAAGTTGAATTAAAGGAAGCACATATTTGAATTAATAGTTCAATATAACAGAACAGTTGATTATTTCATCTTATTTTTACAAAGCAGATACAGCCATCTGTGCTAGAAAAATGTTTTTGAAAGATCACTTCTATATTTTTGTAAATCTTATTGCAGGGGTAGCACAGGAGCGCAGTGGCTCGCACAGTTGCTTCACAGCTCCAAGGTCCCAGGTTCGCTTCACGGCTTGGGTCACTGTCTGTGCGGAGTCTGCACGTTCTCCCCATGTTTGTGTGGGTTTCCTCCGGGCGCTCCGGTTTCCTCTCACAGTCCAAGGATGTGCAGGTTAGGTGGATTGGCCATGCTAAATTGCCCTTAGGTTATGGGCATAGGGTGGAGGTGCGGGGATAGGGTGGAGATATGGGCTTGGGTAAAGAGCTCTTTCCAAGGGTCGGTGCAGACTCAATGGGCCGAATGGCCTCCTTCTGCATTGTACATTCTATGATTCTAGTTGTCTAACGTATAATCCAAATATTAGAAGATATTTTTATTCATGGAATGACATTCAGTGTAGATGTATATGTTTTCAAGTTAACCTAAGTGTCCAAAAAAGATTTTAGTCAGAATTTTCAGATGTTAACCTATTTTAATAAAACTTATTCTTCATTATATTGGTCATATTTTAGTGTATAACATTTTATTGGTATGATTTGCAAATATATAGATGAAGGACCTAATTAGCCATCCATTCAAAATAAAACACTTACTATAATCTACTGATTTTGAATTACAGATTTGCGCAATGAAAAGTATTTTTCTGCGGCCAAGGGAATGTACACAATAAGGTACATAGTAGACAAAACATGAATAATCGACAGAGTACATTGACAAATGATACATTGACAAAGAGTGATTGGTTACAGTGCGGAACAAGGGGCCAAGCAAAGCAAATACATAAGCAAGAGCAGCGTAGGGTGCCGTGAATAATGTTCTTACAGGGAACAGATCAGTCCAACGGAGAGTCGTTGAGGAGTCTAGCAGTTGTGGGGAAGAAGCTGTTCCTATGTCTGGATGTGCGGGTCTTCAGACTTCTGTATCTTCTGCCTGATGGAAAGGTCTCGAAGAAAGAAAAGCCAGGGTGAGAGGGGTCTCTGACAATGCTGTCTACTTTTTTTATTAGTGCAGAAAAACAGTTTCAGAAGGTCGCATTATTTGTTCTTTTGTTCCTATACTCCACTTCAGTTTGTAGTATCACTACTCATTAAAGATAGAAAAGGTGTAGGATATTATTAAATTATGAACAGCATTTCCAGAAATTGAATGTTGTATGAGAAGACTAACAGAGGCAGTCACCAGGATTAGACCTCCAGCCCTTTCATTTCCCGGCTCACCGTTTCCATTTCTGTCACACCGAGGGTTTAGCTAAAAGGTCCAGTCACCTGTAAACGATTGGACAGTTTAACACAAGATTGGCAAACTGCAGCATTACCCAGAACATACTGAATGTTAATTATCAACATCCTATTCGCCTCATGTTGGCCTGACTAAACCCAGAAAAATTAGCATTTCAATTCATTTTCGTCATTAAAAGTACAAAGAAAAGCTATTGTCCATGGTTGAAAACCTCTAGATGTCCAGTTATTTTACTCAATAGTGTGTCTCGCATGGATCACCAAACCCAGTAATTATCTCTAAATATTTCAGTATGAGCTGCAAAGATTTAAAAAGGGAAAAATGTGATTTGACAATGTTATTGCAAGTTTATGGTGAAGGGTATCAATTTGCTAATACTATTTCATTGAGTATTATACTTAACAGTGCTGTGATATTAAAATCAAAGCAAAAGCTTGATCACGATCCAACTTAAAGTGTTTTATGCAACACGGGTTACGTGGGTTTAAGTGGGGTGATCATTGTTCGGCACAACATCGAGGGCCGAAGGGCCTGTTCTGTGCTGTACTGTTCTATGTTCTATGTTCTATGATTCGATTTCACAGTGCACTTGGATAGAAGGAGGATATCCCATACTAATGCCAATGAGCATGCAGTTCATTGGTATGCATGAATATGTTTATATTTCTGGTATCTAAAGTTATATTTTATGATAGTACACAAGCACATCTCCATTGGTCAAACCTTCTTAAAGAAACATTTAAGTATAATTCTAAAATGATTATAGCAGAAATGAAGCCATTTGGCCTGTTGTTCTCATGCTGGCACTCTGCCAGGGCAATGTAGCTAGTTCCACTACCCAGCCCTTTCCCTGCAGCCCTGCAATTATTTTCCTCGTAGATTCTTGTTCAATTTCTTTTTGAAAACCATTATTCTATCTGCCTCGTCCACCCTTGCCGGCTGTACATTCCGCACCCGACCCAAATATTGTATAAAAGATATATTGTTCCTGTCACTGTTGGTTTCTTTGCCAAGCACTTTACATCCGTGTCTTCTGGTTGTCAACCCTTCAACCAATGGGAATAGTTTATCTCATGGGGTGTGGGTGGAGGGCATGATTTGGCATGGAGGATATGAGAGGCCATGGGGAGGTGGGTAGCAGCATGGGTTGGTATGGATGGAGCATGGGGAGATTGTAGGGGTGGACTATAGGAGGAGTGAGGACCAAGGGCTTCTTTTTTAATTTTATTGATTTTATGATAAATGAGACAAAGTCCCAGAGCACTAAGGCTGGCCATTGAAACAGCCCACCTCTGCACCCAGAAGCCCCTGTGACTGCCTCAGAACTGTTTCTGTGATCAGAGAGCCCATCTCCAGTTAGTTGCCGCATCACCTCCCCCGAACACCTACATTAAAATTACCCCGCTGCAGGCACTTTCTTCTGAGATGGCTACACCACATTAGGAAATGTCCCCGTTCCTGCTACCCATCTTGAAGATCAGAATCCAGCCCAACATCTCCAGCTGTGCAGTATTCCTAAAGTGCTCCATTGAAACGTCAGTCTAGATTAAAGGGCAGAGTTAACTTTCGCCTCTGTGTTGAAAAGCACATATGGTACATTACAGAACAATTATTTCTGTAAATGTAAGAACAAGTAAGACAGGATAAATTCAGAACAATGGTCCTTAAGAAGTAACGCTTCTAATTTTAACACCGGATCTAGCAGAAAATAATCTTTTTTATTATTAATGTCATAAGTAGGATTACATTAACACTGCAATGAAGTTCTGTAGGGGCAAAAGAGGACAAGGCCATATAAACATGATAGAATGACATATCAAGCTGCATGTGTCCTCCGGGCTGCAGGTGGTGGTGAGGGTGGTGTGGGTGCCACAGGGACATCGCAATCCATCGGGGACTCACTTGCTTCCCCGATACCAATCTCCGCCTCGCCGACTGCCCGCTCTCCGAACCCACCAACCAGGTCAAACATCCTCCATGGGCATGCTGGCCCGGGGGGTCTCCTCCATTCTGCTCTCTCTCTCTGCGGTTATGGGCCGCTTTCCCCTGGGGGACTGATAATGCACAGTGTGAGACACTCGGACGTGGGCAGCACAGCCGGTCCGCGGTTGGTGGTCTGGATGTGCAGGGCACCCGGCCATGGCAGGTGGTATGGTTGTTGGCATGTGGTGTGGTTATTGGTTTAACACAGCTGAGAGGACCCAAGGTGAGTCTGTTAAAAAGTCCTTAATGCGTTTGAGGAAACTAGCTGAATGCTGTGACTATGGCACTACCCTTTCCAAGATGCTGAGTTTGGTTTATGGCGCCAATAATATGGTGAGCCAACGGAAGTTACTGGCCGATCCATCATTAGGCCTTAAGAAGGCCGTAGAAATTTCACTCTCAAGAGAGAATGCAGAAAAGGGAGTACAGGAACTCAGAGGGATGCAAGTGAACAGTGTGGGGTGTACCCACTTCTGCCGTTCAGCGCCCCCCAGGTTAAAAAAACCCTGAATCTCGACCTTGGGGTGAATACTGCCAAAGCCATGGCTGCAGATCTAGGGCCACACTGATTAGTCCAGATATGTACCCCAAATCTGCAGAGGGAGATTCCAGACGTGTGGGGTATGTGGCCAGAGAAATCGGAGGGAACAAAAGCCATGGGTGGCCAGCAAACTCACCATTCCATCAGAGCCCATTACTTCAATTTGGAACAGGCTGACAATGACTGCATACACCTGAACTGCATTGTGGCACCCAAATCTGCTGCCATTAGGATCACTGGCCAACTCAACGGGCACTCTTTTCTAATGAAATTGGACACGGGAGCCGTCATCTCAATTTTGGCAAACAAACGCTTGAAAACATTCAGTCAAGAGTTCAACAATTTGTTTTTATGTGATACGGGGGCAAGACTGGCCACCGACATGGAGCTGACCGCTTGCCATCTTTGGGACCACGTTGACCCTGATTTACAGGCAGCAATCTGTAAGACTGCCATTAACTGTGGGGAAAGGACAAGTCTCAAGTCTGTGAGGCCACAATTGGCTACAACACCTTCACCAAGATTGGCAGTGTATTTCTCAGTGAGGCGTTCTCCAGAACGTAACCCTGAGCTTAATCAAAGAATGCGATCTACCGGAAAAGGGGCGGGTCATGACTGGTAGATCCCGGGAGAGGCCACCCACGGGATTCCTGACAGCCGTTCCATGTCTTGCGAGATCTAAACACTGCTGGACACAGTCTCGTAGGGCTAAGTGAGTTTAAGAACCCACTTAGCCGTGCTGATGCGTGATCGATTGGCCACCTGGCATCTATCGGTCTGACTGAGAAGGTCCAGCTGGCCATCACTCAGTACTGTCCCCATAAATGGGCACCCGGTGGAACAGTACTGTAGCCATCTGGGATGGCCACTTACAAAGGGAAACATGGCCACTTACAAGGGAAGTATGGCCACTTGCAAAGAATCACGGGAAATATGGCCAATGCAGGATCCAGATGAACTCAGAGCTTAAGTGTATATTTGCCACTAGATAACCAGACACTATCAAAACCCCCAGCTGATTTGCATTCTAATGGCCCATTTCCCCAGAACAAAAGACTTGTACTCAGGTATCAGATACAGATACGACTCATCAGCACCACGCCCTTCACCCAGGAAGCCCAAACAGCCAAGGTCAATGACCGCTCAGGACACGCCCAGCCATCAAGGCACCCGGCCCTTTATTGGCCAAAATCGAAGGCAGTAATCGAAGCCTGCTGAATTATTGGGTCCAAAGCTAAGGACCGGCCAAAAAAGCGCAAAACCCCAGAAGGATAAAGAGAGACATTGCCATGTGTTCAGTCTCTTTTGGCCCCGGCGCACCAACACTCTCTTGACCCGGCCTACACCTGATACCAATTGCAGTACCACGACCAGAAGCAAGTTCAAGATCGCTACCAGACGGATGAGCCCAGCAGAAACGAAGTCACTTCTCCAGACCCAGCCACGCAAGATCCAAACCAAGGCCTTGTTCCTCTGCATAAAGCCGGGTGTCTGAAGTTAAGTACAGGTTGTTGTAGTGGTAGGTGTAATTTAGCTTGTAGTGTTTTGTGTTGCATGTCGAAGTAATTCTTGTGTGTAAATAAACTAGCATTGAATTTGAACTAACTAACTGGTTGTTGGATCTTTGATCGATATCCTGTTGAACCTTGTGGTGGTATCATCTGATACCTGGCGACTCTGAAAGCAATATCATCATTAATAACTGTCATATCAGTATCCAGTTAAAAAAGAGCAACATTATTGGCGTCTCTGGTGCAAATTGGCAACAGTACCTGAGGGGATCACTCAGGTGATCACAGGCTCCCGGATGATCACCCTCCAGGCAGGTGGGGTGCCCTGCCCAAATGTGGTGGGATGCAGGGGCTTTCGAGGACCCCCCAATAGGTGAGTTGGGCCATTGTGGCAGCCGGGGGTTGCATCAGGGGGGTCGAGAGATTGGGCCGCCATTTAAAAATGGCGACCCGATTTCTTCCTGCACTGAGGAGCTCCAACCAGTGCTGGAAATGAAGCTAAGTGCAACCTTGGGAGGGTTTCCCTGCCGGGGCACAAAAACAAGACAGAGTGCCATTAGATAGCGGGGTCGTTTATAACCCCTCTAATCCCACACAGAACAGATTCTCTTTTATAGATAGTGATGATGAGTTCAAGTCTGGTCACCCTAGGACAGATCCATTGTTTGAGGGGCTGGATGGAGCTCAGAGAGAGGAAAAGAATCCTATTCAAACAGGTGGGGGCAGAAGGATTTGGGTCACCATCGGGAGAGAGCATGAAAAGCTGCCACAGAGACAGGCTTTCGGAAAGGTGTCTGAAGGAGCTGCACTCACAGCAGGGTTATGCTCTGTAAATGCAAGTATCATTTTTGCCTGCCTGCGTAAGTGGAGTTGAGAGCTGTATGTTCATTTTACATTTTGTTTAATAAGAAATTGTGTGTTAGGGTTAAGAGATGCATGTAAGCTGTTCTTATTAGGTTTAAAGTTTAAACATTTAAATGTTGCTTTTCTTTTGCTTTAATAAAGTTTTGTATGTAAAAATAATCAAGCCCTGTCTCTCATGCAGTCACTCCTGGAGTGAACTGATCTTTCCGCAGTTTTAAAAATAAAAAAACTTTGCGGTTCTGGTCTAGTATCTTAGCTACTGTTGGGATCTGGTCTGGCATTTATAACAGGGTACAAAAGTAGAACAGTTATCGTGAGCCATTATAAAACAGTGGATTTGGGCTCAAATGGAGTATTGTGTACAATCCTGGATACTGCACTTCAGGGAGGAGATGCAGTCATTCGAATGGGTACAGAAAAGATTTACAGGAATAATTCCAGCATTGAGGTATTTTAGTTATGATTATAGACTGGAGAAGCTGGGCTGTTTTCCATTGAGAAAAGAAGGGTGAGAAGATAGAGGTGCTCAAAATCATGAGGGATCTGAACAGAGTTGACAGGGAGAAAATGTCTCTATTAGCAGACGAGTCAAGAACTAGAGGTCACCGATTTAAGGTAAAAGACAAAAGAACCCAACGGCAACGCGAGGACATTTTATTTTCATGTAACAGGTGGTTAATATCTGGAAAACACTATCTGAGAGTTCAGCGGAAGCAGATTCAATCTGCTTTCAAAATGGTATTGCATAATTGCTTGTCTCCAGGGAAAAGATGAGAGGGGCGAGGTGAGTTGCTCTTTGAGCGAGCTGTCATGCACATGACAGGCCAAATGGCCTCCTCTGTGTTGCAAGCATTCTCTGATTCCTTGAAGAAGCAATTACATTAAAACATTGGGGGCTGCCTTTTCTGATTTGGTGTTGATTGGGTCTAATTATTACTAAACCTGTATTGAAATCAAAATAAAAATTGAGGGAGATATAAACTGTGCAGCCGATTCACTATTGCTCATTTTAGACTGTTAGCCAAACTCAAAATTACCCCATAATGTGTTAGTAGCATGCAAATTTCCAAGATCAGCTCATTTGCATCTTGGTTCGCAAATGCAGGTTTGTACTGAGACTGGTGGAGGCAGCCCACTAGTATCGGGAAAATAAATTTCTGTCTCGTGAAACTAAAAGGAATAGGGACAATTACTGGGGGGTGTCACAACGTGGGGTGGGAGGTGACTAAGTCTTTTCCAAGCTTTTACAGAAGGTCAAAATGCAGCTAACTCGTCAACAGATTTTATGATATTTGAAGAGACAAGTGACGGACAAAAATGAAATCAAAGGAGGACTTACATGTGGGTTTGATACTGCAGTTGACTGGCTCCATTGTTGGCTCTACCAGTCCCATGGTACAAGTTAGCAGCAGGTGCCTGGTGTCCACAAAGGACATAGTTCTGGTTCTTCTGATCAGGTCCTGTAATGACACTTTTCCACTGTCACTGCCAGGCGGGTGTGACAATGTCTATAAATGCAACTGGTACAACAGGTCAGGCTTCACTGTAGTGTTGATCAACCTGGCACACCATTCTTCATATTATACTGTATGACTAGGGTGTTTCTGCAGAACCATTCAGTATTACAAATAGTCTGGCCTTCAAATAGTGCCAAGCTGATGCAACCTTGTGTGAGCATTCTGAGACACAAGGCAAACTCCTTTCCAGGTGTCGAGGTTCTCTCCTGTTGGCTGGAGAGCTGGCCTGCCAAATGAGGCACGGTAGCACAGTGGTTAACACTGTTGTTTCACAGCTCCAGCGTTTCAGGTTCGATTCCCGGCTTGTGTCACTGTCTCTGCAGAGTCTACACGTTCTCCCTCTGTCTGTGTGGGTTTCCTCTGAGTGCTCCGGTTTCCTCCCACAAGTCCTGAAAGACGTGCTGTTAGATAATTTGGACATTCTGAATTCTCCCTCCGTGTACCCGAATAAGTGCCGGAGTGTTGTGACTAGGGGATTTTCACAGTAACTTCATGGTAGTGTTAATGTAAGCCTACTTGCGACAATAAAGATTATTATTATCACATGCCGTTCAGGCATTGGTGAGGCCAGTGGCAGTCCTTCCTCTGGAATCAGGTCCCTGGAGGCCAAAGTCTCACCAAGCAAGAGCTGCCAACCAATTGGAGATCGTGGTTATACCTGGAAGGACAACCCTGGAGTCCCAGGATTACAGAACGATCCGGGACAAAAGGGTATTTTGCAGGGTAGGGGGAATCAGAGTGAGCGGGATGTAGGGGATATAGAAGCAAGGCTAAGGAGGTGGCTCTCAGTATCCCCCACTTCCCGTCACTTCAATTAGGCACTGAGGGACACCACACTCCACATGCTGGCTCCGTACCCCACCACAACCTTCCTCTATACACCTCCCAGAGGTGACAAGCTGCCCTCAGGGTAGCAGCTGTCATGCATGCCACATGGCAACAGGCCCACTTGTAGCTCGGTTAATTCCAGCAGCAGCAGGATTAGGCCCTTTAGTTAACTTTAACTGGCCACTTAAGGGCCTCAATTGGCAGTGGGGTGGGAATGTCCACCATGGGCCTTGACACCTAGAACTTAATTCGGGCAGATGTGGGAAAGCAGTTAGGTTCAACCACACCCCCACCCTGCCTAAATTGCATGCTCTTCCTGCATCCAAGCTCCCCACCAGTAAGAGTACAAGATTCTGCTCACTATCTGACCCAGTCACATTTGACTGCAAATGCAGGTGTATAAGTGCCAGTGAGCATAGATAGAGGACCTCTTATGCATCACAAAGCAGCTATCATTTGCAGTCATTTTCTTCACAGCAACACACCGTGGTGGTTTCCCATTGGAAAACCCATTGATGGCGACGTCTGTACCGTGGGGAGAGTAAAAAAAGCAATTGACAGAAAGGTTCATGAGAATTTACGTGACACGAGAGAAAAGAAAATGAATGAAGTAAAATGAGCCAGAAATGGTCTGAAAAGCAGGACATGAAGTTCTTTTTTACCCCTTTAGATTTACTAACCTCCACTGCCCATCGCTTAGCAACCCTCACGGCCCAGTAACAATGGGTGTTGTTTATACATGCTTTAAAAATGTGTAAAGCACAGGACAAGATGCAGACGTTCCCAGAACAGTGCTTCCATGTCATTTAAATATTATAATGAAGTTCGCAACTACTTCAAGTGTGAGCTTCTTCTGCTTGTCCTTTACCCAGCTGGGAAAGCAGATCATTGTTCACTGGAATGAAGAGTGGGCATATGTCTCTCTCCATTTTCTATCATCTAAATACCCCAGGAACGAAGGCTAAAAGTCCCCTCAATTTCAAAATATAATGCAACCAGCTCTTAATTTAAAAAAAAAATTATGTACCATTGCCTCCTTTGGTAATTTTACTCTCTAACATTATTCTTTCTTCCTCAATGCCCTCCTTCTAATTCTTTCTTTTCACGCTTAACCTCTCCTTCCTTTTATGAATCGCCTGCTATAATTCTCTCACTCTTTCTTTATCTACTTGTTCTTACAAGCCAGCTTGAAAAAGAAGTAATTATCAGCAAGTCCACAATGAACGTAGGCATTCCCATTCAGGACGTTCTATACATGATATATTGATCAATCTTCAATGACTAATAGCATTATAATGAAAAGAGGCTGTAGAAGTTAATGTAACTGCACATGCAAACCACAAATGAAGCACACAATGGCACAAGAGGTCTGCTCCTGTGAATTTTAATTGCTCCCTTCAACAATAAAAGTCTGGAATGTTTACGTTTATTCAGTGAAATTAGAGAGGCTCCGTGCCAAAAACAACAATACACTTTAGAAACTTAAATTCCAATTTGTGAGTTAATACTTCAGATGCTGGGTAGACTTGGCAGTGCCTTATATACACAGAGAAACAAAGCATTCCTGGTTATATGCTGTGGATAAAATTATTATACATGAGAGAACGCATTCATTCACACACAAGGCAATCTTTAACAAAGTACCAGCGCCAACACTTATCCATTTCAAGAGATCAACCTTACACGTTGCACAATATAAAGGTGGGCTCTGAGGAGTGCGAGTGTTCTTTTTAAATATTGTTCAACATTTTACGCTTAATACACATTTGTTGGAAGATACATTATGTGTATCATTTAGCAAGCAAAGGTTTTTGTTGATACGTAACAACCTGAAATTTGAGCTCAGATCTTTGGGTCTCTGGATAGTCGAAGACTGGGCATATTCCAGAAGATGCGCTGGGACTTCTCTGAAATCCCAATGTAGTGACTCTGATGGGAATTTGCCAGGAAATTTGAACTTCTGATGGGCAATTACTCTGTCTACCAGGACGCCCCAAAAGGCCTTCACCTCTTAGAGTCAGAGACTTCAGACAGTCAGACTTACTTACCAGAATAATTACCAAGGAGATGTTAGACAGAAAAATACCAAGCCTAATACCTAGGTCACAACTGAGCACCCTGCCCCAATCTCAAACTGACGCCTCCCAACTCTATCCTTAACCTCCCAAATACTGTCTCCATCCCTTCCCTCCACTATCCCGTGGCACCCGTATCCCTGGCCTGACTAGCCCCTGACCCACCGTCTACTCACCCACCTGCCAACCTATCCATCTCACCCACTCACCCATGTGGCACCCTATCCACCTCACACAATCACCCATGTGCCACCCTATGCACCTCATCCAGTCATCCACAAGCCATCTGTTGTGCTGAAATTGAAATACCTCGGAAATTCAATGATAATTTTTGATTGTTTATTCAAGTGAACGCAGGTCGAACCTATCTTAGTCAATCCAATCCACAGGTGTATTTCTGTTCACATAGATTCACAGTTAGAACATAGAACATAGAACAGTACAGCACAGAACAAGCCCTTCGGCCCTCAATGTTGTGCCGAGCCATGATCACCCTACTCAAACCCACATATCCATCCTATACCCGTAACCCAACACCCCCCCCCCTTAACCTTACTTTTTTTTTTTATTAGGACACTACGGGCAATTTAGCATGGTCAATCCACCTAACCCGCACATCTTTGGACTGTGGGAGGAAACCGGAGCACCCGGAGGAAACCCACGCACACAGGGGGAGGACGTGCAGACTCCACACAGACAGTGACCCAGCCGGGAATCGAACCTGGGACCCTGGAGCTGTGAAGCATTTATGCTAACCACCATGCTACCCTGCTGCCATTACAATAGGTGCAAAGCTTAGGCTACCTTAGCTAATAAATTACGAACACGTTGGACTGAAATCTCAGATTGTAGACGACAAAATTGCATTCGGTGATTGGCCGGAGAATCAGTTTTGACGCCGAAATTGGGGGTGGCGCCTGTTTTCATATGCTCCGCCCCCTCCAAAACGGCATCATCGGTGAGTACGCTGCACACCTTTGGGACGGCCTCAGGATGTCACCTGAGGCTCTCCCCTGATGCTCCGCTGCCGATGGGCCTACTTCCCGACGGTGTGGGGTGCGTGTGCTCTGAGATTTTGTCAACTTTGCGTGGCAACAATGGACTGTGTCCAGCGGCGCCACTGTTGAGGGGGGTAGCCTTCCGCTGGCTTGGGGGAGAGCTTTGGCGGGGGCTGGGGTAGACTGGTGGGGGGGTGGCTGTGGTGTTACAAGGGGACACCATCTGGAAGGCCAGGTTACACGCGACTGGCGCCATGTTGTACAGCGCAATGTCTGCAGGTCGACGCCATGCGCATGCGCGGCCACGGAACCAGCAATTCTCCATCCGCATCTCTATGTACAGCCGGGGTTTTATGTGGCGCAGCTGCTAACCCCCCCACCAGGCGAAGCATCAGTGCGGGGGCAGCAGTGACTTTTTAGTCATAATACTAGACACATGCTCCGGACATAGTCTCAAAACCGGAAAATCCAGTCCCTTGTATTCCCTAATGCACCTTACCCACCGACGATCCGACCAACCTCTCCAAATATCACCTTACTCACCTGCCAGCCTACCACCCTTACCCACCTGCCATTCTACGCCATATCTACCCTACCCCCTTACACACTTATCTTCTCTCTTCTCTCCATAGATGTTTTCAAAGTAGCTTTGGGACGTTGAAACTCTTTACTCACCAGAGTATGGCAGCTGGTGTGAAGGATCTTTCATTGGATGATCACTCAGAAAAATCAGAGGATAGTAAGTGTGCATTTTTCTCTTGAAATCGGGTTTCTGGCCCTGATCGAAAGTACTGGACCATTATGCTTCATCATTTTCCTCGGGTTTGTTCGAATTTACTGATGTAAATTTGGCAGAAAATGAACAGAACACCAGATTGCATTGATGTATGTAATTATCTATTTATGCCATTTTGGCACTGATTTTGCCAATCTCCTACCGAGGTCACAGGAGGATATCAGGATAACCCAGTGGAGATTTAGAGCCTTTGTTTAGAATACAACAGGAGGAGGGAAAAGATCATTGGGATCAAGGAGACATTTGACAGAATGTTTATCAAGCCAACTTTTATCATGACTTTTGAAACATGCATTGTTGCTGAAATTACTCAAAATAAGAAGAATTGAAGAAAGCTTGATATTAAAAAAACTAAATATTGCGGATGCTGGAATTCTGAAATAAGAACAGGAATTGCGGGAAAAGTTCAGCAACAAAAGCTTGTATTTCTATAGCACGTTTAACTAATGACACATCCCAAGGCATTTCATCGGAGCAGTAAAGAAGCAATGTTTAACATTGAGCAGCATAAAGAGATCTAGGACTGGTGACCAAATGTTTACTCAGAGAGGTGGGTTTTATGGAGCATGATGAAGACGAAGAAAGCAAGGAAGAGGGATGAACAAGGTTTAGGGACGGGATTCCTGACCTTTGGGCTTTGGCAGCTGAAGGCATGGTTACCACTGGTGCAAATATTAAAACTGGGAATTCTCAAAGGGTCCAAAATTAAAGGAGTACAGATACGGTGGCACAGTGGTTAGCACTGCTGCCTCACAGCATCAGGGACCCGCTTTCAATTTTGGCCTTGTGCTACTGTCTGTGTGGCGTTTGCACTTTCTCATCATGTCTCTATTGGTTTCCTCCAGCAACTCTCGTTTCCTCCCACAGTCCAAAATGTGCAGGTTAGGTGGATTGGCCTTGCTAAAATTGCCCCTCAGTATTCAAAAAGGTGGTGGGGTTACTGAGGGTTGGTGCGGACTCAATGGGCCAAAAAGGGAGAAGACCCAATCGATATACAGCAGGTAGAGACCGCCCCGAAGAGGCACGGACTTTGGGGGGACCTATAAAAGTAGACCCCGCACATGGTCCGGTCTGTTGGCTCCGGCTCTGCTGTTGTTGCTCCGGCTTGCTGTTGATTCCTGTTTTGCTCCAGCTCCGCTTTGCTGCTACATCGCATCCTGACTCCAGTCCCCATCACCAGCCGTTGAGCCACCAGCCATCGAACTGTAAGTTTCACCACAACGATCGCTACGTGAGCCAGACTTGCTAGACCCTGACGACCTTTAACACTTTGAGAGTTGCAGACCAAGAACGGGACGAAGGCCTCGCTCCCTGACCTTGCCTGTTCCTATTTAGATAAGTATTTTAGTCGTTTAGTTTAGAAGTAACTTAGTCTCTTTAGCGTATGCATGTGTATTTATTATATTTGTTATAATAAATATCAATCGTTTGAACTTACTAATCGGTGTACAGATTTATTACTTTGAACCTGACCTTGATATACTTGTGAGGTGTCTAAATACGGCACCTGGCGACTCCGAGCAGAATTACATACACAGAGCTGTAGTAGTGTTAAGCACACGGCCTTTAAACGGAGGCGCGTTAATACACTCCAATAAAACGCGTAATACACTCAAGTAAAACGTGCAACACTGGTAAACCTTTTCTGTACTCTCTCCAAAGCCTCTACATCCTGTGGGGATCATGCCCCCAACTGGCGTGGCGTGATCCCCACCCCCGCCCGAAAACCAGCATCGGAGAATAAGGCTGCCAGCGTTGGAGCGGAGAATCGGGAGGCCAGCAGAAAATAACCGCTATGCTCCAGCCCCTCACTGGTGGCAGGATTGCAGTTTGCGCCCGCACATCAGCAAGACAATGCTAATTAATGCAAATAGGTCCTAATGACCCATGTACACACACTTAGCGGGCACGGCACCTGAGTCTCAGGTCCCCGTGATCCTCAAGTCCTCCTGACATGGTGGACCATGCTGTGGGCCAAGGGGTAACCCCTTAAGGGAGTGGCTCGCGACATCCACCTGAAGGCCACCCTTCCACTTCATCCATGAATGAAGGTGGAGAATCCTGGCCAATAGGTCATTCAGTATATGCTGAGAAGGTGCAGTCTGAAGCTAGGCCTCTGCTTAAAGGTGAGCTGGCAGGCCAGCTACAGTCCCCCTTGTGAATGTGAGCAGCCTTCCTCCAGCCATGCCGCCGTCACTCGGGTACCAATGTGTAGCAACACTTCAACAAAGACATTGGCAAGACAGTACTAAAGGAATGTGCACAAGTGAATTGTTGATTAATTCAAATTAATTACAAAATATTGGACTCTAAGCAGCTGATGGTAGCAAAGAAGGCACCTTGTACCTCAAACATTTGTGTTTTGCAATACAGGTACTGAGGAATAAAATGTGTTCAATCAAGGGTTAGATAATGGTAATAAATGCTCATGCAACACACATTCAAGTATGAAGACACAGTTAGGAATCCTAGAGGTGTGGTTTTGCAATTTGATGCTTGATAAAGAAAATGAAAGTCTTTGGAATAATTTGTTTTGAAATTTTGGTTGTACAAATAATGTGCACCACTAATTGGGGATTCATCTCAGTCCCTATAAAGAGGAAGAGCAACTGAAACTGTGGTCGATGGGTGCTTATTTGTATTAAGTTTTCTTTGAAAAAGTTACTCATGAAAATGTGTAAAGATTAACCCTTGTCTGAAATTCACTACTTGTTTCTCTGGAATATGCCGGAGGCTCGGTAGCACAATGGGTAGCTCTGTTAATTCACAACGCCAGGGTCCCAGGTTCGATTCTCGCTTGGGATAATATCTGTGTATGGGTTTCCTCCAGGTGCTCCGGTTTCCTTGCACAAATCTCAAAAGATATGCTTGTTAGGTGAATTGGACATTCTGAAGTCTCCCTCAGTGTACCCAAACAGGCGCTGGAGTATGGTGACGAGGATTTTGACAGTAAATTCATTGCAGTATTAATGTAAGCCTACCTGTGACAATAATAAAGATTATTATTAACATTGGATCGCCCTTCTCTTAGAATAGTCTGCATTTGGTTCCGTTAGGACAGTGTTGTCAAATAGAATTTTGATGCTTGTCAATTTTGTGATAATCAGATCACCCTATTTACAAAATGGTACAAAGTATATGCAACACTTGTAAAGAAAACGATCAAACATTTTGAATATAGGCTTGCAGATTTAAATCGTCAGCAATAAAGACCAATATACTCACTGGCAGAGCCAGGAGAACAACTTGAAAAGGGTTTTGCAATCTAACAATTCTGTGATGTCAGCCTGTTGTTGATATTCTCAAAGGGTGATGACAATCTGTTAACTCAAGTATTCAGTTTCTGCCAGTGTGCTTCAGATCATTTTTAAAAAATCCTTCAAGAGTAAATTCACTCCATTTTATCAGAATTGAAATAATAGGAGACTCAGGGAGGAAACACATTAACAGATCTCTGTGTATTAGATTCTGCACTCTTACTGTTTCCTTACTCGTGCTCTGTCACTTCTCATCTCAGATCACAGCGTCTGGACATCTAATAGAACTTTGCTTCATGCCCAACTTCCTATAATCTCTCCTGTTTATACCAAGAGTGCCATATTACTTTAATTCGCTAGTTTGAATAGGTTTATTAAGAAGAAGGCTAAATACATTTGGATGTTGCTGCACTGCCCTAGCTTGCTAAAGTTTCAACCCTCATTGGCAACAATATACTGCTGGCTGTCATTCAAGCACTTCAATTGTTTTTCAAAAAACGCCAACTTCTAGCTAAACAAAGCTAAGTTCTTCAACGAATGTCTCTTTTTTTCATATTTATTCAAGGGGCGTTTGCGTCGCTGGCTAGGCAAGCATTTATTTCCAATCCATAACTGTCCTTGAGAATGTCATGGTGTGCTGCCTTCTGAACCACTGCAGTCCACGTGGTGTAGGTACACCCACAGTTTGTGTTAGGGAGAGAGTTCCAGGAGTTTGACTCAGCGACAGTGAAGGAATGGGGATATATTTTCCAGTCAGGATGGTGAGTGGTTTGAAGGGAAACTTTCACGTGGTGCTGATTCCATTTATGTGCTGCCCTTGGACTTCTAGATGTGATGGTTGTGGGTTTGGAAGGTGCTTTCTAAGGAGCCTTGGTGAGTTGCTGCAGTGCATCTTGTAGATGGTACACACTGCTGCTCCTGTGTATTGGTGGTGAAGGGAGTGAATGTTTGTGAAAGGGGTGCCAATCAAGCCGGTTGCTTTGTCCTGGATAGCGTCGGGTTTCTTGAGTGTTGTTGCACTCATCCAGGCAAGTGCGGAGTATTCCATCACACTCTTAACTTGTGCCTTGTTGGTGGTGGACAAAACCTGTGGAGTCAGGAGTTGAGTTACTCGCCGCAAGATTCCAAACCTCTGACCTGTTCTTGTAGCCACAGTATTTATATGGCTAGTCCAGTTCAGTTTCTGGTCAATGATAATGCTAGGATGTTGGGAGAGGGGGGATTCACTGATAGTAATGCCATTGAATGTCATGAGATGATGGTTAGATTCTCTCTTGTTGGAGATAGTCATTTGCCTGGCACTTGTGAGACATAAACGTTACTTACTACTTGTTGTCAGCCCAAGCCTGGACATTGCCCAGGTCTTGCAGCATTTGCACGTGGACTGTTTCAGTATCTGAGGAGTCGCCAATGATTCTGAACATTGTGCAATCATCAGTGAACATCCCCACTTCAACCTTTTGATGGAAGAAAGGTCATTGATGAAGCAGCTGACAATGGTTAAACTTACGACACGACCCTGAGGAACCCCTGCAGTGATGTCCTGGAGCTGAGATGATGATCTCTAATAATGACTATCATCTTCCTTCGTGAAAGGTACGACTCCAGCCAACAGAGCATTATTCACCCTCATTCCAATTGAATCCAGTTTGACCAGGGCTCCTTGATCCCACACCCAGTCAGATGCTGCTTTGATGTCAAGGGTGGCCACTCTCATCTCAATTCTGGAATTCAGCTCTTTAGTCCATGTTTGAACCAATGCAATAATGAGATCAAAAGTTAAGCGACCCTGGCAGACGCAAAATGAGGGTAAGTGAGCAGGTTATTGCGGTGTAAGTGCTGTTTAGTAACACTGTTCATGACTCCTTCCATCACTTTATTGGTAATGGAGAGCAAACTGATAGGGCGGTAATTGGTTGGATTGAATTTGTATTGCTTTATGTAAACAGGACATACCTAGGCAATTTTACACATTGCCTGGTAGATGCCAGTGTTGGAGCTGTGTTCAAACAGCTTAGCTATGGGCGCAACAAGTTATGGAGCACAAGTCTTCAGTAGTATTGCTGGAATATTGTCAGGACCCGGCTGAGGTTATTCATGAAGGCCCGCCTTCTTCACCTTGCCCCTTGCCTGAGGTGTGGTGATCCTCAGGTTAAATCACCACCAGTCAGCTCTCCCCCTCAAAGGAGAGAGCAGCCTATGGTCATCTTGGACTATGGCGACTTTACCTTTATTGTCAATGAGAGAACTTCGGAGGGGACAAGACGAAGATAGCAAATGCATATTATTTTTCGTTTTTTCAACGTTTAAATCAGTTGATACATATCGCAACTGGTGGTGTATTGGACGGCACTGTTGTCGGATGGTTGAAAAATGTGGGGAGAGCAAAGTGGAGCAGAATGAATTCTTTGTGGCTGTTGCTTGGATAGTGAAAAGAGCCATGTAGCTGTAGTCAATGGTGCCCTGTATCATCAGGAACTCTGTAAACTTGACAAAGCCATGTCTCCTTATATCAGTGATGGGCAACCTAGACTAGTGAATGGGTCGCATGAGTGGTCCGCCTTCATCTCAGTGGACCGCAAGATTGAATTCAGGCATGTGAGCTAACCAGGTCCCCTTGCAAATGGGTAAACACATTTCATCTACACCGAATATTTCATATTCATACAGAAAATGGCAAATCATTCATATGTTAATAAAAGTCATCAACTTCACATGGAAACTATAAAAGAAATATTTATGCTTACCATACATATGTTACAAAGCTAATAGGAGCTACAACCAAAAGTTATAGATTCCTTAATTACACAGATATAGAATTTACAGTGCAGAAGGAGGTAATTCGGCCCATCGAGTCTGCACCGGCCCTTACAAAGAGCACCCTACTAAAGCCCATGTATCTACCCTATCCCCGTAACTTAGTAAGCCCTACTTAACATTTTTTTGGACACTAAGAGCAATTTATCATGGCCAATCCACCTAACCCGCACATCTTTGGACTGTAGGAGGAAACCGGAGCACCCGGAAGAAACCCACGCAGACACGGGGAGAACGTGCAGACTCCGCACAGACAGTGACCCAGCCGGGAATCGAACCTGGGACCCTGGAGCTGTGACGCAACTGTGCTAACCACTATGCTACTGTGCTGCCCCAATATGTGCTTTAGGTATCTATTTTACTTTTATTTATTTATATTTATTTGTTTAAATTAATACTGTTCCCAATAAACTTTACTACTTTACTGTTATAAAAACTTTATTATGAAGGAAATGTTACAGCTACCAACACATTGCAAATGTATTTAAAGATAAATGAGGAAAAGAAGTAAGAAAAACTCACCAACCAATCGCTCCGTTCTCGGTTTCGTTTTTTCTCGTGCCTTTTTATCCACCTGGCTCCTCTCTCAGTCTTGCTCTTTCCCATCTTCTTTTATCCCTGGCTCTGCTCTCACTCTCGCAAACCTGCTCTTAGCCTCTCAACAAAATGTCTCATGGGCCACAGTCAGAGCTTTAATAGGCCGCATGTGGCCCATGGGTCGCAGGTTGCCCACCACTACCTTACATACTGCTTGCCCCTCCTCAATGACAAGACAATGAGTTCCCCTCAACTTTAACCAATAGCCTCTTGGATTCTGCAATGGATAACACACCAGGAAATGTCGCTGAATTTTTCCACTCCTGCCTGGAAGGACCTGGAGATGCAAAAATTCAGTGGGTGGAGATGCTTGGATTTCTTCGCCCTGCTGTGAGTCTCCAGGTCAGATTGGAGGAGAGGGCACAGTTCAATGAGTACATTGTTGTTGAACCTGAATCCTGTCAAGCATTGCTCCTGGGTCAGCTGTAGGTGTGAGAGGTGCTACTTGAAAAATCCTTGCTAGGTAAGGTGATCTGTGCATGGGGCTTCCTCATTCTACCTTTTTGCACAGATTTCCCTCTCTGTATCCTCAGTTACATTTTCTGGATCGGGTATTCCTTTGTCCTCCCTGATTTTAAGCACCTATCTCAAAAAACACCCCCAGTTACTGCCCAGTACCTCCTCAAACTCAATCTAAGTACATTTAAGTCTAAAGTGACCTGCGCTGTCACTAGGAGCAAGGCCAAAGAGCTATTCATCCTCCCTCCAATGCCTATTTATGCATGGCAGGGAGCTCCGGGGATTCCGTTCGGAATCCCACTAATGTTTATAAACATTTAGCTATGATTGATAGGTGATCACCATATCGAAAATGGATTCTGCTGTGAAAAAGAGGAAGAGAAAGCACATATCTCCTGGACGTCTCTAAAATTGTGGTTAGTTTCGCAGCACGGTACTTTAGATGCATTCAAGCATGAAGGGAGATGAAAATAAACACTCCAGACAGCTGGTTGTCTGGAAGCTATGACCCTGAAATTACAGCTACTGAAAGCTATTTATCTTGGAGAGTGAATAGAAATATTGCAGATCAAAGCATCTGTAGGTGTTTAAAGCCTTGTGATATGTTTTGGCTTTCTATGAAGTAACAGCTGCTGTCGGAGGCATCAGGTGTAAGGGACAGGAAACTGAAAAGGAAGCGATTTTGCGCTTTTCAGTGGGGGTCACTGATATGGGGGTCTGCTGAGGGGTCTGATGTTGGGGTCACTGCTGGGAATTTCTTATTGGGGGGTTTGATGGGGGGACTGGGGTGGGCAGGATTTGCATTGTGGGGGACCCTCCCATTGACCTTGAGGGCACCAACATTAAATAATAACTCACTTGACCCACCGCGAGGTGCACCCTGTCAGGACCATGCTGGAAAATACTTGCGTCAATCCACGTCTGACTGAATCCAAGCTGAAGGGACCGGAGCATCACGGAGGCATGGAGAATCTGGTGTCCAGCCCATTAATCTGATGCAAATAGGTTCAAATGACCCACTGACATGGGATATGTAGCTAACTGTTGCTGCCAGCAGGGAACCAGAACATCAGAACACGGGCGTGATGCCATTTTTTGCTTGACGTGGGATTCTGCGCCACATCGGGAACTCCTGTACGGGCGGCAGGCAGCAGAGGATCCAACCCAAAATCTCAAAGAAACAGTGATAGAGATATAAGAATTAATCTTCAGCACTTTTGTTTAATGCAAATTGACATAGGCCTATTTAGGGCCAGTTTCAATTGTAACTTTCATCTTCTTACATAAAACAATAGGAGCAGGATAACTTCTAAAATGATGTAACTTCTACATTAAAAAGCAAAATCTGTGTTTCTGAGCTTCAGTCAACCTCTGTAGGTGCAAATAAGCAGAGAAGTCAAATGAAAGGTGAGAATTTTTATCGTCAATTTGTCCGAGCTGGTTTTTATTTCATCGCAACATGTATTTCACATTTCTCTTTTGACTAGGAAAATGGGAATGTCAGCTGTAAGCTTCCCCCCCATTTTCTATCACTTCTTTGACTTTGTTCACAATCTGGCAGACAATTTATTAGTCTGTAATGAGATCAAGCGAACTGGAAGGACGCTCAGGTTAGTCGTTCGAGTTGGAACCTCAGTGAACAAGTGCCCGCATGTCACAAGTAGTAATTTATTGAAGCCGATGATTTGACCCATTGCCTAGCTGAACAGTTGATTATTTGACCCATGACAAAAGGAACTTGAAAAAATGGATACAATCTCTCCACGGTTCATTTTTTCAATAACATATTCAGTGTTTCAATGGAGAACTCTTGGCTGGCTGTACCAGCTACTCAAAGATCCACTCAAATTTTTCATATATTTTCAACCAGTCTTTTAAACTCTTGCCACTAATTTGAAAAACTGGGTTATGAACAATTGGTGTTGTAGAATATCATACCATCCAAATAACTAATTAGAAAGAGTTTTCAATTTGTGTCAGACAGAGGACTAATTGGTATAATCATTTTGTGCACCTTGTTTTTCTTGAGGAGCCATTTGCTATGTTACATGTTTATTTCAAGCTAAGTTATTATCTTCTAGCTCAGTAAACATCCATTGGGGCTTTAGGTTATTTACGGCTCTCAAAAAATAAGTATTCTACCTATTTATCAGTTTTGTTACGTATGAATATATTTTTTCATTTGTAATCATATTACAAATGGCTAAAACTTACTGCATAAAACAACACAAACTCTTAAGGCCAATATTGCTTTCGATGTTTCGCAGTGGTTAGCACTGTTGCTTCACAACGCCAGGGTCCCAAGTTCGATTCCCGTCTTGGGTCACTGTCTGTGCAGAGTCTGCACATTCTCCCCGTGATTGCATGGGTTTCCTCTGGGTACTCCGGTTTCCTCCCATAAGTCCTGAAAGACATACTGTTAGGTGAATTGGACATTCTGAATTATCCCACTGTGTACCAGAACAGGCGCCAGAGAGTGGCGACTAGGGGTTTTTCACAGTAACTTCATTGCAGTGTTAATTTAAGCCTACTTGTGACATGAATAAAGATTATTATTATGTTTAGCTCTTCATCAATCTGTGTGTGAACACTTGACTTGAAATGTTGGCTCCATATTTATAATTGTTCTAACTGTGCAGAGATTCAGGGCTTGATTTTAACCCCGTGTCAGTAAATGTGTGTTTTGTCAGTTAAAATTGGATCCTTATTAGTGGCAGATTGGACGGGTCGGTTAGAATGTTCACCATGGTTATAATTGGAATGGTGGGTACAGAGGTATCATGTATCACTCATACACTACAGCTGAACCTCACCCGCTACCCTTTCTGGTGTTTCTGTTACAATTCATGAATAAATATCTTTTTAAAATTTTCTCAACCAGCAAGACAATGACCCCAAACGTATTTGCCCCATGATTTCATAACTGATGCCCCTCTCCAGTGCTGGTCCCACCAGGGTTTTTGAGGTAATTGGGAGGTTACCTAATTTGAACAGAATAGTAGCGGCCCCAAGATCTACTGCAAGTTTCAAACTGCAGCCATAAAATCAAATTCCTGACTGCTGCAGGGTTCTTGGCCAAACCCCTCTCTCCTTCAGCCTACATAAAAAATCGATCAAGATCAATTAGTGCAAAAAGTACACTATTTTGCAGAGGTCCAGACTACTTGCCTGAGGTCTCATTCTTGTCAGGGGTCTTATGCCATTCTGGGGACTATAATGTATCAATTCATTAACAATACCAGCTTCTAGTATTATGTTGTGTCCTTAATGAAACAGGGAAGAAAGAAATCCAAGCATCTCCACCCCCAGATCTGTCTGAAATTGTTTTTACAAACTTTTGATTTGTAAGGTGGGTGAAATGCCTCCCTTTACAAGGCCAACTACAAAATCCTGCTATTTATCATTGAGTCTCTGTGGTTTTGTTGGAAAACTGGCAGAATTCCCACAGATTTTAGGGGCCAACACATTTTCCCTTTGGTTGAAGTAGATACATTATTGTGGTGATATGCGTACAGGCATATCTATGTATCGTGTATCAACGTATGTATTTCTATATAACAGCGCCACTATACATAGACACTGACTAACACATGTAGAGACATCTATGACCTCCCGCCAGCAGGTGGAACCAGACACCGACACAGATATCTATATATCAGGGTACAGACAGGAGATAGACACATGGTAGCAGGACGGACAAGGGAACAGATATCTCCTTCCATAGTTTTACAGTATCGGAGACGGAATCGTTTGTACATAGAAATGAATGGTTACCATCAAGAATAAGTACTTGTAGCAATCACATCTTTGTGTTCTATGTGTACCTTCATGATCAAGGAAGCAACCAAAACAATAATCAGGATTTGTTTTTCCACGCAAATACCTCATTTAATGTTAGTGGCTTAAGAATCCCCCAATTTGAAGAGAAGAGCAGAACATCTTAAAATAATGAAACATAAAGACAATTCTTTTGCATAAAACCTTCCTTTAGTTAGTAAGGAAGATATGGGATTCATCATGCAGGGGACTTCAGTTACAAGGCTATCTTGCTTGAATTAATTTTTAATACTGAGTAATAATCGGAATGACACTACTCTGTGTATGGAATTATAATTTCCCTGATTTAAAAGAAATATTTGGCAAGGGTTTTATGAGAAAAGTTGACCTCAGGTCTCCAAAGCTGATTGAGAAATTACAGCTAACAGTGAGCTTAACCCTCCATGCATTTCAAACTTCCCTTTGAATCACTGAAAAAACATAAGCTGACAAAACAAGCATGCTGTCGACCTCCAGAATTTTTTTCTTTCTATATTAAAACAGAGTAGCATGCTGCCTGTAGCTCGATTGCCATAGCTCCTGAGATTATTACTAATGTATTATGGGTCATTTTAACCTAAATCACCCAGCAGGTAGCTGATGGAATGAACTGACCAACCATTTTACACCCAGTTTGATTTTACTTTCTATTGAAGTCCAGCTGCTGTTCAAATCCCATCAGTTTCCAGGTGGGTTACCTTAAGACTATTACCCTTATCTACCAGTTTAATTCCCATATCGCACAAGTTCCTGAACCCTTCAATACCCATTAGTTTACAGAGTTTGGAACTCCCACTCAAAAAGTACCTTCTCCGCTGGATGGTGGGGATTCAAGAAGGCAGTTCAGCACCTCCAATGGAGAGGACGGTAAAAGAACTGGCACATCGGTGGCCTCGTGGAAGGGCGCGTCCTGAGGAATCAGCAGGCGAGGCGGGACGTCACGTTCAGGTGGCGGGCATGGAAGTAGCCGCAGTGCCCGCCTATTACGCCGAAGAAAGGAGCCATCAGGCATGCGAACGAGGAACGATCTCGGGGCCACTTGCTTAACCACCACAGCTGTGGCAGACCAGTCACCGTCAGGTAGCTGAACACGAACTCGGTCAGCAGGGACCAGAGCAGGGAGATCTGTGGCGTGGGCGTCGTATGCCGACTTGCATTGGGCCTGAGACTGTTGCATCCTCTGCTGGACCGGAAAATTGTCAAGGTCCGGGATGTGGATAGCCGGCACCGTCATCCATAGTGGGCGGTTCATTAGCAGCTGGGCTGGGGACAGGCCAGCGGATAAAGGAGTCGCCCTGTAGGCTAACAGCGCCCGGTTGAAATCCGAACCCAAGTCAGCAGCTTTGCACAACAGTCTTTTAACGATGTGGACCCATTTTTCAGCCTTCCCATTCGACTGGGGGTAGTGGGGGCTTGATGTGACGTGCCTAAAATTGTACAGCCGGGCAAAATCCGTCCACTCTGGCTGAAGAAGCATTGAGGTCTTTCTGGATGATGTGGACCAATGGCCTGTGGTCCATCTCGACCGTGAATTTGGGGAGGCCATACACATAATCATGGAATTTGTCAATCCCTGTGAGGAGGCCCAGGCATTCTTTTTCGATTTGAGCGTATCGTTGCTCAGTGGGTGTCATGGCTCTAGAGGCATATGCGACTGGGGCCCAGGAGGAGGCGTCGTCCCGTTGGAGGAGCACTGCCCCAATGCCAGCCTGGCTCGTGTCAGTGGAGATCTTCGTCTCCTTGGCGGGGTTGAAAAACGCCAGCACCGGGCCTTTGGTGAGTTTCGCCCTGAGCTCACGCCACTCTTGCTCATTAGCGGGGAGCCACTGGAAGTCCGTAGTTTTTTTAATAAGATTGCGGAGAGCTGTGGTGTGTGATGCAAGGTTGGGGATACACTTCCCAAGGAAGTTGACCATCCCTAGGAAGCGGAGGACCGCCTTCTTGTCCTCCGGGGTCTTCATGGCGTTGATCGCCGACACCTTGTCTGCATCTGGCTGCAAAGCCGAACTGCGAAATATGGTGGCCAAGGAATTGTATTTCTGCTTGACCGAACGAGCATTTGGCCCTATTGAGTCGGAGGCCATGCTTGTGGATCCCGTGGAACACTCGCTAGAGGCGATCGATGTACTCCTGAGGAGTCGTGGACCAGATAATTATATCATCGACGTACACTCGCACCCCCTCGATGCCCTCCATCATTTGCTCCATGAGGCGGTGGAACACCTCCGAAGTGGAGATGATGCCAAAGGGCATCCGGTTGTAACAGTAGCAACCGAACGAGGTGTTGAATGTGCACAGCTTTCGACTGGACGCGTCCAGCTGTATTTGCCAAAACCCCTTGGAGGCATCCAGCTTCGTGAAAAACTTGGCATGAGCCATTTCGTTGGTTAGCTCTTCTCGTTTAGGTACAGGGTAATGTTCCCACATGATGTTACGGTTCAAATCTTTGGGGTTGATACAAATGCGAAGTTCCCCTGACGGTTTTTTGACACAAACCATGGAGTTAACCCAGTCCGTGGGTTCCGTGACCTTAGAAATGACGCCCTGGTCCTGGAGGTCTTGCAGCTGCTGCTTGAGGCGGTACTTAAGAGGTGCCGGTACCCGACACGGTGCATGAATCACAGGTGTGGCATTCGGCTTCAGCAGTATCTTGTATCGGTAAGGGAGTGTGCCCATACCTTCGAAGACGCTGTGGTATTGTGCTATGATGTCATTGAGTTGGGCTTGGAAGTTGACATCTGGCGAGGCCGTTGCCTCTGCAGACGACATGGTGTGAACCCACTGCACCAGGTTCAGGAGTTTACAGGCCTGAGCACCGAGCAGGGAAGCTCTGTTGGTTCCAACAATTTCAAAACGCAGGGTTGGTTTTGAAGAACGATGGGATACCACAAGCTGGCATGAGCCACTGGCAGCAATGGCATTGCCACTGTAGTCGAGGAGCTGGCAGGCCGGTGGAAGAATGCTTGGCTTGACGCGGATGGTGTCAAGGTCACACTTGGAAATGAGGTTTGCTGAAGCGCCGGTGTCCAGCCTGAAGCGTATGCGAGCCTTTTTGACCGTAAGGGTGGCACACCACTCGTCGTCAGATCAATGCTCATCACTGGGAGTTGTTTCACCTTCTACGCTGAAAGCATCATATGCTTGGTGATGATGCCCACCCGGAATGGGGATCTTGGTGTCGGGATCTGGAACCATGTCGGAGTCAGAGTCTGCAACGGGTTGCTGTACTGACCAGACATTCCTGCCCTGCGGCTGGGATCGCTGTGTGTTGGGCAGTTGAGCAGATCTGCACAGGGCTGCGTAGTGGCCAAGCTTGCCACACTGGAGACAGCGTCGAGATTTCGCGGAACATTGCCACTTTAAATGGACGGAGCCACAGTCGTTGCACGTCATGATGCCGACGTCAGGATGCTCCGTGCGCCACTGCGCATGCGTGGTGCGGTCGAACGATGTGCACACCTGCGCAGTTTGGTCGTCGGCCTCGACGTCCCCTTGGTCATGGCGCGCAATCGCAGGAGCCCGGGAAAAGCACGCAAAATGGCCGCCCTCATTCAGACTCAGGCTCTGGAGCTGTTTTACGGCCTGCACCCGCTCCGCATCGTGGGGGCCTTGCCGCACCGTCTCTGCCACCTTGATATGGGAGTACCGGTTGTTAGCGTGCTCGTGTAGGATGCAGGTCACGATGGCGATGGTAAGGGTGAGCTGCTTAACTTTAAGGAGCTACTGGCGAAGGGGATTGGAGTGGACCCCGAAAACGATCTTGTCGCGGATCATGGAGTCGGAAGTGGAGCCGTAGTTGGTGGACTGCGCGAGGATACGGAGATGGGTTAAGAAGAACTGAAAAGGTTCATCCTTACCCTGAAGCTCTGCTGGAACACATAGCGTTCAAAGCTCTCGTTGACTTCGATGTCACAGTGGCTGTCGAACCTCAGCAGGAGTGTTTTAGACTTTGTCTTGTCCTCGCCTTCAGCAAAGGTGAGGGAGTTAAAGATGTGGATAGCGTGGTTGCCGGCTGCAGAGAGAAAGAGAGCGATCTTCCTGGCAACCGATGCGACTTCGAGGTCGGTGGCTTCAAGATACAGCTGGAACTTCTGCTTGAAAATCTTCCAGTTAGCGCCAAGGTTGCCGGCAATGCGGAGCTGCGGGGAAGGGCGGACGCTGTCCGTGTTACCGGATGGCTGATCGCTGGTCAAAGGCAGACTATCTCAAGGTAGGTCCGTCAAACCCAAGCATGACTCACTGGTACCATGATGTGTTGGGTAAGCTGGGTCTACAAGGACTGTGTTTACAGCAGCAGTGAGAGAGACAGGCTTCCAACACTTGAAGAAATGCAACTCGATTTTATTGAACTCTTAACTATCATACATACTTTAACTGTGGGTTGACACTATGCTGACTTAACTGGAGACCTGAGGCTAACCTGACCAGACTATCTTACTAACACATGGTGTATGTTCTAGTTGCTGCTCACGGGCTCTGGCTGTCTCAGAGGCTGGATCCCAAGAGAGTGGGAAAACCCGTGCCCTCTTTCTTTATAGTGGTTGTGTCCTGTCTGGTGATTGGCTGCTGTGTTCTGTGTGTTCATTGGTCATCCTGTGTCTCAATCACTGCCTGTCTGTGCACCATCATATACCTGTCTGTATATTATGACAATGCCTACACACCATGAATGAATAAACAAGCATGCGCCTTGGGAATTCATGATTTCTTACATTACCATTTCTTAACCTATTGGAAGAACTCAGGATTTAAGTAAAAAAAAATTCCAAATCCTGGCATGTGGATGGTGAAGTAATAAAAGCTTCCCTGTTTGCAAGTAAACCTGAAAATATGTAACCAAAGATCAGAATAGAAATCTATTGAGTCATTCTTATCTTAAATAGCTCAGTGAGAGCACAGTAATGTGTACAGTTCCGACCCACCGTATTTCTGTAGGTAACAACAAAGTGAGTTTGTGAAACTGTAATGCTGACTGAGGTTGTCCTGAGTTGAGCATATCAGAACAATGAAAATTGCTTCTCCCCTAACAGGGTTTTGTTTGTTGCTGCAACTCAATTGAAAAATTGGTTCCAATTCTCCAAAGTAGATCTTTGAAGGTAAGCTGCCTCCAGTTCAAAGTTAAAGATGGCATGAGGGCCTCATGCTACTATTTCTAGCTTTGCTTGCCAGCCAGGCAAACAATGACACAAATGCGAGTGTTAGAACGACTTACAACTTATGCTGGGTGCAATTATATTAATTGAATTCTTCAGCTTCCAAACATGGCAGTCAAAAGATGAGGCAATCATCAGAAAACACTTCAGGGCCTGCAAGCAGTAAATGTGTCCAAAACAAGCTCTAGTTTGTACCATACCTACTTGGCACTGAATGTGTTTCCACCTGTCCATTTCAGCACTTGTGATTTGTGCAGAAAGAATTTGTAACCAGCTAACTTCCCTGATGCAACAGGTGTCTGTATATCTTTCAGACATGTCAGGAATGATATAATCCCTTCAGCAAAGGAAGTACGCGAGCATAATGCCATTGTTGGGAATTGTTTTACAAAGAACAAAGAAAATTACAGCACAGGAACAGGCCCTTCGGCCCTCCCAGCCTGCGCCGATCCAAATCCTTTATCTAAACCTGTCTTCTATTTTCCAAGGTCTACTTCCCTCTGTTGCCGCCCGTTCATATACCTGCCTAGATGCCTCTTAAATGATGCTATCATGCCCGCCTCTACCACCTCCGCTGGCAAAGCGTTCCATGCGCCCACCACCCTCTGCGTAAAAAACTTTCCACGCACATCTCCCTTAAACTTTCCCCCTCTCAGCTTGAAATCGTGACCCCTTGTAACTGACACCCCCACTCTTGGAAAAAGCTTGTTGCTTGTTGCTATCCACCCTGTCCATACCTTACCAACATGGTGAGTAAAGCCAGTACTGAAGAGTAAACATCAAAAAATGAAACCCATGCAATTATGATGACATTTCATTCTTTTAACCTAAACCAGTTTCACCATTTGGATAGTTGCCTTTTATAAACATAACTTCTGTTCTGAGAACATTTCTGTGACCTTCTCAGAAACATATAAAACAATGGAAATAGATTTTCCCTGCAGAGATAAGAAAGTTACACCTTGCGCTCCTGCTGCAAAACGTGGAGTGAAAATAGGTTAAACAATTGTTTTTATTTGCATTTTTATTAATTAATTCAAGTTGAATATATTGTCCACATTGGAGACCTTAGTTAGAGGGAAACAATTCGGAAAACTCCTCTTTCATCCACAAAAATAAAGCATGACTATCTTGATGACAAATCTGTATTTTTTTTTGTAAAGCTACTTTAAATTAAAACACAGAAACACGATATCTGAAGCAGGGTTATGCTTAAATTTTGAACCATTGTTTGCTTTTAATTCCGCTTTGGAAGCTTTGTTGCAGTTTCTGGCTGATGTCACACTGAGAGTTAAAAGAGAGCACAAGAGGCCAATTTTAAGTTGAGTTGTTGAAATATATGCTCAGTTCAAGTTAAACAATGCCAGCCTGCATAATATCGAGCTTGGAGGTGCTGAGCTGTGAAAAGAGTGTTGTGTTGGGTCCAGTTACTTGAATAGACTTGTTAAAGCCCGTGGCTGATGTATGCTAAGAAGGGCCAAGCAGGAGGGAGAGGGCAAGGAGGCTCAGCCAGCATATCACTCTCTGAGCCTGGGCCTGCACTTTGATTGCTCCTTTGGAGGTGTAAGTGAAAGCCAAACCTCTGAAACCTCCCTTTTTTGCTTCTGCCATGCAAAGATAATCAGGTTTATGTAAAGTATGTGTGCTCTTTTGACAGTCCGCGATACCTCATTAATTCAATCATACCCAACAGCATTGTTCCAAAGTGTTTGAAATGCGGATAGGGACTGGGCTTTTTTTAATCCTGTCAATCAATGTTAACATTTTTCTTGCAGTTGCCATGGCCAGGGCCAGAGTTCATGAAAACACAGAATAAGCGCCAACAAAACAGGAATAAAGACTTATTTGAGATACTTTTTTTAAAGGACATCTACCATGCACAAAACATGGGAAGTAAATGTAGACAAGTTTAGACACTATAGCTCCACTGAGGGAGAAAGAGAATTTGAAAATCAGCAGGCCTATGAAAGCTTGACCAAAGAGTCTCTGGGAAAAACCTGATGAATCGGTCTTTGGTACAACAATGTTCTTTCTTTCGTGTGTTCTCCAAAAGTACAATGACTAATACATTTTAACACATGCCACTGATGTCTTTACACTGTTGTAAGCCATCTAAAACTGGCAGAATACCACAGGAGAACAAGAGAGGTTGTTCTTTGGTGACTGGAACCCTAGAACTGGGGACAGAAGCAAATTTTGCATTTAATACAAAACAAGTGCACGCTCATGGATTAGTGAAGTCTCTGGTTAATGCATTTCATAATTCATGTTTCATAAAATGTCCAGGCGCTTCTTAAAGGGATACACAGTTGTTCATTTACTTTTACCGAATGCTGCGATTGGCAACGTCACAGATTGTTTCAGATTACAAACATAAAAATGTTATTTCTAATATCAGAAAAAAATACAAAAGTAGCATTTTGTTTGTTTATATTGCAGCGGCGTGAAAAATAAAACTCTTTCACAAAATTTAAATGACAGATTGTAGCGGTCATTCATAGCACAAGGGTCAGTTTGTAGTAGATATTTTGCCTTTCAAAATAACTTCTGAAATTACTTCTAATGCGATCTATCCTTCTACCTTTAAAGTGGATCTTGTTTTGTGTTAAATCATCTTAAAAAGGTTTGAATGCAACTTATGATTTAATCATTGTCAGGGATACACAATGGCTCAAAAGTAATTTGTACACTCTCTAAATGCCTAAAGGTCACTCTGTGACTGACAGTCATTTATAATACACATTTGTATAGATAAATATTCAGTATTGTTGTGTTTCTTGTAAAGAGAACTACAATGTCCTGCTTAAGATGTACAGTGTTATTCAAATAATTCAGGTCTGTGGATATCTGTATGTCAAATGTCTGAATTATGATGACTTGATGAATTAACAATTCAGGACTATTATGAAGCATTGAAATGTAGGTTGTGAATGAATTTAGAAGTGGCACAAATGCCAGTCTAAGGCCAAACACACCAGGTGTTTTATTTTGATACATGTAAAATTACTTAAAATATGCATTGTTTTAAAACAACACCCTGTTTACGGCCAGATTTACCACCAGAAAACAGATTTTGCTTTTTGAAAGAATGGAATGTTTGATTTCTGACTCAAAGTACAGAATTCTGTGCACTCCCGCTGTTCACATGATTGGTGCATGCCATAGGTAGAGAGCTATTGTGCTGTTAATCTTTATTCCATTATTAATCATTCAGTAAATATTTTCATAGTTGTCCTTTTTACTTCTTCGTAGCATTGTGCTGTTTTCTGCCATCTTAGATGCTGCACATTGAACTGTCAGAGCTGCATTGTAGCTAGTCATTGTAGAGGCAAAGACAAACAGATCAACTAATTTATTAATATGTCAGATTCCTGACCAAAATGATCGAGATATTCAGAAACAAATTATATCACAATCCTTTATACTTCAGATCATCTAGATTGATCAGGCTTTAGTTATGTAAAATAATTTAATATTATCCGTCCTTTATTTCACAATCTCTCACTCCTCCCCCCAAAAAAGTCGGAGAATAATTTTGGTTGTGTAGTGCTATGTTCTTTCAGTCTGTAAGATTGATCAAAACCTGATTAACATGGTGTATGCTCATTTACAGCACCTGGTTGTCATTAAAATACGTGAATGGAGTTTACAGGCTGCCCCAATCTCCTACCAGCTAATTAAATTAGCAATGCATTTGTTTCCTACATTTTTCTATCTTGGGGTCATGCTCAGTAGAAATGTACTTTTGTTCACCATGACTCCAAATGATTTACTTTTGTTTTACAGTTCCCAGCTCAGCTGCTAAATTGTAACTAGTAATAGGCAACCATTAGGTTTAGTGAAGCGTGTCGAAGATGTCAACGGAAATCGGTTCTTGAATGCACGCCACTGCTCTCATAAAAGGTAAGGTCAGGAAGGAGACCCTTCCACATTGTGTAGAGATTCACACATATTGGAGAGGAAAACATTCAATATCACTGCATGAAACCAGAGAGCAGCCAGTGAATATTTAATACTTTTCTTTATCATCTGCTGTACTTAACCTGAACCAATGACGCAAAGTGCACTTTGACCCTTGCATGACAGATGAAGGTTAACTTTTTCACTGCCATAGAGGCCATTCAGTAGTGCGTCGCAAATAGATACAGTGTCTGATTTTTTTTTTTCTTTGACAGAAGCATGATTCTTAAGCTAAGAAGTGCCTGAGGATGTCCTTGTTTGCATAGTAGTTTTTCCCTGAAGAATGAAATCAGATGGAATCACTTTGAAAGCATAGCATACATACAATGATTGATGATTACACAGTGAAATATGCCCTTACACAGGAGGCCTGGAGGAAGCATACATACTATTAACATGCTACAAAGAGGAAACCTTCGAACGTCTACCTTTTACTGAGTAGAAATGCAACAGATACAATCATTAAGTTAATTCTTTAAACTTTGGAAAATGATTTAGATGTTCCCCAAGTATTAATATTGAATCTTCTAACCAGATTGGAATTGCTTCTTAATTATTATCCTGCTGTGTTTCATTCCCACTCCCATCATTAGCTTTATTTTCTAACTGTGATTCTCCACTTTCAATGTCTTTCTCTGAATGTCTCTAATCTGCAACGTGACCTTCGCACTTACAAGTAACAATGCTGCAAGTACATCCTGCCAGACGAGGTGAAAAGATCTAAACTGAAAATACTTTACCTGAAGAGAATGAGGCAAAAAAGAAATCTGTTAGAAAGTGAAGACAAGGCAAGATTCTCCATTTGAGAGACTAAGCGATCTAACAGAAATGAAACTGAGTCCCATGTCGAGTGTTTTTAACGGGGTGTTTCCCAATGTCAGCAACACCAAGAATGGCCCCTCTATCAACTGGGACTCTGCTTCATTTCAGAGCCAAAGACGCACTTAGTTTCATTTCCTGCACTAACAAGCTCTGGCATTTTAAAATGACGCCTTGATCTCTCGATGTCCCCAATGCTAAACTCACCTATAAGGGGGGGTCATAGTGCCCCCCACCCCGCAGCCTAGCCATAGTTCAAGGCACCCCTGCCAGCCTGGAAGAGCCACCTGGGCAGCCTGGCACCCACCTGGCACTGCCAGGGTGTCAGGCTGGCAGTGCCAGTGTGTCTCGATGGCATCAGGGGTGCCAGAGTACCACCGTGCACAGAGCCCAACCACACGGGGGCCCCTGATCACCTGGGAGCTCACCTCAAGTGCCATTACATTGGTGGTGATCAGTACTGACCAGCGCTGGCTCGGAGTCTCTGAGGCGCAGGGGCTAGATTCCGCATTTGGGTAACTCCAGTGTGTGCATATTAAAGTGAGCCAAACTGCACATGTTAATATGCAGATTTGTTTTCCTGCCCATTGTGGGCAGAACCCAGATCGCGACATCTCGCAAGATCCCATTAATATTAATAATAATCTTTATTAGTGTTACAAGTAGGCTTATATTAATACTGCAATGAAGTTACTGTGAAAATCCCCTAGATCTTGCAAGGGACAGCGAGCTGGGTATTTAGCGGCTGCATCGTGTCCCGAGTCGTCCACAGCGTGGCCATTAGATTTCGCCCTAAGTGTTGACGCCAGGATTGAATTTCGCAATCACGTTGGGGATGCTAGTTGGGGATGACTGGGCCAGCACTCTCCTCACACGAATCTGCAGCAATTCTCATTCCCGCTGGTGTCGGATTTGCTGGGGCCGTAATTGGCGCGAGAGAATTTGACCACCTGGAGCTGCTTATAAGCACTCCACTCCCCACACACTATCATTCCAGCCAAGAAGATAGCCCCGTGAAGAGCTGCTCTCGGTTTATCGACACAGATCTGGATAAAATGTTGGATGCGGTAGAGGTGAGGTGGGACACTCTTTTCCCCAGGGTAGGCAAGAGGCTACTGTCCGTGATGTGAACCGGGCCTGGGTACAGGTGGTAGAGTGGATGAGTACCAGGTGGACTGACACGCAGGGCAGGAAAAAGATGAACAACCTCATTATGGCAGCTCGGGTGAGTCACCATCTCTATGCCCCAGGCATCACTTTCGCCCCTCGCCCTTCACATCACCCCCACGCCCTTGAAGGCCAATCAAAACTCATCTGCCTGCATTCCCCTTACATCCCACCCTGCACTAAACTCCAACACCTGTAGTGTCCTCACTGGCCAGGTGCCTAGCACATAGACTATCAGCTACAGACTTCCCGTGTAACTCGCCTCCATGCGTCTCCATGTCCTTTATGTGTCCCCCAGGAAAAAATGGCCCATATCGCCAGGAGCAGGAGAAGATTGGAGGGGGTGCGCCAGAACTCAGGGCTCTCACTGCCGTGGAGCAGAGAGTAATGGAATTAGCCGGGGAGATGGAAGAAAGGGCTACATCCCATGCGGAGGTCCCAAGTGAACCCCGAATGCAAAGTGATGTCACAATGGCAAGTGAGTCACCCCTCACTCCCACACCACTCCTATCCAAGATCTCACCGTGTGTCTTGTCTTTCGTGTTGCAATATCACCGTCAGACCAAGCCCGTCTGGTACCTCGCCCCCAGCCACAACCCCAGCACACCCAGCACCACCCCGGGGATAACACCGACTTCTTGGCATTGCATTCACCTGCAGCCGCCACCATCACAGAGACTATCACCTTGGTAGGTCATATTAGTGAAGATGTTCCTGGGTCACCATCTGCTGCATACGTCACATAGAAACACAGAAAAAATAGGAGCAGGAGGAAGCCATTCATCCCTTCAAACCCACTCTGCCATTCATTATGATCATGGCTGATCATCCAAATCAGCTTTCCGCATATTTGATCCCCTTCACCCTAAGTGTTTTATCTAACTGTTTCTTGAAACCTTACAATGTTTTGGACTTAACTACTTCCTGTGGTATGAATTCCGCAGGCTCACCACTCTCTGAGTGCAGAAATGTAAAGGTCCATATCCAGACCCTCCAGAGAATGGCCACCAAGGCACCACAGATCAGAAGGTGAGATAGACAGCAAGCTCCCTCCACGTCCAATGTGCTGTCTGGGGTCACACCTAGGCCATGTAAAATAAAGAAGTTGGGCACCAGTTAAGTTGGCACGGGTGCAACACAGACATTAGAGGTAGGGGTCAAGGTGCAATCATGTAAATAGGCAATATTAAAAATCTTTGCAGCAAAATTGCGACCTGCCTTAATCCTCTGTCTGAAGGGCATGAGGAATGGGCTGGGATGGGCTGGGCGTGGAGGGTATGCCTGGTTGGAGGTGGGGGGGGGGGGGGAGGTTGGTGGTGTGGGCTGAGCGTTGGAGGATGGCTTGGAGCAGGGCTCCAGGACAATTGGACGTTCTACCTGGGATCACCCTCAGAGGCAGCAGGCAAAGGGGTCAAAAGTGTGGGACAGCTTACCCGCTGAGTGGCCCATCGCGGCTCACCATCTCCATAACAGCCCCCCAACCTGACCAGGGGCAGTTTGAATGGGAGCAGGGGAGTAGTAGGCAGGAATAGCTTGGAGACAGTTGATGATCCTGCAGAGTGGGCTAGCTGATAGTATTCACTCATGAGGCCTCTATCCTCAGAGGGCTAGTGTGTCAGGGAGGTTGCCAAAGGCTATGGTGCATGTGTCCTTTGTTTGGAGTGAGCTCAGCTATTCCCCTGCTTCCCCTGCTGTGGGGCTGCGCTTCTGATGAGCGCACTGAAGAGTGGCAGAACCTGGTGAGTCACTGATTGAGCTTGGCCACACCCATCCTATTGATGGGTCAGCTGGGGTCTGATGGTGCCCAGAGGGGTGGCCCGGGTGGGTTCCCAAATGAACATTTACAGGACATAGTGAGAAGTCAGCATAGTGAGTAGCCAGGGGCTTGTAACCTGTACCAAATGGGTGTGTTTAAAACAAATAGTGCAGCAATGGTGGTCTGAATCAGGCCACCCTAATCCGGATGGGGGCATCCCGAATCCACAGATCTCTCGTCAAGTCATTCCCCACTGCTCATCCCGGCCTTGGCGGTCAACCCCCAGCAAGCGGTATAATTTTTTTACAGTTTTTCAAATTCTGCTTACCTTCTCTCTTCCCCTCAGCAGCTATGGTGCCCAGTCCCCGCTTGTAAGTACATATAGTAAACCGTACCCTTGTGACCTCCGCCTGATCAGAAGCATGGTGGAGGCCCGCAATATATTGGGTCACACGCGCTAATGACATGTAAATGAAAGTAATTACCGGTTTTGCATGCCCCTGTCAGTACGGGGCACAAACCTTGTTATCGCCACCAGTGAGAGACTGGAGCATGGCATATGATTCGGTGTCGGGCCTGAATCTCCAATTTGGCCGGATGCCCGATTCTCTGCTCGATTGTGATTCAAGTTTCCAGCGTCGAGAGGCGGAGAATCTAGGCCAGGGTCACATCTGGGGCTTGATTCTCCGATTTTGGGACTGTGACCCCACGCCGTCTTAAAAACTGTGGCCTTGCACGACAGAAAAACTGGTGTGAAACGGCCACATGTTCATAGCCCTGCAGGGGGCTAGCAGTGACCCGTTGGGAAGCTCGCAGCTTTTGCTGCAGATCCGGGCCCCCGCACTTCCAGGTCAGAGGCCGCACATGTGCACGGCAGCGGCCTCCAGCGGCCGTGCCATGCTCCATGGGAGCTGGACCTGCCAAATAGTGTCCCCCGATCGGCCGCGCGCCCGACCCTGAGCGCCCGCCCAAAAATACCCCGGGTCCATGTGAGGCCCTCCCTGCCCTCTGATCGGCCCACGCCCGACCATGGTGGCTGCCGACTGAGTCCACAGCCGCCACGCGAGTGTTCCAAATGGCAGGACCTTGAATGGCCTACGCCGCTGGGACTTCGGCCGGTCTGGGACGGAGAATGGTAGAGCGGGCCTCCGGCAATGACCACAGGTAGGGATACGCAGTGCGGCGTACTCTCCGAGTACACTGCTTTTCGGGGCTTGGAGATTTGATTTGATTTAATTTATTATTGTCACATGTATTAGTATACAGTGAAAAGTATTGTTTCTTACATGCTGTACAAACAATGCATACCGTACATAGGGAAGGAAGGAGAAACTGCAGAATATAACGTTACAGTTATAGCAAGGTGTAGAGAAAAGATCTTAATACTAGGTAGGTCCATTCAAAAGTCTGATGGCAGTAGGGAAAAAGCTGTTCTTGAGTCGGTTGGTATGTGACCTCAAAATTTGGTATCTTTTTCCTGATGGAAGAAGGTGGAAGAGAGTATGTCCAGGGTGCATGGGGTCCATAATTATGCTGGTTGCCTTTCTGAGGTAGCGGGAATTATAGATAGAGTCAATGGATGGGAGGCTGGTTTGCGTGATGGACTGGGCTACATTCACGACCTTTTGTAGTTTCCTGCGATCTTGGGCAGAGCAGGCTCCATACCAAGCTGTGATACAACCAGAAAGAATGCTCTCTATGGTGCATCTGTAGAAGATGGTGAGGGTCATAGCTGACATGCCAAATTTCCTTAGTCTTCTGAGAAAGTAGAGTCGTTGGTGGGCTTTTTTAACTATAGTGTCGGCATGGGGGGACCAGGACAGGCTGTTGGTGATCTGTGCACCTAAAACCTTGAGCTCGCGACCCTTTCTACTTCGTTCCCATTGATGTAGACAGGGGCATGTACTCCACAACTTTCCTGAAGTCGATGACAATCTCCTTCATTTTGTTGACATTGAGGGAGAGATTATTGTCGTCGCACCAGTTCACCAGATTATCTATCTCATTCCTGTACTCTGTCTCGTCATTGTTTGAAATCTGACCCACTACGGTGGTGTCATCAGCAAATTTGAAAATCGAGTTGGAGGGGAATTTGGCCATACAGTCATAGGTGTATAAGGAGTATCGTAGGGGGGTGAGGACAGAGCCTTGTGGGGCACCGGTGTTGAGGATGATCGTGGAGGAGATGTTGTTGTTGCCTATCTTTATTGATTGTGGCCTGTGGGTTAGAAAGTTCAGGATCCAGTCGCAGAGGGAGGAGCCGAGGCCAAGGCCATGGAGTTTGGAGATGAGTTTCGTAGGAATGATGGTGTTGAAGGCTGAGCTGTAGTCGATAAGTAGGAGTCTGACATAGGTGTCTTTGTTATCTAGATGTTCCAGGGTAGAGTTCAGGGCCATGGAGATGGCATCTGCTGTGGACCTGTTGCAGCGGTAGGCGAACTGTAGTGGATTAAGGCAATCCAGGAGGCTGGAGCTGATTCGTGCCATGACTAACCTTTCGAAGCACTTCATGATGATGGATGTCAGAGCCACTGGACGATACGGTAGCATGGTGGTTAGCATAAATGCTTCACAGCTCCAGGGTCCCAGGTTTGATTCCCGGCTGGGTCACTGTCTGTGCGGAGTCTGCACGTCCTCCCTGTGTGTGCGTGGGTTTCCTCCGGGTGCTCCGGTTTCCTCCCACAGTCCAAAGATGTGCGGGTTAGGTGGATTGGCAATGCTAAATTGCCCGTAGTGTCCTAAAAAGTAATGTGAAGGGGGGAGTTGTTGGGTTACGGGTATGGGGTGGATACGTGGGTTTGAGTAGGGTGATCATGGCTCGGCACAACATTGAGGGCCGAAGGGCCTGTTCTGTGCTGTACTGTTCTATGTTCTATGATAGCTATTAAGGCACGCTGCTTGACCTTTTTTTTGGTACAAGGATAATGGTTGTCTTCTTGAAGCAGATAGGGACCTCAGATTGTTGTAAAGAGAGGTTGAAGATGTCTGCGAATACCCCTGCCAGCTGATCTGCGCAAGACCTGAGTGCTCGTCCGGGTACCCCATCCGGGCCAATGGCTTTCCGTGGGCTGACCTTCGAGAAGGCTGCTCTGACGTCTGCCGTGGTGATCTCAGATACAAGTTCATCCGAGGCTTCTGGAGTGGAGGGCTCGCTCTCGCTGACCTCTTGCTCAAAGCGGGCATAGAATGCGTTGAGCTCATCAGGGAGGGGTGCTTTGAAGCCGACGATTTTACATGCCTTCATCTTGTAGCCCGTTATATCTTGCAGACCCAGCCATAGAGGGTGGGGATCCGTGTGGCTAGCCTGGGACTTGAGCTTGGTCCAGTACTGTCTTTTGGCATCTTTGAAGGATTTCTTTAGATCATATCTGGCTTTCTTGTAGACGTCAGGGTCGCCTGACTTGAATGCCTCAGACCTAGCCTTCAGCAAGCAGTGGATATCCCTGTTCATCCAGAGTTTCCGGTTGGGAAACATGCAGATTTGTTTCTTTGGCACACAGTCTTCTACACACTAATGAAGTCAGTTACTGTAGTGGCGTGCTCGTTCAGGCTGGTCGCAGAGTTTTCAAGTACTGACCAGTCCACTGACTCTAACCAGTCCCGTAGGAGATCATCCGATTCCTCTGACCAACAATGCATGACGTTCTTTGATGGATTCTCCCGCTTCAGTTTTTGCTGATAAGCCGGGAGCAGGAGCACAGACTTGTGGTCAGATTTGCCAAACTGTGGGCGAGCGGTAGAGCGGTAGGCATGTTTGATATTTGTGTAGCAGTGGTCCAGGATGTTTGGGCCTCTGGTGGAACAGGTGACGTGTTGGTGGTAACTTGGTAGTATGCTCTTGAGCTTGGCCTGATTGAAGTCCACACTCTAATAAACAAGGCCTCGGGATGTTTCGTTTCAAGGCTATTTGTGGTGGTGAATATTTTGTCTAGTGCGATTTTCACGTTCGCATGGGGCGGGATGTAAACTGCCGTCAGGATAATGGAGCTGAACTCCCGCGGAAGGTAGTAGTAGCAGCATTTTAGCGCAGGCATTCTAGGTCCGGGGAGCAGAAACCCGCCAGTGTTGCTACATCTAGGCACCAGGAGGTGTTAATTAGGAGGTAGACCCCACCTTCCCTAGCCTTGCCTCAGGCCACCGTACGATCCATTCGGTGGATTGAGAAACCCTCTGGTTGTAGGGCACGGTCCTGTGAAGCAGGAGTGAACCATGTCTCCATGAAACAGAGCACACAGTAGTCCCTTAGTTTTCTTTGAAAAGTGAGTCTGGCTTTAAGTTCGTCTAGCTTGTTTTCTAGAGATTGGACATTAGCTAAGGTAAGCTAGGCAGAGAGGCTTTTGGGCTGCGTTGTTTCACTCCGGGAACCAGAGCCGGTCCCAATTCCGTGCGCGGAAGTGGATTCTCCGCCCGGAACGAGACACAATTTTGACGTTGGGGTGCAGAGAATCCTGAATTTTGCATGGGCAAAGTCAAATGGCCTGATAATAGTCACCGTTTCAACTTAAACATGAAGAATAATTGTTTTGTGGCTAGTTCCCTGGCCAGGAAATGTAGTATCACATAAGACAGTATCTCAATAGAAAGAAGAACAATGAGGGGGGAGACAGTTAAAATAAATGTCTTACTTTGTGTCTTTCACAACATCAGAACATTGATTGACACTTTAAGTACCTTTAGGGTGTAATGTGCCTTCATAATGTCGGAAACACAGAGCCAATTTATCATGCAACAATTTCCCACAAACAACAATGAAACACAGGATGCGGGATTCTCCATTGCTCGACGCTGATATCGTAATCGGCTATCTGGAGAGAATCCCTGTTTACGGCCGAATTGGGGGCGGCACCTGTTTTCGGATGCTCCACCCCCTCCAAACGGCATCATTGATGAATACACAACACGCCGTTGGGATGGCCTCAGGACGTTAACTGAAGACCCTCCATCGGTGCTCCGCCCTCGATGAGCCGAGTGAATGACGGCACGAGACATGTGTGAGTTTTCGTGAACCCGGCGTGGCGACTGCGGACTGCTGTGCCCGGCACTGCCACAGTCGGGGGGGGGGGGGGGGGGGGGGCGTGCTGCTGGCCGGGGGTCTTCAGCGAGGGCTGGAGGGCTGGGGGGACTGGTGGTGGGTGGCCCGGTTTGGCAAAGGGGTGTCCAGGGGGGTAGAATCTGGTAGGTCACGTCTGCGCGCATGCTGCACAGTGCAAACGCTGCAGTTGTTGCCGTGCGCATGCGCGGCCATGGACCCGGCAATTCTCCAGCCGTTTATATTGGGAAGGCCGTGCGTTTTATGTGGCGTGGCTGCTAGCCATTGGTGCGGCCTCGCCAATTTTTCCATCGTAGAACCAGACACTTCCACTGGACATAGCCTCAAAATCGGAGAATCTAGCCCATGATAATAATCTGTTTAAGTCATGTTGGTTTAGGAATAAATGTCAGCCAGTTCACCAGATCAACTCTCCAGTTCCTCTTCAAAGAGGTACCATGGGATGGTATACATCCTCCTGAAAGAATTTAGAGGGACTCAGCTTTACAATTCATCTAAAGAGTGGCAACAACAAGGCAGCACTCCCTCAATACTGCACAAAACTGCCACCATAGGTTATGTACTCTAATATCAAAACACTCTGTCTTTGACGTGATAGTCCTAGCAACTCAGCAAATGCAAACAGAAATGTTTAAATATTTAATATTTATGTATATTGCAGTGCTCACTCAGTTTACCTTCCAGAACAGAGTCGGTTTCAGTGACAAAATGTATTCATTGAGGTTACCATCTGTTCAGCGGTTACACGTTTTGTCACTGGTCTTTATCTGCGACTTAAATGTTAATAATATCGAAGCAAGTTTAGATGTTCCCCACACCTGAAATTATAGCATTTTTCCTTTCAGACTTCATCGCCTTACAAGTTTGTCCAGAAAAGTACTGTTATGATTTCAGTTTGACAGCTAAGTGAAGTCTAAATCCGTCTGTTCCACCAAAATTCTATTTGACTGCAAAGATCAGAGGCCCCTGCAAAGCTTACTGCTATTAATGTTTAAGGTGTATATTCTGGAGATTCGGGGAAATTACAAACCACCATTATACCAGAAACAGGAGACAATAATAAACATGAGGGAAGGCACGCTTCCAAACTGCATTTATAAATCTTACAAACATTAGACTCACTGGCATGAAATGCTGATATAGGTGGGCGAGGAGAGTGCCACTACCAGAAAATACCCCATATCTCTCATTCTGATATGACTTCTGCAAATGAGAAGTAATAGTTTTTTTGATGGACAACAGGTTAAAGCATCTAATTATTGTACAGTACATGTTGTGGAAATTATGGACTGGATACTCCTGTGGTGATATTCATCACTGTAAATGCACAAGGGGTTAATGTAAATACATCACGACTAAGTAAACACTAGAGGGAGCACAAGGGACGTCATGACATGCAGACATACAGCTAATGAACACATAGAATAGGACAAGACCAATGGGCAGTCAAGACACCCAGAGGTGACACTACCACAACGGGGCATTAAACAACCCATATAAAAGGACAGGGAACACATGCTCTGTCTCTTTCCACGGGTGACACTTAGAGAGTAGGACAGGGGCAGATTAGAAGCATCACACCCACCACGTGGATTAGAGCAGACTGGTTAGTTGGACTGAGTTACTATAGCAAGATTAGCAGGAGAGTCAAACTCATAGAGAACTGTGCTAATGGTTCAATAAATCACATTGAACTTACTTCAAAGTCTGGAGTTCCTTTTGGTCAAAGCTGCATCGAGTTGCAGCCTGTGTTATCCCAGAGTACATAACTCAACATGGTACCAGTAGTGCTTGTTGAATCTATCACTATCCACTATCACAGAGACTATCAGCTTGGTGAGTAGTGTTAGCGTTTAAGCTGCTGGGTCACCCTCTAGTGAGCACCACACACATGTTGCAGCACAGATGGAGACAGGGATTCCTGAGAGAGTGAATGGTCAGTGTGCTGCCCATTCCCAGTGAACAGCTGTTGCCCAGACAGGTGTTGCGCTTATGGAAAAGATGATCCCATCACTGTTGCAGATACATAAGAGAGCCAGAATCTACATGAGGGGGTGTCAGCAACTTTCCAGCACCTGCAGGTACAGCTGACAGAGTCCATCCTCCTTCAGACACAGGAGATGCTGCTGAAAATGCATGACACCCAAAAATGAAAGGGTGGCACCTGCAGTGGAAGGCCTGGGGCAAGATTTCATAGAATTTACATATATGAGGGACTTGTGTCAGGGCATCCAAGGCTTGGGGCACACTGTGCTGTCAATGGCTGAGGCACAGGACAGGAGAGCCCAGTCATTGGGGAAGCCTGGCAAATGGAATACAATGTTGATAAATGTGAGGTTATCCATTTTGGTAGGAATAACAGCAAACTGGATTATTATATAAACAATAAAATATTAAAGCATGCTGCTGTGCAGAGAGACCTGGGTGTGCTAGTGCTTGAGTCACAGAAAGTTGGTTTACAGGTGCAACAGGTGATTAAGAAGGCAAATGGAATTTTGTCCTTCATTGCTAGAGGGATGGAGTTTAAGACTAGGGAGGTTATGTTGCAATTGTATAAGGTGTTAGTGAGGCCACACCTGGAGTATTGTGTTCAGTCTTGGTCTCCTTACTTGAGAAAGGACGTACTGGCACTGGAGGGTGTGCATAGGAGATTCACGAGGTTAATCCCAGAGCTGAAGGGGTTGGATTACGAGGCTAGGTTGAGTAGACTGGGACTGTACTCGTTGGAATTTAGAAGGATGAGGGGGGGATCTTATTGAAACATTTAAAATTATGAAGGGAATAGATAGGATAGATGCGGGCAGGTTGTTTCCACTGGCGGATGAAAGCAGAACTAGGGGGCATAGCCTCAAAATAAGGGGAAGTAGATTTATGACTGAGTTTAGGAGGAACTTCTTCACCCAAAGGGTTGTGAATCTATGGAATACCTTGCCCAGTGAAGTAGTTGAGGCCCCTTCATTAAATGTTTTTAAGGAAAGATAGATAGTTTTTTGAAGAAAAAAGGGACTAAGGGTTATGGTGTTCGGGCCTGAAAGTGGAGCTGAGTCCACAAAAGATCAGCCATGATCTCATTGAAAGGCGGAGCAGGCTCGAGGGGCCAGATGGCCTACTCCTGCTCCTAGTTCTTATGTTCTTATGTTCTTATGTCCCGGGTGCAGATAGATATTGTTGTGGAGCTCCAGACCCTGAAACGTGTTCTGCCATTTAATTAAATTATGACTGATCTGTGACTTAACTCTGTAGACCCAACTTTTCCCTATATCCCTTCATACCTTCAGCTATAAAAAACTAAAAATGTCAGTTTTAAAGTTAACAAATGATTTTGCACCAGTTGGCCTTTGTGTAAAAGTGTCCCCAACTTCTACCTGCCCATGGTGTAAATTGGTGTTTCCTGATTTCACCCCTGAAAAGCCGTCCTCTAATATTTGACTGTGCCACTCGACCCAGGCGCCTAATCTAGCAGAAATAATGTTACCCAATCTACGCTATTTGTTCCCCTTAACATCTTGAACATTTTAAACAAATCACACTGCCATCCTTGAAGCTCCAGCGAACACAACCCTAGTTTATGTAACCAAAGAGAAAATGCTGGAAAATCTCAGCCGGTCTGGCAGCATCTGTAGGGAGAGCAAAGAGCTAACACTTCGAGTCCAGATGACCCTTTGTCAAAGCTTATCCTAGTTTATGTAATCTTTTCTCATCATTTCCCTTGGAGTCCAGCGACCAAATTTTTGTCTCTACGAATTGGGCCAGGAAATCAGAAATTCTGATTTTTGTTCTGTCTGCAAAAACAGACCCAGGAGCAGAAGTTTTGGAGGCTGCTACTCAACTTGATAAAGTAATAAGAGAGGCAGTACAAAGAGAATTAGATAGCTGGAGAGAGTTTGGAGTTTACTTTGAGGTAACAGAATTGTCATTAGGTTGGATCGTAAATCTTTTTAGTTCTTCGCCCCTCATTTACAGCAGATGTCCATCTACAGTATGTGGATAATCCCCTTTTACATAGAACATAGAACAGTACAGCACAGAACAGGCCCTTCGGCCCTCGATGTTGTGCCGAGCAATGATCACCCCACTGAAACCAACGTATCCACCATATACTGTAACCCAACAACCCCCCCCAACCTTACTTTTTTAGGACACTATGGGCAATTTAGCATGGCCAATCCACCTAACCCGCACATCTTTGGACTGTGGGAGGAAACCGGAGGAAACCCACGCACACACGGGGAGGACGTGCAGACTCCGCACAGACAGTGACCCAACCGGGAATCGAACCTGGAACCCTGGAGCTGTGAAGCATTTATGCTAACCACAATGCTACCGCTGAAAAGAGTAGTGGTTCCTTGTAAAATCACCGGAAGGAATCACTATATTAGCATGGATGCCAAAATACCTATATTATTGTGCTGACCATCAATAAACAAAGCACCGATGAACCTTGACATGGAAAATAACAAGGCCATCATATTTGGAAAAACCATGGACTTGCAATTTACAGTCTGGACACTATTATATCCTATTAATGAATCCTATCTTTTCTTGTGAAGTACTGTTAGCTTCGGAGAACAGGAGTCTAGTAAACAAAAAGTTGATTGTGTTTAAAGTTGCATCAGCAATTTGACCATCAATCTTCCCAAAGATTAAATATTTTGTCAGGGATGTGGGCGTAAGAGATGAAGAATATAACAAACTTTGGAACAGGTAAGCGATAGATGTGATATATATAGGAAAAATTGAAGAGCACCATTGTGACCCATAGTGAGTCTGCCCTTAGTGGCAGATTTTAATGAAATTGTGGCCATAGATCTTAAGGTGTTGGACAAAGAAAAGAACATTTTCATTTTGCACTTTGTAGATTTTGCAACAATGATTATACATTATACATTATAAAGAAAAGAACATAATTGTGGAACATATCATGGAAAAATGAATAGGGGCCAGACTGGGTCACCAGCAACGTTCCTCACTGAGAATGGGAGTATTTGTTAATGATGAATTTTGGGATATGTGTGAGAACATGAACATAATATTTATGAATACAACTGGGGATCTTATTGAAACTTACAGGATACTGCGAGGCCCAGAGAGAGTGGGTGTGGAGAGGATGTTTCCACTTGTAGGAAAAACTAGAACCAGAGAACAAAATCTCAGAGTAAAGGGACGATCCTTTAAAACAGAGATGAGGAACAATTTCTTCAGCCAGTGGGTGGTGAACCTGTGGAACTCTTTGCCGCAGAAGGCTGTGGAGGCCAATTCACTATGTGTCTTTAAGACAAAGATAGATAGGTTCTTGATCAATAAGGGGATCAGGGGTTAGGAGGAGAAGGCAGGAGAATGGGGATGAGAAAAATATTAGCCATGATTGAATGATGGAGAAGACTCGATGGGCTGAGTGGCCTAATTCTGCTCCTATGTCATATGGTCTTATGTAGAAAGCCGATTTTGCAGTGGAGAATACGAGATAAATCATGCCGGGTGAGATTAAATGCTTCGTAAAATTTTGGCAGCTAGGCCAAATTCTAAATTAACTTCGGCCTCAGCGTGGCCCTCCATGCAGAAAATTGACTACAGTTGATTGGGGGCTACAGTCCATAACAGTTGGTTTTGGGGAGAAACCCCAAAATTCCTTCAGTCATGAATAATTATCCTTCAGCTTGGGAGGGGTCTATGATTAGAGATCATAGAATTTACAGTGCAGAAGGAGGCCATTCGGCCCATCGAGTCTGCACCGGCTCTTGGAAAGAGCACCCTACCCAGGTTCAACACCTCCACCCTATCCCAATAACCCAGTAACCCCACCCGACACTAAGGGCAATTCTGGACACTAAGGGCAATTTATCATGGCCAATCCACCTAACCTGCACATCTTTGGACTGTGGGAGGAAACCGGAGCACCCGGAGGAAACCCACGCACACATGGGGAGGATGTGCAGACTCCCCACAGACAGTGACCCAAGCCAGAATCGAACCTGGGACCCTGGAGCTGTGAAGCAGTTGTGTTATCCACAATGCTACTTTGCTGCCTTTCCTGAGCATTTGAATGCAATCCATGTGGGCAGAAGAGCATTCCTTAAAGGAGAAATCTGAGAGAGCTTTGAGGCATAATGTACAGCCATCAGAATTTTTTTTCAATCCAGGAGACATGGTCTCCTATAAAAGAGATGGATTTAATGAGTGGAAAGGTCCAGGAAAGATTATAGGCACAGATGGTAAAACAATCATTTTGAGCATGGATACCAGACTATTTGGGCACATTCATCAAGATTAGTGGGCACAAATTACAAGTTTGCTGATTCAAAAGGTGTTATTGTATGTGCTGCGGAACCAGGTACTTCTCATACACGTGTTACAGAATTATGAGGATAAAATCACAGAAATTGACAAGGTATCTGAAGAGGGGAATAGTAATTCTGATGAACAGGATAAGGCTACTTGCCCCACAGGAGAATGCCAAAAGGTTGGCACTAAAGTAACATACTTGCCAGAATGGGAAAGTCAGTGGAAGGATGCAACTACTGTTGGTAGGTAAGGCCACCGGAATATATAAAAACTGGATGAATGTACAAGTTAAGGATGGAGGTTATGTCCATGGATTGGGAACATGAAGTTCAAAAATGAAGAGCACAGAAATGGAATATCAGTTCAGATAGTATGTCTAGCATTAAACACACCACAAGAAAAGATTAAAAACTCATGAAAGAACATCTCATAACAGAAAAAAGAGATCAAGCAGTAGCTGTCTGGAACAAGATAAAAGGCAGGATAGGGGACACAGCTTAATAAGGTCAAGAAATATGGTACACACTAGGAATGCTACAAGGAGCAGGAGCCCATATGATCAAGAGGTCTTAGTGGCTTCCAACAAATTAGATGTTAAACTAATAAAAGATGCAACATAGCAAGAACTGCAAAGTTGGAAAGAATTTGGGGTGTACACGGAGGTCCCAGATAGGGGACAACAAGTTCTATCTCATAAATGGATATGCAAGGAAAAGGTGTTTCCTGATGGAACTTATAAGGCCGAAGCCAGGCTGCTGGCACGAGGTTTTGAAGAAAACTTGAGTGACCAAGATGTGAGGGTAGATTCACTGACGACACAAAAGGTTATTTTGAAGATCTTTTTCGCTCTGTTAGCTACAAATGCTTGGGACTGCCAGATATTAAAGCCGCTTTCTTACAGAGAGATCAGCTTGAAAGAGAAATTTTTCTTTGTCTTCTGAGAGAAGAAATCACAGAAAGCATACTCTGAAAATTAAATAAATGTGGATACAGGTTGAATGACGCCTCCAGAGTTTGGTATTTCTCAGTAAGGTCGGTTTTGTTAAAGTTGGGCTGTCGTCAGTTGAAAGCTGACCCTGTGATGTTTAATTGACATCATGGAGAGAAACCTTCAGGCATCTTCATGATGCATGTAGATGATTGTTTTGTGGGGTGGTAATAGCGAATTTGAAAATACTGCTATTAACGGGCTTAGAACGGAGTTCAAGATTGGTAGTCAAGCCTCTGGTGCATTCAAATAAATTGGGTTAGAAATCGGGCAGAGAGATTCGCATGTCACTCTACATCAGCAGTCTTACTTGGAGAATATTAACCCCATAGCAACTACTGGTGACAGGGCCTCGCAAAAGGTTTTGGCGGCTTCTGAAATGGAAAAAGAGGAACTCTGAAAGGTTAATTGGGCAGCTGAATTGGTTAGCTAGACAAATAAGACCAGGGCCACGATTCTCCCAAAGGGAGACAAAGTGCCGACGCCGGAGTGAAACCCGGAGTGTTACACTCCGGCGTCGGTGGCTGCTCCTCGCCCATATTCTCCCACCCCCAGGGGGCTCGGAGCGGCGGCGCGTCAATCTCGGGCGCCAGGCCTTGACGCTTGCGTCAAAGTGGCGCCGCCTGATTGACGCGGCCGGCAGTGTCTAAATGACGTCACCCGCGCATGCGCAGGTTGTCCGGCGCCAACCCGCGCATGCGCAGGTTGTCCGGCGCCAACCCGCGCATGCGCGGTTGCCGTCTTTCCCTCCGCTGCCCTGCAAGACATGTCGGAGTGATCTTGTGGAACGGCGGAGGGAAAAGAGTGCGTCTTTCGGAGACACCGGCCCGATGATCGGTGGGCATCGATCGCGGGACAGACCCCTCCTGAGCACCCCCCTGGTGCTCGATTCTCCCTCCGCCCCCCACAGGCCCCACACACAGCAGTCGCGCGCTGTTCACACCGTCAGCGACCAGGTGTGGTTGGCGCCGACGTGAACCGGTCGTATTAGGCAGGCCGCTCGGCCCATTTGGGCCGGAGAATCGCCGCTCCGGTCCGAGCGCCCTGTCGCCGTTTTGGGGCGGTGGGGTGGGAGAATCCCGTGCGGGTGCCAGGGCGGGGTGGCGTGATTCGCCCGGCACTCCCGCGATTCTCCCACCCGGCGTGGGGTCGGAGAATCGCGCCCCAGATGCCAGTTTTGATGTTTTAGAACTGAGCACTAACATTAATGACAACAAAGTTGAAGAAATTGTTCAACCAAACAAAACATTGCCAAATTTAAAACTGTAGAATTAAAATCCCATCTTCAGATGATATCAGAAAACTGAAACTGATTGTTGATAGTGATGCATCTTATGCTAATCTCTGTGATGGCTTTTCAACTGCAGGTGAATATATAGATTTTTTCCTCGGGGAGAAAGGTGATTGTTGCCCTCTGCCATTGGAAGCTAAAAAAATAAGAAGGGCAGGGTCCTTTGCCTCCGAGGCGCACGATTCGCTGGCATCTCCCGCCATTGTCGATCGGAATTCACATTGAAATCACCCTACTCTGCTGGGAATCCTGTGGTCGAGGGTGCTCTGCCAGCAGGACCAGAGAATCCTGCCGCCAGCAAACAGCTGGAGAATTCCAGCTGAAAGATGCTAAAAGGTACATTGGCAGCTGGCACACCTCCCCTAGTGGAGGCAATAGACATGGCATTTTTATATCCAGGATCCAGACCGAAATTTCAAATGGAACTGGGTATTCGGGAATAGTACCTATAAGAGTGTCACACAGACAATGGCCGGGATTCTCCGGGCCTCCGCGCCGAAATGGCGCTTGGCGCGGGGGAGGAGAATGGGGCCTCAGACCCGCGATCGGGTCCGACGCCGGGACGCAATTCTCCGGCGACCACAAGCGGTCGATGCGGCGCCAGTCGGGGGCTGTTGAAAGTGGCCCCCGGGGCGATTCTCCGCGGTCGACCGGCTGAGTTCCCGCTGGCGTGGTTCACGTATGGTTCCACCCAGCGGGAGCTCGGCGTCACAGTTGCGGTGGCCATCCTGGTGGGGGAGGGGGGGGATCAGTCGCCGTGAGGGCCTCCACAATGGCTAGGCCCGCGATCGGAGGCCACCTGGAATACTGCGGCACCATGCTGGCCCCCTGTTGGCCACGGAATCGCTGGGCCAAGAGGCCCATTGACGCTGGCATGAAACACTCCGGTGTTTACGCCGGCGTCAACACTTAGCCGTTTTTTGGAGAATCCTGGCCAATAAGTCCCTTTGAGAGAATGTCCACTCTACAAAATGTGTCAATGAAAAGAGATTACAGATTGACACAGTGAGCCTAAAACAGATGCTAGAGAACAAAGAGATTCACAACATCAAGTGGGTTGATAGCAATTACCAATTATCTAACTGTTTGATTAAAAGAGGGGCTAACTCAAAGACGTTAATAGAAATAAATCGAGGGTGTGGTAAAACAAAAGGGGAATCGGATGCATTTATTGCAGAAAGAAAATACATATATTTGTGTTACGGTACATTGTAATTTACCTTAAAGTCAAAGATTAATTTAGTTTTCTTTGAAGAGGGGGAGTCTCTTCATAAAGAGTTAATGTTCCTTGGTACTTAAGTTAGAATTGGGGTTTTAATTGTTTTGTAGATTGAGACTGCACCAATATATAAAAGGGATACAGGTGGCACTGTTTGTTGTGGAGAATTGATTATGGGACAAAATAAATCTCGGGGCAAAGAAGTCAGGACTTGGGCAGCACGGTAGCACTGCTGCCTCACAGCGCCGAGGTCCATGTTTGATCCCGGCTCTAGGTTATTGCCCATGTGGAATTTGCACATTATCCCCATGTTTGCATGGGTTTCGCCCCACAACCCAAAGGTGTGCAGGGTAGGTGGATTGGCCATGCTAAATTGCCCCTTAATTGGAAAAAATTAATTGGTACTCCAAATTTTTTTTAAAAAGAAAGTCAGGATTTCCTTCCTAGTTCTTTTTATGGAGTTACCATTGTCCCTTAACATGTGGGTGGGATGGAGAAGGTTCCACTACCCCCCAGAACAGATATGGCCAGTGGGGCTGCCAAGTGCTGAGGTGTCCTGTTTAAAAGGCACACCCCAGTTCTCTGAAACTTTGTTCCAGTTGTTTACTTAAGCATTAAGCCCTCTAAACCTCATCCCTCCCATCCTCACACTGCTCCCACCCACTTTCTATGATCAGACATGCGAGATAATACCAAGTCAGGACCCTGACATCTCCCATGGCCTCCTAGACTCTACATGTCAACTCATGCCCCAATCCCTTCCAAGGCACCTTATAGTTCCTATGACGACTTAGTGCCAATTCTTTCCAACTCATGACTCCCCACCCTCATGGGCCTTATAATCCCTATTCTAACTTAGTGCCAGCTCATACCAAATCATGCCACCTCTTAACTCATTCTCACAGCCCCCATTAGCTGATATGCCAACTTACTCGGTATTCACCATAAACAGACCCACTTTGTAAAAATATTCTTATCCCTAAAGACCTATCAGATACATTTAAATCTCCCCAACTACTTAATCACTTGTTTAAAAACAAACATTTGTATTCATAACCACACATCAAAGACCGCTGATCATTTTATAAACTCTTTCAGCTGTCAATCAAACAGGGAATTTACAGCCTCCTACGATGATAATGATAGGTTATAAAAAGCGTCAACATTAATAAAACTATAATGAGTGCACTTAGGGTCATGTCAACAAACAGCTATTGAAAGGGCTAGAACAGATTTTTTTTCAACTCTCATACACAGGTAAGCAGTTCTATTTTTAATTTTTAGATGACTGGCCATTTAAATAACTTGACAGCCTGACAGTTTCACAGATCTTATCCATCTTTCATGAGCATTTACAAATTATCTGAAGATTCATAACATCTACATTGCGGGATAAGGCCTTTGCTTTAGCAAAAATGAGGTATGTTTGAACTCACCAAATGGCGCTGCTGAGTTTTCAATTACCACAGTTGGGAGTTGAGATCCATCCACATTCCCCTGCACTAACCCCTGCAAATATAGAATCTGTTGGAATTGGGGGTAGTGCTGCTGAATCTGGGGTCCAACTGATATATTTATAACATTGCATAGTTGCCACAACTGTGAAAATCCAGGCCCTGGTATCGTGAAGGAAAACATCCAGTCCTTTTTGTGATATATGCTGCTTTCTTATGGCGTGTACTGAGGAATTTGAGAAAATAGTTACTTACAAGATTCAAAAACAATTTAAAATTGGGAGTTGTGCTTGTGGAGTTTTAAATATATTGGTTTAGGTATTAAACAGAGTAGGTCTGAAACAACTTTAAATCAATAATCCTATTTAGAGAGTGTTGCTCTCATCCTGGTTAATAAGAGAAATTAATATAATATAGAAATAAGAGAGAGCAATTGATTGGTCAGCCACACCGGTTGGGCACTCAGACAAGATTTGGACTAACTTTGATGTATTGGGTTACGGATTATGATGAAATACATTGAAGTGGATCATATCTTAAGGGCCAATAAAATATTTCTTTAAATAAATCTGATGAAATATGTACATAGGCTTCCTTCCTTGGGTGACCCAAAACACATGAATCTAATTCTTTTTAATGATGCTTCACATGCTTATCTTCCTGATGGGTATTCTAGTGCAGCTGTTTTCATAATATTTCTCCTGTGTGGAAATGGGAAATATTGAGCAGAATTCTCTGTTCCTGAGAATCCGCAGGAGTTTCATGACAGGAAAATCGAGCCGAATCCCTCACCGATTCTGGTTCCGGTGAGGGGGCTAGCAGCGGCGCCGCATAAAATGACCGCGGATCATGCGGAAAATGGCCGGAGAATTGACGGGTGCCCGGGCGGCGCATGTGCAGAGCTGACGGTCTGGACTGGTCGCGCCGGAAAACATGGCGCCGGCCTTGCTGGAACCTTAACCCGCAAATCTCGATCCCACAGCTCACCCCCTGTCCACCCCCTACCACTCCACCTAGCCCTAGCAGAAGCCCCTGGCCAGCAGAATGGATCCCGGATGAGTGTGGCAGCGTTGGATGCTGTCCGCAGCCGGCATGCTGATTTCCTGACTGCTGGGACTACACGTCACCCGGGCCATCAGGAACCCGGCCCAGCGAGGGCAGAGCATCGTGGGTGGGCCGGCCGATGATGCACCAACGGCGTTGCAACTGCACGCGGTACGCATCCCGATGACGGCGGTTTGGAGTGGGCGGAGCATTGCGGACCGGCGTCAAACCGACACCTGCCCCGATTCCGGCGTCGGAAGCCATTCTCTGCCTGATCGCCAATCCCAATTTCGGCATCAGGCTACAGAGAATCTAGCCCATTGGTCTTTAGCTGTAGCCACCTAAAATGGACGCTGAGCTACAAAGTAAGTCAAGCGCTAAGACTGCAGGGAAACAGGCAGTTTAGCCAGAACAGCAGTCTGCAAAGAGAGCATTTTGCATTCTGCAAGTAGCAGAAACCAGTTTGGGCTCAGGTGAGAAGACCTTAGCTAGGTGCAAATGGCAAAACGCTTTGCATGCTAATGAGGCAATCAGACCTGAACACCCACACAATAGAAACATTTGATTCTGAATGGACACATTTGAATCAAGGCCCAGACATCGAGGCACCAGAAACCTCCAATCAAAAGGGCATAAGAAACGCCCCCCCCATCACGGAGACCCCCTCGCATTGGGGAATTAAAACAGTATCGATGAGGAATTGACCCAATAGATATCCAAAGGTTAAAGCCCGCCCAAGAAGAGGGAAGGACAATGGGATCCCTATAAAAGACAGGGACCTCGTGTTGTCCGGTCTGTTATTTCGTGCTCCGGCCCTGACCAAGACCTTGAAGATCCACTCTGACTCCAGCCGTTGAGCACCAGCCGCCGAACCGTAAGTGCCAGTACGACGCTCGCTACGCGAACTAAGCCCGCTAGAACCCCCAGTGACCAGAACGCTTGCTGAAGGTTGCAGCCCAAGACCAGGACGAAGGCCTCGCTCCCTGACCTTGCCTGTTCCTGTTAGATAAGTATTCAGATTACTTTAGTTTAGTCATAGCTTAGTCTCTTAGTGTGTGCATGAGTATTTATTATAACTGTATAATAAATATTATCGTTTGGACCTTACTAATCGGTGTATCGTCTTTATTACTTTGAACTTGACCTTGGAATACTCGTGACGGTGTCTATACGGCACCTGGCGACTCCTAAGCTGAATAAATACATAGAACAGAGCCTAGTGGTGTTAAGCACTTGGAAGTTAATACACCCCAATAAACGCGTTTTGCGCCCATAGCAAAACGTGCAACATAGCTCAGGAAGCTAAGAAAAGTGTAAAATCGTGTTATGTGCTTAGCTGCTGAAGAAATTACTCTGGTGGAGGCAGTGGATATGGGATTCTATTTGTCAAATATTTAAAATGAATTTCTGTACAAGGAGCATTCTGAAGATTGTATACCCATTGAATGTGATGCAGATCATCATTCAATCTGGAAATAATGTCCACTACATAAAGTGTGAGTGAGTAAAGGTGACCTTGCTGGCTTGAAACAAAAGCTGAAGAGAAAGGAGATCTTGAAAATGAAATGAGCAAATGCAAGTCATTACGTGTCTGATTGTATAAGTCATTATTTTGTAAAACCATCAAAGAGATTGTTTGGGGTCCGAGAGGAGGATTGTCTCACTCAGAATTTGGAGATTTTTGATTCATTTAATTTTGAAATTATGCATATTAACTCTCACTGACACTTCTGTCATAACCTCCATGAGGACCAGGGGGAAATTATTGTCGATCTCCCCATGGGACTCATGGATTACGAGCTTCCCAGGTAGGGAACGGGGACCACCCAGCTGGAGCTCATTAGGCCTACACATGAAGCTAGCCCAAGCAGGATCCAGAGCTGTTGGTTGTATCATAATATACACCAATATATCATGGTGCAGACACACACACACTGATGGACACACAGTAGGACCAATCAACATGCACAACACCGCAGCCAATCACCAGTTAGAGCACACTCACTATAAAGACAGAGGGCATCAGTTTTCCCACTCATTCGGGATGCAGCCTCTCAGAAGAACAGAGCTTACAGCTTACAGCACAGATCTTCATGTGCTGAGTGCATAGACTGGATAGGATAGGCATAGGTCTTTAGTTTAATCTAACATCGTGTTAACCCACAGTGAAAGTATGTTCAACAGTTTCTAGTTTAATAAAATAGTGTTGTACTATTTTAAGTGTTGGTAGCCTGTATATGTTCCACGGATCCAGAGCACCCAATACATCAGGTTGAGTGTATCAATGTCTGGGAGCGAGTCGTTCGTGTAGAATCCTTGAAATCAGGACAAAGTTCTTCAGCCAATGCAAGACCACTCCCGAGAGTCTTTAGTGGTTTTAAACAGCCCTTAGAAAGCACCAAACCGTTTTCCAAGCATAGCAATAGTCAGTAGATATTGATCAGCAATGAAGTTAAATAGTTGATGACCCCACATGAATGGCCATTTGTGCCATTACTCATGGTCAGTTTGCTCATTCATCTTTCAGTCTTTTCCTTCATCCACACAGGCAGAAAAACTGTATCTGTTCGAACACCCTCTGCTACAACTTGACTCTCAGCCTCACCCTTTTAAATCCTGTTCTCCAATGCTTACATTTTTTTCACAATTGGTACCTGAATAGAACTAATTTGGTTGGTGGGAGGGGGATCAAAAGAGAGCCCAGCAGTTTTTCATATCAGCAAGTTGGGTCTGGCCAAGCAACCTTTCAATTAACAAAGATGAAAAGGTTTTCTCCTGAAAATCAAGGGGTCAAGGAAGGAAGACTATAATACGGACCCCCATATAATTAGTATTTTCTTTTCTTTATTTATCTTTATGTTCAAACTGTTGGACTTATTTTTAGAATGACATTTGCACATTTATTATGGTATATGTAATGACTGGGGGGGGGGGGAAATAAATCCAAATTCCTGTTGATTTGTAATATTTTATAAGGCAGAAATTCTACGTTTGGTGAAAATATTACGCCATTGCAAGCTGACTAATCATTGCAATGTTTAAGTTAAAGGATGCAAAAATGTTCACACAACTGGTACAAGCATCTAGAGGAAATATACCACACTGATAGCTTTGTTCATTGAATCCTTCTTGCTGGGAATTAAATTAAAATTAGCAGCACGGGAGTGAATTCAGTGCTTATTGTATGCATTTGGAGCTGAATCTGAAATTTGTTTAAAATCATTATTTAATATGTGTGTGATGTAAAAGCTGGGAGAGAAATGGTACTGTTGTAAGCTTGATTTTCAATATGGTGAGGAAAGGGTGTAAAACCCAACTGAGGGGTAGCGAGAATCAATCTCCACTGCAAGAACGCACTCAAAGCATCAAGGAATTTGTAGCTTCTGTAAAGTGAACATATTTAATAGAGTTAAAAAGGGAACCCTGTAATGAGTATCCCAACAGGAAGCTATACTGATAGGCAGGCACAATTTAATCCAGAGGTCCAGATGTGATATCAACTACCCCCCCCCCCCCACCCCCCACCATATCCCCCTTACAGAAACCCTTAGTTGGAAACAATAATTGCAATAATGAACAATAATGAACACCATGGTGATAATTTCTCCGCCAGATAAAGTATAGGAAAGAATAAGATCAGCAATGAAGTACAAATCCCTCAATGGTTGAATCAGATGTCAACTTGCGAAGTAAAGGGTAGGGAATAGTGGCACCTCATAATTGTGCAAATCTGGGAGGGACAGTCTCTCAATGGTTCACAGTTTGCTCACTTTAACTCAGTCATTGAGAGGAACTTTCAAGAATACTTTTTAATTCGCATTTTTACCTTTGCAGGGATGGCTTTATCCGAATGAAAATTCTGGATAGATTTCAATGTCAAACATCACAATTCAGATGCCTGACCTCAACCCTACAAACTCGGAACAATGCAAATTATACCGCTTCCCTTAGATTAGCCCACACCGCGACACTGCTCTGCAATTCTTGCTGGGTCTTCTGAGCCATGGTTCCCCAGAAATGCGGTGTTCAGAATTCCTCAGAGAACTCGATGGCAGCGATGTGAAGTCAGGGCAAAGACAAGGCACCCCCATTTCCACAGCACCAGCTGCTAAATGAATGGTATGTTGATATGCCCACTGTGAATGTTAGTGAATGGGTGAATGGCTGAGTGGACGTGTAGGGTTTTCGGGTGGCATGTGGGTAAGGAGGTAGGTGGGAAGTGTGGCAGGTGGGTGAGATGGTTAGGGATGTCAGGAGTTAATTGGGTCAGGAGGGTTAGTCAGGCCAGGGGCTCTTCAGGTCAGGTCGGGTTGGTGGATAGTTGGGTGATGGAGGTAGTCAAGTCTGGTCAGGTATATAGTCGTGTCGATGGGTCGACAGTTTGGGTCGTGCCAGTTGGTAGTCGGGTTGGGTCGGGCTATACTCTAGTGAGTGGGTTAGAAGGGTTTTCAGGTCAAGTTGGGAGTTAGTCAGGGGGTTGAGCTGTGAGCCAGGCGGTCAGTATGGGTAATTGTGGTTCAGTTCTGTAGTTACCCAGGAGTTAGACCAGCTTTTAACTTTGTCTACTATTTCTAGAGTAACAATCCAGGTGAATACCATGGAACTTTCTGAAGTCTCCAGCATTAATTCAAAGTCAGAGACTTAAGTGGAGGATCCCGGGAGTTGGGGAATTGCCCATTGGAAGTTCAAACACCCCTAGCAATTCCCACAGAGGTCAGAACTTCAGGATCCTGTGGGTTCTGGGCCAATATTTTTTGAATTATTCACTCTTCTCCAGAATGAAATGACAGTTAGGGATAAATGTAAGCGGCAGAATATTAGCCGCAGAGTATTAGCTGCAGAAAGCAGGCATGATTTTAAAAATGAAAGCATCAGTGTTTGAGAAATTAGCTGGTGTACTGTCAGGTGGATGTACCTTTAAGGTATGGGTGTTTATCAAATAGCTGCAGTGATGTCAGTGTGTGGGTTGAGCTGGGCTGTCTGTCTTTCATCTTTGTTTTGAGCTGGCAGCTGCAGTGTGTTTTTGGTTTGGTTTTCAGAGATGGAGAGCTGTATTCGAAGCAAGCAGATATGTAAAATGATCTTTCTCTCTACAAGCTAAAGAATGTCTTCAGCTCATTGATGATTTCATAGAAATTCCTGTTTCTGTAGAGAATTCAAACCTGTTGTCTTTGTAAAAAACGGGTTTAACTCATGGATGTTGCTAGGAAAGGTATCAAGGGTTACCTATAGAGTATTGCATCTGTGGGGTTACATGTGTTGGTATTTGATAAGATGGTTACTGTGTGTTTATAAACTGTGAACTGGGTTCATAGAATAAACATTGTTTTGTTTTAAAAATACTTTTTAGATCTCTGTTGCATCACACCTGTAAAGTGGGCCCTTGTGCTCCCCATAACCAAAATCTATTAAAAGTTGTGGGTCAGGTGAACTCCATGATATACTTTAGGGTTCTCTAAACTCTGGCCGATAATAGTACAAAGAGTGTGTTGGTTTGATTTCTCTCTGCTTAATGTTTTGTATGCAGGATGCTTAAGCGAGGAGAAAGGAATCGAACCCACATGACGATGTGAGATGAATTTCTTTGCGTAGAACAGACAGTGATAAAAGGCTCCAACCTGCATCTTGTAGTGGTAAACTCCGCATCATTCGAGTATGTCCAAGCTTTAAGTGACTTCATCATCTTCACCGGATCCTGTCATGACTGATGAGTTTCATGCTGGATCAAAATGGACATCCACAAAACTTCATGTTGTTGTTGCTGGTACTTGGAGGAACGTCTGCAGCAATACTATCACTGGTCACCCGCTGGGCTCACTGGATGGTGTGAGTTATTGCCTCTACTTGGGCTTATTTGCTGCAGTGCACAAAGTTTTGTCAGTATATTTCATATCATTTCTATTGACCACCATGACGTTATTTGCTCCAGCAGATCCCCATTGAGGATCTTCTTGGGGACACTAGTTATTACCTGCTCACCTGGGCAGCATAATAGCACAGCAGTTAGCACAGTTGCTTCACAGCTCCAGGGTCCCGGGTTCAATTCCCGGCTTTGGTCACTGTCTGTGCGGAGGCGGCTCATTCTCCTCATGTCTGCGAGGGTTTCTTCCAGATGCTCTGGGCTCCTCTCACAGTCCAAAGATGTGCAGGATAGGTGGATTGGCCATGATAAATTGCCCTTAGTGTCCAAAGATATTAGGTGGGGTTACTGGGTTATGGGGATAGGATGGCGGCATGGGTTTAAGTAGGGTGCTCTTTCCAAGAGCCGGTGCAGACTCGATGGGCCGAATGGCCTTCTTCTGCGTTGTAAGTTCTATCGAAGATGAATTTTCTGGAGACAAGGACTTCATTGTTTGCGATTTTGTGCCGCTATCGAATTCTCATGATGGACTTTGGGTGTCTTTGATGGAAGGATTCCAGAATTTTAATGTAGTGCTTATTAGCAGACCGAAGATTGTGCGCCATATACCGGCTGGTTTGTCTGGTTTCATCACTAGGCCATTTCAGAGGGTATTACGAGTCAACTACTTTGGTCCTGGTCAGACATCATGTGTAGGCCAGACCAGGTAAGGACGGCAGATTTCCTTCCCTAAAGAGACATGAGTCAGATGGTGGGATTCGAACCCAGGATCCCAAGCATTACCACAGGTCTCTGGATTACTAGTCCAGTGGTAAGACCACTTATCTTATCCTCCGATCTTTCACGCTCTTTTGGTCGGTTCCAACTCGGGATCTAATGGATCGATAGAATTTCGATCACCCTAATCGATTCTGGTCAATGAGGGGTGGGTACCTTGATAGCTGGGCGGGTCCTGGTTGTTATTAACCAAGGCACATATGCACTCCCAAATAAGGTGAAAAGGCGCCCCCGTGTCTGTTACTACTGTTATGTTTCAATCTGAGTCCCATTGTCCTGGGGAGATCGGTGATAGACCTCTAGCAGGTGCAGGTTTCTGTATAGGTCTGGTTTGCTTTTCCAAAATACACATGAGCTGTGTCTTGTCTGTGTCCCAGCCTGACCACAATTCCCATTATCCTTTGTGGGCAGCCATTTTAGATGGCCACAAAACCATGAATCCAAAACACTTTGAATACTTGTTTCTGCGGTTGTCAAAGTTATTCAGAAAATAAATTCCTTTCCTCTTGAGGATAATAACTCATGCAGGGGTATTGGTCACCCACCGCTTCTTAACTAAGCCCTTCTCCATTTGAAAACCTGGACAGTGAGTAGACACTGAGAGATTATTGGACAGAATAACCTAACTTAATCTGGCCTAAAACTCCAAACCCATAGGCTTTCCAACTCGGATCATTGGATAGTGAGGAATAAAAACCCTGGCTGATTCATTTTTCCATTGCTTTGGAAAGTGAAAATTAATTTCAGCCCCTTCTCCTGTTGAGATCAGGTAACTTGGCACAGATCAGGGATTACATCCAAGTTTTTTCTCATTTATATGGATCAGATCGCACTGAGCAATATGAACCTGACTAGAACAATAGTCAAGAAAAAGAAATCTACAGCAACAGTACCGGCCTCCTGAACATCTCCATGCACTACAAGGATACGGAAATTAATTATTTGAAAGTTACTACAGGAAAGTCACAAGCCAATCAAATTCTCTTCACTGCACTTGGAAAATCAGCATTCTCAAAGCTGTGAAAAGGGAAATATGGGAAAGAACGGAATGGCATTTTTTCATTTGTTCATCTGACTACACTAGTCCCATTTTGCAGCACTTGGCCCATAGCCCTGAAGGTCATGGCAGTGAAAGTGAATATTTAAATACTTCTGAAATGTTATGAGAGTTTCTGACCTCTTCAGGCAGTGAGTTCAGACCCGCACCACTCTTCAGGTAAAAAAGGTTTCTCCTCAACTCCTCTCTTAACCTATTATCTCTTACCTTAAACCTATGCCCGCTGATAATTGATTCCCCTCCCTACTAATGGAAAAAGTGCCTTATCTATGCCCTATTTATGCCCCTCATAATCTTATACACCTCTATCCCCTCTCACTCTTCAATGCTCCAAGGAGAACAGCCCTAGCCTATCCAATCTTTCCTCGTAGCACAGACCCTCCAGCCCAGGAAACTTCCTGGTGAATCACCTGCACCCTATCCAGTACAATCACATCCTTTCTTAGGGGAGGCTGTGGTATTATTACTGGACTAGTACTCCAGAGATGCAAGAGACATACTCTGGGGATCCGGGCTTAAATTCCGCTATGGCAGATGGTGAAGTTTGAATTCAATTTTTAAAAAATCTGGAATTAAAAGTCTTAAGACTATGATATCATTGTTGATTGTTGCTAAAAACATCTGGTTCACGAATGTCCTTTAGGGAAGTAAATCTGACATCCTTACCTGGTCTGGCCTACATGTGACTGCAGGTCCTCAGCAATGTGGTTGACTCTCAACTGTCCTCAGGGATGGGCAATAAATGCTAGCCCAGCCAGTGATGCCCACATCCCCTGAACGAATAAAAAAAAAAATGTGGAGACCAGAACTGCACACAGTACTCCAGATGTGGCCGAACCAGCATTTTATGCAGTTCCAGTGTGACCTCCCTGCTCTTGTATTCTATGCCTTGGCTGATAAAGGAAAGTATCCCATGTGCCTTCCTACCATCTTATCTACCTGCCCTCACATCTTCAGGGATCTGTGATTATGTACCCCAAAGTCAGTCTGATTTTCAATACTTTCCAGAGTCCTAACATTCATAGTGTAATCATTTGCCTTCTGAGCCCTCCCTGAGTACATTACTTCACGTTTTTCCTGGTTGAATTCCATTTGCCACTGCTCTACACACCTGGCCAATCCATTGATATTCTTCTGTAGTCTACAGCTATCCTCCTCACTATTTACCAGCCAAACAATTTTCATGCCATCCGCAAATTTCATTACCATACTATTTACATTTAAGCCCAAATCAAAAATATACATCATAGGTAGCAAGGCACAAGCACCGAGCCCTGAGGTAGCCCATTGGAAACAGACTTCCTGTCACAGAATCATCCCTCAACCATCACCCTATGCTTTCTGCCTGATGCGTCCATCAATTCACGCAAAACAGAGTAGATATAAACTGTGGCTTTAATCGACTAGAACCGTGCCTGTCTGCGACTGCTCTGCTACTGAGAGCCGCCTACAGGGCTACTGCTCTTTATACATGCCCTCAAGGGGAGGAGCCAGGGGCAGAGCACACAAAGGCACCAACATGATACATTCCAGGTAATATCTTACAATGGTCCATAGGTGGAGCCCACAAGGGCAATAGCGTGATACAGTGACATACATGGTGAATGGTTAATGCACTACGTTCACCACATTCACCCCCTGTTAAAAAAATTGAAGTCCGGCGGGGGTGAAGGGTTCACAGGTTCAGCCTGTCCAGCACCTGGAGCATGCGCTGTGATCGCCGAAACTCTGGTATCGCAGCTGGCCCGGGTGTCAAATTCATCCTGCGGTCATGGGTAGTGAAGTCGCCGGCGCAGGCACAGACGCGGACACCGGGAGCGTGTCTTCAGGAGCTTTGTTCCTGTGGGTCAGTGAAGGGGGAATGGAGGGTGGTAGGGGGTGTGGGTGCCATGTAGGGGCGGTGGCGCCGGTCAGCGTAGGTTGGGTGGGGTAAGTTGGGGTGGCAGAGGGAGCGGAACCTGCGGGTGCCAGGTCCCGGAGGCAAACAGTATCCTAGAACATAGACAACATAGAACAGTACAGCACAGAACAGGCCCTTCGGCCCTCAATGTTGTGCCGAGCCATGATCACCCTACTCAAACCCACGTATCCACCCTATACCCGTAACCCAACAACCCCCCCCTTAATCTTACTTTTTAATTAGGACACTACGGGCAATTTAGCATGGCCAATCCACCTAACCCGCACATCTTTGGACTGTGGGAGGAAACCGGAGCACCCGGAGGAAACCCACGCACACAGGGGGAGGACGTGCAGACTCCACACAGACAGTGACCCAGCCGGGAATCGAACCTGGGACCCTGGAGCTGTGAAGCATTTATGCTAACCACCATGCTACCCTGCTGCCCCTTATACCTGCCCTGTATATCCTGTTGGCTGTCGGGGTGTTCTATGTATGCGTTCTGGGGTTGGTGTGAAGGAGCTCGACCCTCTCGACCAGGGGGTAGGATATATGGCTCCTGATGTGTTTAAGGAGTAAGACGGGCCCCGGTGTCTTCAGCCAAGATGGAAGCGAGACCCCAGAGGTGGATTTCATGGGGAAAACAAATAGCCGGTCATGAGGGGTCTCGTTTGTGGCCGTGCAAAGGAGGGACCTAACAGAGTGGAGTGCGTCGGGGAGGACCGCCTGCCAGTGGGAAACTGGGAGATTCCTAGACCGCAGGGCCAGGAGGACGGCCTTCCAGACCATCACGTTCTCTCTCTCCACCTGCCCGTTTCCCCGGGGGTTATAACTGGTTGTCCTGCCCGAGGCGATGTCCTTACCGAGCAGGTACTGACGCAATTCATCGCTCATGAACGACGAGCCCCGGTCACTGTGAACGTATGTGGGGAAGCCGAACAGGGTGAAGACACTATTTAGGGTTTTAATTACGGTAGCCGCGGTCATGTCGGGGCATGGGATTGCAAAGAGGAAGCGGGAGAACTCATCAACGACGTTGAGGAAATACGTGTTGCAGTTGGTAAAGGGGAGGGGCCCTTTGAAATCAATACTGAGACGCTCAAAGGGCCAGGATGCCTTTACCAGGTGGGCCTTATCCGGTCGATAGAAGTGCGGCTTACATTCCGCGCAAATCAGGCAGTCCCTGGTCATAGCTCTGACCTCCTCGGTGGAGTAGGGCAGGTTACGGGCCTTGATGTAGTGGAGAAGCTGGGTGACCCCCGGGTGGCAGAGGTCATTGTGAATAGCCCGGGGTCGGTCATCTTGCGCACTGGCGCATGTGCCACGGGACAGGGCATCTGGGGCTCGTTGAGCTTCCCAGGACGATATACTATATCGTAATTATAGGTGGAGAGTTCGATCCTCCACCTCAAGATCTTATCATTCTTGATCTTGCCGAGCTGCGTATTATCAAACATGAAGGCTACCAATTGTTGGTCGGTGACGAGAGTAAACCTCATACCAGCGAGGTAGTGCCTCCAGTGCCGCACAGCTTCCACGATGGCTTGGGCTTCTTTTTCGACCAAGGAGTGTCGCATTTCGGAAGCGTTCAGGATACGTGAAAGAAATGCTACTGGCCTGCCCGCTTGGTTAAGGGTGGCATCGAGGGCAACCTCTGATGCTTTGCTCTCCATCTGTAAGGGACTTGTCCACCGCGCGCATCGCGATTGTGGCAATATCCGCATTGATGCAGCTGAAGGCCTGGCGGGCCTTGGCCGCCAGTGGGAAGATGGTGGCATTGATTAGTGGGTGGGCTTTGTTCGCATAGTTGGGGACCCACTGGATGTAATACCGGGCAGCACGGTAGCATTGTGGATAGCACAATCGCTTCACAGCCCCAGGGTCCCAGGTTCGATTCCGGCTTGGGTCACTGTCTGTGTGGAGTCTGCACATCCTCCCTGTGTGTGCGTGGGTTTCCTCCGGGTGCTCCGGTTTCCTCCCACAGTCCAAAGATGTGCAGGTTAGGTGGATTAGCCATCATAAATTGCCCTTAGTGTTGGGTGGGGTTATGGGGATACGGTGGAGGTGTTAACCTTGGGTAGGGTGCTCTTTCCAGGAGCCGGTGCAGACTCGATGGGCCGAATGGCTTCCTTCTGTACTGTAAATTCTATGAAAAGAACCCGAGGCAACTTTTCAGGGCCTTGGGGCAGTAGGGAAGGGGGAGTTGCAGGGGGGTGTGCATACGGTCGGAGTCGGGTCCTAGAACTCCGTTTTCCACGAAGTAGCCGAGGATGGCTCGTCTGGTTGTGTGGAAAATGCATTTCTCCTTGTTATAAATGAGGTTAAGGAATTGGGCGGTTTGGAGAAATCTCTGGAGGTTGGCGTCATGGTCCGGCTGATCATGGCCGCAGTACGGTAGTCCAAGTACGGTAATGTGGCCCGCAGCCCGTACTGGTCCACCATTCGGTCCATCGTTCTTTGGAAGATCGAGACCCCGTTTGGGATGCCGAAGGGGACCCAGAGGAAGTGGAAAAGACGGCCGTCTGCCTCAAAGGCAATGGATCTTGAGTGAATCACCCCGCTGAACAGGGGTATCCTGTTTATTCCTATTCATGAGTTTAAGTTTAAATGGGACAATGTAACTCAGGCTAGGTGTCGGCGTTTACCTCTGACTCAGTTTTACCTTCAGGCTGTTAACCCCTAAATTGCCCACTACATCTTCAATCCAATTTCCCAGCATCTCCCAGTCGTCACACAAGATGTGCCTGCTTCTTCCCCAAATTTCCGGTGGGGGTTTGGAAGGAGTTTGGCGAGGCGGGGTGGGGGGGGGGGGGGGGGGGGTGAAGGAGCAAGAGTCAGGCTGCTAGTGCTGGTAGGTCACCCAAGATGTGAAAGTGGCTGCGAGTTGAACAATTGTGACATCCACCTTGACAACATGTTTAGCATAACTCAGGTGCACTGCATCAATCAACTGCCAATGAGATCACTGGGCGAAGAATGTCAATCCTATAATGGCTTTGAAACACAGTAATAACTGAAGTTCGGATGGGTAATACATAATCAAGTTCAACAAAAGCATCATCCAACATTGTTATAACATTCATAGCTCTGGGAATTCAAGTTTCCAATTCTTTTTCAACAAAGGGAAATTGCTAATATAAAGGCAAACAAAGTGTATAAATAAAAAGACTGAGGTCAGCAGTGACAGGCAAAATAAACTCTCTTTATCTGCTTCATAAAGGGCATGCTGGACCAAGCAAATAATTTCCTAGCAAATGGGTAAGCAATAGCACTAGAAACATCACAACAAAACTGTATGCACACAAAGCAATGTTCCAGAAAACAGAGATCAGCACAGAAGCATTCAAACCACAGATAGCAAGAAAAAAAAAGTCTTTACAAGCTGTTAACAGAGGGGTTGTGCAAAAAACAAGTGCACAGATTAACACCGCGGCCAATCGAAACCTTACATTGAGAACAGTGATAGAAGTGTTTTCACAACAAAAGGACCAACTCCAAAGAATAATTATGGCAGTGAAAAGATTGCAACCAAGAAGTAAAACTGAATCGCATTCCCTCTGTACAGACAGGTCAACACCCCGATCTGTCAATCAAGGGATTCAATCACATTTGTTGGAAATGCAATTACACAGCAGAAAATGTAACATTTCCCCCCAAATGTGGCATTTTAAATGTTACTGCAGATGCAAAAATATCGTCCTGTTTATGATTTTATGAAACCATTTTAAATTGTAAATCTCATCATGAAATGGTTGACCTCTCAACTAGACTGTTATCTTTACCACATTCCTGAAACTATGCACGGAGCACAATGTTGCTTCATTTAGTTCAGATTTTTCGCAACTTCTCCACCTTTATCCATCCCATCCCACTCTCTTCCTGCATTGGAAGAAAAGTTACTACAGTGTGATGTCAATTCCTGAGCAGATATCCACCTACTAATCCTGGCTTAAGTTCAGTGTGCACATTGCTGCAAGGCAAAACACTCGATCGCATAAAGAAACTGAATATGGTTATAATAATAAACCTCTACAGTTTCTATTTCGTGTGAGAACTGCTTTAATACATAAGAAGGCAGGTGATGGAAGGCAGTGTGCAACATTGTTTATTTTAATGCCGGAGAAAAATGTAGCTCTCACCAGCATTGAAAGTCTAAGGTCAGTGGCAAGTGCTTAAAACACTAATAATCCAGAAATTTGTACCCATAGAATCAAAATTGGGATTTTATTTTTTTCAAATTACATATTAGCTTTCTGATGTATATTTCTTTTGTTCTTTTTTTTTCAAAGGATAGGCGAGAGTAGCAAAAAAGCAATTGTGACAGTGCACTGATTTTAATTGGAGTGACAATCTCATTGATCCACTATAATAGGAATATCCTTCTGGATGGCAAAGAATAATTATTTCCAAGAGTATTTCAAAATCTGTGAGGTATACTTTAAAATAGCAATCAATTTGAACCCATGGAACCACAGGACGCAACCTAATTTACCCGACCGATAACATCAGGGATAATCAAAAATCAAGTTGCATTATTTAGGCAATAACGTGTTCACATTCATTGTGTAGGCAGGAGTCGTCTACTTGATCCATGCTCCACACTCCTGTGAGTAAACGTAATGAACTACGTTATGTATAACACAAATACCAAAAATGTACGCAAAGACTTCGATCTCAGTTTTATGAGTATCCGAATTTTGTTTTATGAGTATTTAGGTTTGTGAGTATCTGAATTTTGTTTACCGAAACAATGAAAATTGAAAACAAACCCCTCAATTCTGAATCCAAACACATTGATTGGCAAGTAGGGTTAAAGCACTGTTGGTCCATCAGGAATTTCAATGTATACCAGTTGGTAGACTGCTGGAGAGCCAGACGCATACCATCCTCTGGCAGTAAGTGACTTTAACATTTTCCTTTCCACATTCTGCTAGTAAAATAAATAGACACAACTGCCAAAAGCTGATGTGAACCACTAATCCATAATAATAAAAAAAAAGAAAGAAGAATTTGGCACACTCACTCCCAGTTTTTATTATAATAGATAAGGAAATGCCTCAGAGGATTGAAAAATAGATTTTGCATGATTTGCTCCCTTTTGTAGGATAAGCAGATTATCTCAAATACATTCAAATTCAAACTCAACCAAGTTCATAATTCTTTGAAGAGAACCAGATCACCCAATACATATTCATTTGAATTCAGCACTCTTCTAAACTTGATTGGCAAATAGGCAGCTGAGGATGTAGCCAAGACAAGCAAGTATAAGTCAGAGGAGATTTTCCTTAGACTATACAGTCCTCTGGTCAGACCACTTTAAGAAAGGGTCAATCTTGAAAGCTGAGTGATAGCATTTATAACTGACTAACATGTGAAGGAACGAACACAATGCACAGCTATTGTACAGACAATAGTGGATCGGCAAACAGTATTCTGGCTATTGAAGCCAAAACATAGCTCAGTTACAATACTAAGAAGACATGCCATGATCAGAAATCTGAGTGGTGTGAACAATATTTTGATCAAAATCAAGAAAAGTAGATTGGAAAGACCCATTGCAGAATATCAAGATGCACATTCCGATCCCAGGAAAAGCAGGTGATATATTTTCTATGTCCAGTTCTGTAAAATATAATTTATGTACCGTAAACACTGCATTTTGCAAGGATCATTATATCCAATTGGAGCTGACGCAGGCACGGGGAGAACGTGCAAACTTCACACGGACAGTGAGCCAGGACCGGGATTCAAAATTGGGTCCTCAGCACCGCAGTCCCAGTGCTAACCACTGCGCCACCGTGCTGCCCTAATTGGAACTGAGTTGAATGCCCTACACCACACTTCGCCCAACTCTGAATCAAATATGTAGTATTTTAATCATAGAAATAGGGCCCAAAAGAGCTATGAGACTGCTCCTTTATAGGGCCCATTGACCTCGGCTGCAACCATATAAGAATTGACCATTAAAGGTTTATAAGATAGGAAATAGCTTGGTAAAATTTTAAACTTTATGAAATTTAGATAAGCAAGGAGAAAGGGTTTCAAAACAGAAAAAGATAAATAAGGAATAAATGTTAGAAATATTTCCTCAGCGTACAGGTGTAGAATAAATATCTGGGTTGGCTGCTGGAGCTGGAAACATTTTTTAAAAATTTCCAATTAAGGGTCAACGTAGCGTGGCCAATCCACCTATCCTGCACATCTTTTGGGTTGTGGTGGGTGATACCCACGCAGACACAGGTGTGGTGTTCTTTGTGATGCTGTTTTCAGGATGGATGTCATAGTGTTCACAAAGACCACAGAAGCTAAGTTCATTAATGCAGCTAACATTTATTCACACTATTTAAATTTAGCTCAACCACTGACTCCTATAGTAAACAATAATTATAGTAATCTACACACTCTACTAACACTAGTCTCTACACTCTAACTCTGTACTCTATCCTCTCTAGATCTCTCCTATGCACTCTACTATAGCCTTCACTCTCTCTCCCAGAAGTCTGGGAATCAGTATTTTATACCGTCCTGCATCTAGCTCCATCTAGTGGTTAATTGTAACATGACATTAACTCTTTGTATACTGAACTTTTCTATAATATCACAATGGGGAGAATGTGCAAACTCCAGCGCCGGGATTGAACCCGGGTCCTCTGTTCCATGAGGTAGCAATGCTATCCATATGAGACATCTGAAAAAGAATGAGGGAGTTAAGTCGGTCTGGGTGAACTGTTTGTAACTATCAAATAATTGATGATTATAATGTTCTTATATGCCTTGCATGTTTTAAGATGCCTTAATTGAATTAAATGGCCTTTGGTTTCTAAGCATCTATTTTTAATACATTAAACGTGGCATACCTCTCACTCACAAATATTCATGAATTTGGATTTAATTCCTCTATGTTAGGAAAGACATGGCATCAGTATTTGACGAAGACTTGACTATTGTGTTTCCGCATGACTGACATCATACACATCCACACATCCTGAGGTTTCCATGTTACTTTGATAAATGTCCAGTGCCATCCTAAAATGAGCTTGCACCATGGTTTTATGCAAGGTTTGTTAAAAAAAATGCAAAGGAACAGATTTGAAAATATCCTTTCTAAAGAGGTATTAGTAGAGCATATTAGTGTACCAAAGATTCTATTCCATGAAATATCCAATTGTATTTATCAGCAAAAGCTAACAGATGTGTTTGCTGAAATGTGGTATTAACAGTAAAGATGTAAGATTCATCCTCAGCCTACATCGGGACCAAATAATTAGCATCAGGCTAGAGAATGGACAATAAGATATCTTTCAAGTGAAGAGAGGAGTACGACAAGGCTGTGTACTGTCACCAAAATTATTTCACCTGTACGCAGATCAGATATTCAGAGAATTAGAAGAATTAGGAGTACAAATTGGAACCAAATACAGAACCAACGTACAGTATGCTGTTGATAGAACACTATTTACTGATTCAGAAGAGGCCCTCTAAAATATTGTAGATCATTTAAAATCTAGAAGTTTAGAATACAGTTTGAGTATTAACATCAAAAAAGACAAATAAGGCAACACTGTGGTGCAGTGGTCGCACTGCAGTCTCACAGCGCCGAGGTCCCATGTTCGATCCCGGCTCTGGGTCACTGTCCGTGTGGAATTTGCACATTCTCCCCATGTTTGCGTGGGTTTCGCCCCCACAACCCAAAGATGTGCAAGGATAGGTGGATTGGCCACGCTAAATTGCCCCTTAATTGGAAAAAATGAATTGGGTACTCTAAATTTATTTTAAAAAGACAAATAAAAACAATGGTTGTCAGAAGGATTTCATCAGAACAGGGTTTTACAAACTCTTCCAGCCACAGAAACCTTTTCATGGACCAAGAGAATTGAAGGAGCCCCTGTGAAACATTCTTACTTTGATGAGTTCAACAACAATAAATTACTGTTTTCGCGCAGAAGATACAAACATACAAAGGCGCAACTTATATAATGCTTTTCAATTTCTTATATGGATACATTTAATTTAATTTAAAAGTTTCTCACATGCACACACGTCTCTCTCATATGCACACACAAACTCACCTCTCTCATAGACTCACCTCACTCACGCACACACTCACCTCGCACACATTCACCTCACACACTCACCTCACACACATCCACCTCTCCCTCTCGTATACACACACACTCACCTCTCTCTCACACAGACACACTCGCCTCTCTCTCACACACACACTCACTTACCTATCTCTCACAGACACACACCCACCTCTCTCACACACTCACCCTCTCAGTCACGCACACACACCACTCTCTCTCACACAAACAAACATAATCACCTCTCTCATTCTCTCACATACACACTCACCTCTCTCCCTCTCATACACACACACACACACACCTTTCACTCTCTCACACACACACAAACTCACATCTCACACACATGCACAGTTCTCTCACACAGGCACACATTCACCTCTCTCGCTCACACACACTCACACCTATCCCTCTCTCTCACACACTCAGCTCTTACTCTCACACAAATGTACACATATTCATCTCTCCCTCACACTCTCACATTCACCTCTCTCTCTCACACAACATATTCACCTCTATCACACACACAATCACCTCTCTTTCACACACACACACTCACTACTCTCTCACCAAGGACCGCTCACATCTGACTCTGAGGTCCGCTCCCATTTAGCTCTGAGGTCCACTTTAATCTGATTCTGAGGCTTTCTCCATCTGGTTTTGAGGCAAACTTCGATTTGGCTTTGAGGCCCACTTTTACCTGACTCTGAGGCCTGTTCCCATCTGGCTTTGAGTCCCAGCTCCACCTGATTTTGAGGTCCACTCTCCCCATCACTCCACTGTCTGCTCAACCTGAAATAGAGATTTGAATTTTGTGTTCTTCGCAGCTTGTCCAATCAGAGGCTGGCTTCTCTGGAGCATTTTTCGAATTTGCCGTATGAGCAAGGCCTGCCATGAAACCCCTGGGAGACTCCCTCAGAATCCCAGGATTCCGTGGAACCCAGTTTGTGAAACCCTGCATTGGAAGAAGCGAGAGTGAAGATTGAAGTGGATGACGTCAGACTGGAGCATGCAGATAAGTTTATCTATTTTTGACAAATGATGCCAGAAGATGCTGAAGTCACAAGAAGGATAGAGACAGCCGGAAATATTTTTGTGAAGATGAAGGATACGTTAACAACAAGAAACCTCAAGCTTACAGCAAGGAAAGTCTCAGAAGATATTGCATTATCCACTTTTTTGCATGCCTCAGAGACCTGGACAATAAATAAAGATCAGTGGAAGAAAACAGAGGTCTTTCAAATGTGGATGCTCGGACATTTGCTTAAAATTCCATATGTGGTCCATAAGGCAAAAGAATAGCTACTTGAAATAGCAACAGAGAATAGCACTCCAAAAAGGTGGCATCTAGAAAAGAAAATGTCAGTATTTTAACCTTTTAATCAGAGTGGAAAGGTAGGGATCTCTTCTAGAGGGCAAAATGGAGGGCAGCTGAAAGTGGGGTCCACTAGGCATAGCTGGAGGACAATTATCAAAGAGCAGTTGCAGATCAGCAATGATTGGTGTATGAGGCTGGCACAAGGCATATAATCGTGTCACACTGTGAAAGTGGATCAGAGTAGCTACAAGCAGCAGAGAGATTAGAGCTGCCCGACCCAGTGAGTTCTGATTTCAACCAAACAGTTGAGCCACTTCCAGGTCAGAACTGAGTTGAAGACCTTCTAAATGAAGAAGGGAAATCAAACCTACTATCCTGCACCAAAAATTGGCAGAGGATAGACAACTTTTTGCACAGACCAGTCAGAAAATTGTGTTTCACAGAGAAAGGCCAACAAAAATAGAGGGAGAAATAAATAGGCTTGTTCCAACACCATTGCTTTGTGCTGGAGTTCTCAGGCATACAACTTGAAAATGACAGGAACATTCAACACTTCAGGAAGCACCTATACACAGAACAGACAAGTTAATGGTTAAGGTGAACACCCTTCGTCCAAACCTATCGGACATGTGTAGTTCCTGAAATAGTAATAATGAACCAATTCCAAAAATGTGGAGGTGTGATTTTTGCGGGGTTTTTTTGCATTTCAGTTTTGGGAAATGAAAGTGATAATGTAAGGTTACAAACATGACAAATTGAGCAATATACCCGGGAAATGTCATTCCTTGGAAATTAAAGTGGAAGAGGAGGATAAATACTTTTTTGATGGAATTCTGCTCCATATCAGTGGTCTGTGGGGTTGGTTTCACTGTCACTATTGTGGTGATATTAATCCGCACTAACTGTCAGTGAGCAACATGGTATGAGCTCAAAATCAAGAAAGAATCGGAAAATGGGGTCTGGAAGCTTGCTTGCTGAGTCCTCCCTCCTGGGCTTGTGCTCAAATTGCCACTGAGGGAGTGCCCGTCTTTAGTCGGAGCTAGAAAGTGTGTGGAAGGAGCTCAATACAAAGGTTGAGCACTGGGGGGCAACTAGGTTATCATAGAATCATAGAATTTACAGTGCAGAAGGAGGCCATTCAACCCATCGCGTCTGCACTGGCCCTTGGAAAGAGCACCCGACTTAAGCCCAAGACTCCAACCATCCCCCATAACCCACTAACCCCACCTAACCTTTCTGAACACTAAGGGCAATTTATCATGGCCAGTCCACCTAACCTGCTCATCTTTGGACTGTGGGAGGAAACCGGAGCACCTGGAGGAACCCCATGCAGACACAGGGAGAATGTGCAGATTCCACAGAGACAGTGACCCAAGCCAGAAATCGAACCTGGGGCCCTGGAGCTGTGAAGCAACTGTGCTAACCACTGTGCTACCGTGCTGCCCCATGAGAAGCCACACTGCAAGGGCAGAGTAGGGGACTCAGGTATGTGTTGCATCCCTGCCTCCGAGGGAATGAAGACCCTCTTCCATGGGGAAGCATGACTGCAGTTTGAGTCGAACCCCACACTCAGGTAGCACTGAGAACAAAGGGGTTAAACTGTATGGAATTTCAATCTCACTTGTCTGGGAAATTTGATTGTGAGGTGTGGTGAATGTAACTCCGTAATTCACACTGTATTGTATATACATGAGACCATGCATTGATAAGCGCAGTTGCGTTGCCCGACCACTAGGGGGAGTAGCACTGGGAATGCTTAGGAGTTTGTACAGTGCTCCACCCTTGGCTCCGCCCATGACTCCTCCCTCAGGACAGTTGTATAAATACCAATGCTCAGAGCCAGTCGTTCAGTTCATCGAGAGTTCAACGTGGAACAGGCTGGCTCTGTTGTAAGTAGATTAAAACCACTGTTCATATCTTAAAGCACGTGTCTAGTGAATTGATGGTTCCATCAATTTAATCTACTTAAGAAACAGTCAGGATCAATCATGGAATCAGCCCTCAAGCCTGAGCGACTTGAACTCGACCCACAGGATGCAGAGGCAAAATAAATATTTTCTCATTGGCTGCGGTGTTTTAAAGCATACCTGGCGGAAGCAAGCACAGCCGAAACAACAGCGGAGCAGAAACTGAGCCTACTGCATGCTAGGGTGAGCCGCAGAATCTCTACTCAACTAAACTGCGCCGTTTCGTAGACTGAAGCCCTAGCGCTACTCGACAAAATGTATGTAAGGCCTGTAAATGAGGTCTACGCGCGACACGTGTTTACTACTCACCGCCAGCGGCCTACGGAATCGCTCGCAGAATTCCTGAAAGAGCTTAAAACTTTATCTAGTGACTGTAATTACCAGGCGGTTACCGCGGCAGAACATAGAGAACTTGCTCTACGCGATGCCTTTGTTGCGGGCCTTAGGTCAAATTACGTGCGCCAGCGACTGCTGGAAAAGGGGGCCCTAAATCTTGAAGCGGCTGTTGAACTTGCTACCACTATGAAGGTCTCCTTCCGCAGCCTCACCTTGTTCCCTGTGGACCCTGCGACCCCGTCATGGGCCCCCGACCAGCATCTCCCCCTGGCCTGCGCCACGCGGCCGCCCAGCCACAATGCTGCCCCAGCCTGCCACTTTTGCGGCCAGGATCAGCACTCGTGGCAGCACTGCCCGGCCCGCAACGCGACCTGCAGCAGCTGCGGGCGAAAACGACACTATGCCAGAGTGTGTCTGGCAAAGAAAGCCCCAGCCTCTCACCCTCCCACGGCTCAAAGCACTCGTTCCTTGAATTCACAGGCCCGCAGGCCCCGAAATGCTGCAGCGTGTATGCCGACTCCGCCCCCACCCCACATGTGCGACTCATGGCGGCGGCCATCTTGGCAATCCTCCTCCATGCGGCCGGCCATGTGCGACTCATGGGGGCAGCCATCTTGGCAATCCTCCTCCATGCGGCCGGCCATGTGCGACTCATGGGGGCAGCCATCTTGGCAATCCTCCTCCATGCGGCCGGCCATGTGCGACTCATGGGGGCAGCCATCTTGGCAATCCTCCTCCATGCGGCCGGCCATGTGCGACTCATGGGGGCGGCCATCTTGGGATCCATCCCCTTCAAACTCTGAAACTCACCTCAACGACTAAGAACTCAGAGGGCAGTCATCACGGGGCCACACCAGCACAGCTGATCGAGCCGCCAATGACCCGCAACTCAGCGCAGTCACTCTGGACCAATCGTGCCCGAAGCATCTGCGAAACTTGATGGCAACGGTCCAAATTAACGGGTATAGCACGCCGTGCCTTTTCGACTCCGGGAGCACTGAGAGCTTCGTACACCCAGATCTGGTAAGACGCTGTTCGCTCCCCGTTTTCCCCGCGCGGCAAACTATCTCCCTCGCTTCGGGCTCCCACTCTGTCCAGATCCAAGGGCGCACCGCCGCGACGCTCACAATCCAAGGCGCTAGCTATGCCAAATTCCAGCTCTACTTCCTGCCCGAACTCTGAGCCCCACTCTTATTAGGCCTTGGTTTCCAGTGTAATCTCAAGAGTCTCACCCTCAGTTTCGGCGGACCCCTACCCCCACTCACTATCTGCAGCCTAGCCACGTTGCGGATCTCCCCCCCCCCCCCCCCCCCCCCCCTCTTTGCCAACCTCACTGTAAACCCGTAGCCACTCGCAGCAGGCGGTACAGCCTGCAGGATAGGGTGTTCATCCGATCGGAGATCCGAAGGCTTCTCAGTGAGGGGATCATAGAGGCCAGCAACAGCCCCTGGAGAGCTCAGGTGGTGGTCGTCAAGACCGGGGAAATATTCCGTATGGTTGTCGACTATAGTCAGACCATGAATAAATTTATGCTCCTTGACGCGTATCCCCTCCCCAGGATTGCAGACATGGTAAACCAGATCACCCAGTATCGGCTCTTTTCCACGGTGGTTCTGAAGTCTGCATACCACCAGCTCCCAATCCGCCCGGAGGACCACCACTACACGGCATTCAAGGCCAATGGCCGCCTCTTCCATTTCCTCTGGGTCCCCTTCGGCATCACTAACGGGGTTTCGGTGTTCCAACGAGCAATGGACCGAATGGTGGACCAGTACGGGCTGCGGGCCACGTTTCCGTACTTGGACAATGTCACCATCTGCGGCTATGACCAGCAGGACCACGACGCCAACCTCTACCGTTTTCACCAGACGGCTCAGAAATTCAACATCACTTATAACAAGGTGAAATGCGTTTTCCGCACAACCAGACTAGCCATCCTCGGCTATGTCGTGGAAAACGGAGTCCTGGGCCCAGATCCGGACCGTGTGCTTAGACTGTCCGGACTCTTAGAACTCCCCCTCCTTTATTGTCCCAAGGCCCTCAAACGGTGCTTGGGTTTCTTTTCCTACTACGCCCAGTAGGTCCCTCAATATGCGGACAAAGCCCGCCCACTCTTCAAGGCCACACTATTTCCCCTGTCAGCTCAGGCGCGCCAGGCCTTCGACGGCATCAAGGAGGACATCGCCAAGGCGGCCATGCGGGCGGTGGATGAATCCACTCCATTTCAGGTTGAGAGCGATGCCTCAGAGGTAGCTCTAGCAGCCATCTTAAATCAGGTAGAAAGGCCAGTTGCATTTTTCTCCCGTACCCTCTCCGCTTTGGAACTCCAACACTCGGCAGTCGAAAAAGAAGCACAAGCCATTGTGGAGGCTATTCATCACTGGATGCACTACCTCGCAGGTAGGAGGTTCACCCTCATCACCGACCAACGATCGGTTGCCTTTATGTTTGACAACTCGCAAAGGGGCAAAATAAAAAACGATAAAATCCTGCGGTGGAGAATCGAACTCTCCACCTATAGCTACGATATTAAGTGTCGACCGGGGAAGCCCAACGAGCCCCCAGATGCCCTATCCCGCGGAACATGCGCCAGCGCGCAGATCGACCAGCTGAAAGTCATCCACAACGACCTCTGCCACCTGGGGGTCACCCGGCTCGCCCACTACATCAAAGCCCAAAATCTGCCTTTCTCCACTGAGGAGGTAAAAGCCGTCACCAGAGACTGCCCGATCTGTACGGAGTGCAAACCGCACTTCTATAGACCAGACAGGGCCCATCTGGTCAAGGCTTCTAGGCCCTTTGAACGCCTCGCCATCGATTTCAAAGGGCCACCCCCCTCAACTAACAGGAACGTTTACTTCTTAAACGTCGTAGATGAGTTCTCCCATTTCCCATTTGCTATCCCATGCCCCGACATGATCTCCCACACAGTCATTAGGGCCCTGCATAGTATCTTCACCCTGTTTGGTTTCCCCAGCTACGTGCACAGCGACCGGGGTTCGTCCTTCATGAGCGACGAGCTGCGTCAGTACCTGCTCGACAAGGGCAACCCCAGGGGGAACGGGCAGGTGGAGAGGAAGAATGCGACGGTCTGGAAGACCGTCCTACTGACCCTCCAGTCCAGGAATCTCCAAGTCTCCCAGTGGCAGGAAGTCCTCCCAGACGCGCTCAACGCTATCAGGTCCCTCTTATGCACAGCGACCAATCAGACCCCTCATGAGCGGCTCTTTAGTTTTTCCAGGGGCACTACCAGGTAGGTCTCTCTCCCGCATGGCTGAAGACACCGGGCCCTGTACTCCTCAGGAAGCACGTCAGGGCGCACAAAACTGACCCCCTTGTAGAGAAGGTGCGCCTGCTTCACTCCAACCCCCAGTACGCCTTTGTCGAGTTCCCTGACGGCCGTCAGGACACCGTATCACTCCGAGACCTTGCACACGCTGGATCCAGCATCCCCTCTATCACTACAGATGCACCCCTCACCCTACACCACACCCAGCCGCCCCCTCAGGCTCCCGGGCCCACTAGCTCGCTGCATTGGTTCCGCGCAACCCAGCCGCCCCCTCGCGCTCCCGAGCCCACTTGCTCGCTCCACCTGTTCCACACGCCTGCACCGGCTAACCCCCAGCACCCCCAGTCCCCAGTCAAACTAGACGGGTATGGAGCTCGGACGAGATCTTCCCTGGAGTCCGCCATCGTACGCCAACCCACAACACCCGTCCAGCCACCACAAGAGGCTGCAACCCCGGTGCTCCGCAGATCGCAGCGGACAGTTCGACCACCGGACAGACTTAATTTATGAACCACCACCCCCGCCGGACTTGAATTTTTTGTAGGGGTTGAATGTGGTGAATGTAACTCCGTAATTCACACTGTATTGTATATACATGAGACCATGCATTGATAAGCGCAGTTGCGTTGCCCGACCACTAGGGGGAGTAGCGCTGGGAATGCTTAGGAGTTTGTACAGGGCTCCACCCTTGGCTCCGCCTATGACTCCTCCCCCTGGACTGGTGTATAAATACCAATGCTCAGAGCCAGTCATTCTGTTCATCAAGAGTTCAACGTGGAACAGGCTGGCTCTGTTGTAAGTAGATTAAAACCACTGTTCATATCTTAAAGCACGCGTCTAGTGAATTGATGGTTCCATCATGAGGAATTAATGTTTTTGGCTGTGATCTCGGAGAATGAGGGTTCCCTCTAGGTGTGTGCTTATGCTAACTGCGGGCTTCACTCTAATCAGCTGTGCTTTGTCTGCCACAAGAGGCTGTTGCTTTCCTGACATGCTATCTCACCCTTCAGGGACTAGTGCCAATGAAATCTGAAGATCTCAACATTAGTGTCATTGCTTGGAATCCCAAGCTGCCCATCTTATACCAGGACCTGCTCAAAGTCTGGAATATGGTTGTCTTGCACTGCAACTTTCCCCTATCTGGAGTAGTGGCTGTCATCAGGGAGCCAATGCTCAGAAATCAGCACCCCAACCAATGTCATTTTGGCTGGCTGGTGGAGAGGCGGGCTGTGGCTGCTGGGGTAACCAGGATCGGGGACAAGCTGGGTGGCGGAGGAGTGGGCTGGATGACATCACACGAGTCGGCATGTCGCGCAGCACTGAATGTCCAGCTCGCAGCCAAGGCCACCCATGACCTCAAAATGGTCATGCTCAGACTCGACGACAGTCGGGGTCTCGAGGATGCACAAGTGTGCGAAGGACACCCTTCTGAGCGGACCCCTACTCAGGTGAAATTCCACTTGGAATGAAGCCCCAAACCCCACTCAGGAGCCAGAGTCCCACAGCCTGAGCCGGAGGGTTTTCCTGTATGTGCTGAACCTGCGCACCCATCACTTCTATGCCCTCACCCGTCGCCCGGAATTGCCTTGGCATGTCTTGTTGCCATCAAGTGGTGGAGGTCCCAACTGGAGGTCCCTCTACAAAGAGTGTTGCACGAAGCAGTCCCATATAACCGTAGACTATCAGTTCCTAGATGCCTAAGATGCCTGCCTTTTTTGCGGCATAGTGTAGTCCGTGGACCATGTATATGTCAGTTGTTTTAGGCTTCACTGCCTTTTCAGTTTTTTCAAATATCTTTTATTACCAGCAGGGGCTGGTTTAGCACACAGGGCTAAACAGCTGGCTTGTAATGCAGAACAATCCCGGCACCACGGGTTCAATTCCCATACCGGCCTCCCCGAACAGGTGCTGGAATGTGGCGACTAGGGGCTTTTCACAGTAACTTCATAGGGTAGCACGGTAGCATTGTGGATAGCGCAAATGCTTCACAGCTCCAGGGTCCCAGGTTCGATTCCGGCTTGGGTCACTGCCTGTGCGGAGTCTGCACATCCTCCTCGTGTGTGCGTGGGTTTCCTCCGGGTGCTCCGGTTTCCTCCCACAGTCCAAAGATGTGCAGGGTAGGTGGATTGGCCATGATAAATTGCCCATAGTGTCCAAAATTGCCCTTAGTGTTGGGTGGGGTTACTGGGTTATGGGGATAGGGTGCAGGTGTTCACCTTGGGTAGGGTGCTCTTTCCAAGAGCCGGTGCAGACTCGATGGGCCGAATGGCCTCCTTCTGCACTGTAAATTCTATCAAATCTATGAAGCCTACTTGTGATAATAAGCGATTATTATTATTACACTTTAGTTTGCACTTCAGTCTGCACTCCTGAACTACAGACTCCCGGTGCGGAGAGAGGAGGAGAGGAAGGAGGACCTCTTCCAGAACCGGGGTTGGACACCCCCCTCCCCCCCACAGGCTGCCCCCCGACCCTTACACGCTCAGGTCCCACCGGCTGAGACCAGACGTTTTCACGATGGCTGCTCGGCCCATCTGGGGCCGAGATTCGGCGGGCCGGCTGCGTAAAGCCGCCCCCGAACGGCGGCGCACCAACCACGCTGGCAGCAATGGCACCGATTCTCTGCAGAGCGGAGAATCGCATGCCGGCGTCGGGGCGGCGTGCCGCGATTTGCGCCGTTCACGGGGATTCTCCGGCCCGGCCCCGGGCTGAGAGATTCCCGCCCATTTTGCTTCAGTAGATTAAAATTCCATGAGATTTCCCACTGACGCTGCCGGCAGAAATCACACCATTTTCCTCACGGGATGGAACTAACACTTTGCTATTTTCTGGTAAGGTTCGTCCCTATGTTTTGGACCATCATAATTAGGTTTGGGAAGATTTCCAATAGTTGGTATTTCAAGGAAAGTTGTAAATAATTTCTCTTGGGAAACATAAGGGGTACAGTAACGTGACCCCCATACAGTGATGCCAGTGCCATTCATGTACAAGATATTGTTGCATCTGATTAGAGATCTTTAGATCAGATGTTATATACCACCATGGATTGAAGCTAAGTTTATAGACAGAAAACGGATAGCAGAAATAAACAAGCCATTTTCAAATTGGCAGGTTATAATTCATGGAGTGCAGTAAGGATCAGTGCTTTGGCCTCAGCTATTTACAATCTATATTAATGACTTAAATAGTTCATAGAATTTACAGTGCAGAAGGAGGCCATTTAGCCCATCGAGTCTGCACCGGCTCTTGGAAAGAGCACCCTACCCAAGGTCAACACCTCCACCCCATCCCCATAACCTAGTAACCCCACCCAACACGAAGGGCAATTTTGGACGCTAAGGGCAATTTTGGACACTAAGGGCAATTTATCATGGCCAATCCACATAACCTGCACATCTTTGGACTGTGGGAGGAAACCGGAGCACCCGGAGGAAACCCACGCACACACGGGGAGGATGTGCAGACTCCGCACAGACAGTGACCCAAGCCAGAATCGAACCTGGGACCCTGGAGCTGTGAAGCAGTTGTGCTATCCACAATGCTACCGTACTGTCCAGATGAGGGGAATAAGTCTTTGTTGACGATACAAAAGTAGGTGGCAAAATAAACAGTAAGGTTGATGCACAGAGGCTGAAAAGGGAGATAGAAATGTTCTATAAAATAGCAAATAGGTGGCCAATTCAGTACAATGTGGGGAAATGTGAACTTCTCCACTTTGGTAGGGACAATGAAAAAGCAAAAGGTGAATGAAAGATAAAAGTACATATTCAGAATGAAAGCAAAATACCGCAATTGCTGGAATCTGAAACAAAAACAGAAAATACTGGAAAAACTCAGCATGTTTGACTGCACCTGTGGAGAGAGAAACAAGAGTTAACATTTCAAGTCTATATGGCTCTTCTTCAGGGTTAAAGAGAGGGAGAAATGTATTGCATCAGAGGAGGTGGAGCAGATAGAACAGAGTAAAAGGTCAGTAATTGGGGGGAGCTGGGAGAGATTGCGGCAAAGGTCATGAGATAGAGGGAGCGTTAATGGCAGGAGAAGGTACAGGTAGTTGCATAAAGGCAAGATATATGTGTGTATGGGAGAATAAAGGTCATCTCTCAGTGAAAGCAACACTTAAGAACAAGTGATAGATGGTCTGGCATGGGGTGGGGAGGAGGGGAGGGGGGTGGATTTCACTGGGACACAAGTGCTTTTGACGTAATGCGCCTAATCGGAAGATGAGGTTCTGCTCCTCCAGTTTAAGTTGAGTTTCACTGGAGCATTGCCGCAGGTCAAGGACAGCCATGTGGACATGAGTTCAGGACGGTGAGTTGAAATCATAGAATCATACAATTTACAGTGCAGAAGGAGGCCATTCAGCCCATCGAGTCTGCACCGGCTCTTGGAAAGAGCACCCTACCCAAGGTCAACAACTCCACCCTATCCCCATAACCCAGTAACCCAGTAACCCCACCCAACACTAAGGGCAATTTTGGACACTAAGGGCAATTTATCATGGCCAATCCACCTAACCTGCACATCTTTGGACTGTGGGAGGAAACCGGAGCACCCGGAGGAAACCCACGCACACACGGGGAGGATGCAGACTCCGCACAGACAGTGACCCAAGCCGGAATCGAACCTGGGACCCTGGAGCTGTGAAGCGATTGTGCTAGCCACAATGCTACCGTGCTGCCCGGTAAGTGATGATAAGTGACAGGTTTGCATCATGCTTGCGGGCTGAGCAAAGGTATTCTGCAAAGCAGTCACGCAGTCTGCATTCACCCGGACCCGAAATGTTAACTCTATTTTGTCTCTCTCCGCAGTTGCTGCCAGACCTGCTGAGTTTTTTCAGCATTTTCTGTTTTTGTTTAATATTCAGCATGGATTGAGTGCTCTTTTACTCAAATCTCAGAAAGCCAACACACAGGAACAACAGTCTTTATTGGAAGAATGTCAGAGTACAACAGTAAGGAAATTTTGCTTGGAGCTTTCCGGCTGGATTTTCGCTAATGAGGTGGGAAGCTTGAGTCGACACATTTCTCAACATGACTGACCCATCTCCATGTAAAAGGCATTATTATTGATCTGGGAGAGTGGGAGGGATCAAGTTGGGGACCAGCAACCCCAGAAACAGTTCAGGTGTTGCCACAGAGTCAGGTGAGTGCTGAGTGGGCTGTTGAGAGGGCCTGCTTCAGTTCTCTGGGACTTCAGCTCAATTGGATTAAATGCTGTTAGATACTCTCGCCCTCACACCTGCTCATCCCCCACTCATTCCCTATGCCCCCTCTGTCACCCCCATGGCATTTCTACCCCCTCCTACATGCCCACTCACCCAGTATGCTCTCTGTCCAGAATGAATAAGCCTTTCCCCACAGTTCAATTGTGCAGGGTACGGACTCCTGCATCCTTATCCCACGCTGTTAGAAATTACTGGCCTTAATCATGGGGTGGTTAATCCTCAAATCAGATCCCTTCCATAATTCTTATAGAACTCCAGCATCAACCTGTGGTGATATGCATCACTGTAAATACACAAGTGTTAATGTAAATACACGTGGAGTAGATAGACACTAGAGGGAGCACCAGAGACATGACACACAGACATTCAACCAATAGGTCAGTAAGATAGGACATGACCAATGGGCATTCACGATACACACAGAGGTGGCACTACCACAGGAGGGCATTACACCAACCCATATAAAAGGACACAGCACACATGATCTTCCTCTTTCCAGTGGAGACACTCAGTGAGTACATAGGGTTGATTTGGAACACATCACACCCACCACGTGGATTGTAGCAGACTGGTTCGTCAGTCTGAGTAGCTATAGCAGGATTAACAGGAGGCTCGAATCCAAGTAGGAGAATTGTTAACAGTTTAAATAAATGTGTTAAAGCTATCTCCAAGTCTGAACCTTCCTTTGTCAGAGTGCACATCAAGGAAGCAGCTTATGCTACATCAGGAACATAACAAAACACAGTCCAAACTCTGCAAAAATCCAGGCCTTGGTCTTTTACCTGAGGAAGGATATACTTCCTTTAAAAGGATGTGACAAAGGCTCACTCGACTGATTCCTGCACTGAGAACAAAGAACAATGCAGCACAGGAATAGGCCCTTCGGCCCTCCTGTTGACTGACCCCCTCCACACTGGGAGAGTGCCTGCGCATCCACTCTATCCATGCACCTCATGGTTGTCCTGTGAGGCAAGGTTGAGTAAATGGACCAATATCTTTTGAAGTTTAGAAGAACAGGAGGTGATCTCATCTAAACGTATGCCATTCTTCGAGAATTGCTGCTGAGAGGTTTTAGCTAGGGGTAGTTTCTGGATAATAATTGGTCATTTAGTTATGAGAGAAAGAATTTCTTTATGCACACGGTGTGAATCTTTGAAATTCTATATCCCAAAGGATGGAAGATACTTTGTCATTGAGGATATACAAGGCTGAGTACGATTAATTTTTAGGCACTTCGGGAATCAAAGGATATGGGATGTGATGAGATGGTGGAATATTGATCATAAGCTTCCTATGTGTGGTCCATTTCAATAGCTATTTCCTTAGCCCTCCAGGGATTCAGCTTTCTTTCATCCTCATGGGAAAATGTCTAGGCTGTACCCAAACGATTTCTTCTTTCAAGGTCTCCCATTCAACGCTTACTGTTTCACCTACCAATCGGGACATTATGGTAGCACAGGGATTAGCACTGTTTCTTCACAGCGCCAGGGTCCCAGGTTCGTTTCCCGGCTTGAGTCACTGTCTGTGCGGACACTGTTCTCGCCATGTCTGCATGGGTTTCCACCAGGTGCTCCGGTTTCCTCACACAAAGCCCCGAAAGACATGCTGTTAGGTAATTTGGACATTCTGAATTCTGCCTCTGTGTACCCGAACAGGCGCCAGAATGTGGCGACTAGAGGATTTTCACAGTAACTTCATTGCAGTGTTAATGTAAGCCTACTTGTGACAATAAAGATTATTATTATTATCTTTGATTCAAATTCTTCTGGGCCAAATCCCATTTCATCGCACTGATGTGCTAGACCTACCCCAGTTGAATACTTTTATCCTTGATTTTTCATGTCCTTCTCCATAACGACGATAAGCCTAATGATATAGAAATCTATGTTTTCCAGTTAAACCAGCTGCACTCGCCCCACTTCACTCTCCTGAACTTGACCTATTGGACTAGAAATGTACCAATACAGAACATTGCTATTATCCATTCCGTTCCCCTCTTTGCCCTTCAGATTCTTATTTTCCCAGCTTATATTTAAGTAGTTGAAGTCCTCCATTATCACTTAAGTTCTTGCCTGCTTCTGAAATTTACTTGCAAATTTGCTCCTGTGTTTGGTTTCCTATGGTATTCACCCAGCAGTGTATTAGCTCCAGAGAAGTTCATCAATTGTCACCAAATAGATTCTATCCTTGAATTCTGAAGTAAATCGTTCATTTCTCATGCTGTAACAATATCTATGATCAATTCTACCAGCTCCCTCTGTTTTTTTCCTTCCTTAACTTTCTGGAATATATTGTAGCCTGAATATTAGAATTCATTCCTCCCTTTGTTTCAGCCAGCTCCCCATTTTCACCACTATGTTATAATCCCATGTGGCTATTTGTGCCTGAAGCTTGCTATATTTATTTACCACATTTCAGGATATCATACATATGCACTCTAAGCCCAATTTAATCTGTGGAACACTTTGCTGCAGGGGCTGGTTTAGCACACGGCTAAATCACTGGCTTTGAAAACAGACCAAGGGCAGGCCAGCAGCATGGTTCAATTCCTGTACCAGCCTCCCCGAACAGGCACCGGAATGTGGCGACTAGAGGCTTTCCACAGTAACTTCATTTGAAGCCTACTTGTGACAGTAAGTGATTTTCATTTCATTTCAGAAGGCTGTGGAGGCCAAATCACTGAGTGTCTTTCAGAGAGACATAGATGGGGCAGCACGGTGACGCAGTGATTAGCATTGCTGCCTCACAGGGCTGAGGTCCCAGGTTCGATCCCGGCTCTGGGTCATTGTCCGTGTGGAGTTTGCACATTTTCCCCGTGTTTGCGTGGGTTTCGCCCCCACAACCCAAAGGTGTGCAGGGCAGATGGATTGGCCACACAAAATCACCCCTTAATTGGAAAAAATGAATTGGCTACTCTAAATTTTTAAATAAGACAGAAATAGATAAGTTCTTGATTAATAAGGGGATCAGGGGTTATGGGGAGAAGGCAGGAGAATGGGGATGAGAAAAATACCAGCCATGATTGAATGGCAGAGCAGAATCGATGGGCTGAGTGGCCTAATTCTGCTCCTATGTCTTATGGTCATATGGTCTTGCATTTCCTCCTGTCTGACATCTGTTATGTCTGAGTTACTGTACAGTCTAATGCTGTTTGTCTTTCCCAGTCCTCTGTGCAGTTTGCATCTCTGCTCTAATGTCTTTCCCTGCAAAATTAGTTTCAACCCTACTCCACTGTAGTCGTTAATCTCCCTGAGAGGCGATTGGCTCTCCGCCAATTGATGAGCAACCTGCCTGCCTTGCATAAATCCTTCCTGTTGCAGAAATGGTTCCAATGCACCTGGTTTGTGAAGGCCTCCCTCTTACATTATTTCTCCAGCCACATATCTATCTTATTGTTCCTGTACTCGTTAGCACGAAGCAATGTCAGAATTGCGATCTATAACCCGAACAAGTAATGCATCAGTTACTAGTTGATGTAATTTTGGACTGAAGGTCGAGAGATCTGTCAAAGATTTCCTGCATTTAACCTGGAAAAGTTCAAAGCAGCTGAAACCTTGACAACCATTGTGAAAGATGGTCCAAAAGTTTGGCTACAGGACTGTTTGTTTAGAGTTCAATCATGCTTTTCTCTGGGAATCAAAGTCTGTGCTGCCACATTTCTTCAGATAGATTGAACTAAGAAATCTTGCCCCGAGATGCATGATTGGGTGCGTTAGGGCATAGTATCATGGAACGTTAAAGTGCAATCCTTTCAATCTTTCCCACCTCTCTTGTCCGGCTTTTTCCTGATCTTGAATTTGTTGGGTATTCCTGGAGGATTATCCTCAGCTCAAAGGCATAAACCTCTAGCAAATCCAACTGTGCAAACAGTGGCAAAATATTGCTATCAGTAGCTGCAAAGCAGACTACATAAAACTTCAGAACTTTTTTCTGTTGCATGATAAAGCAGTGCATTAAACACTGCAGCAATTCAACAATCACATTGATATCTAGACCCACACAAGATCCGCACTGACCGTTCCCTAGTAACCCCGAATTAATGAGGTTTTCAACCAATCAGCTTCCTATCTTCCAAAAATATTATTGTGATAGGGTACTGTTGATTAACTAAAAGTGTAGACTGATGAGACTTGCGCCACCAGTTCAAATTATGCACCTCCTCCACATTATAAAGTGCTGGGCATATCAGTACTGAGGAGAGGTCAGGCCTGCAACTGTGTATCAATAACCCAACATTGAATTATCAGCTGCATGATTTTGCCAGAAACATCAATGAAAGAAAATCCTCCTTTATTTGTTTTTGGTGATTAAAAATTGTTTGTTGACTAAAAGAAAATTTAACCCCCCCCACCCCCCACCTCATAACATATCATTCCCAGAATCAGGGTATAATGCTTCTTCTGTTGATTCATTTGCTTTTTCGGATTCCTTGTATAAAATATTGGGTCTAGTAAGTCCATCTGACTTGACAGTAGTACTCTAAACCCACAACAGCACTGATGTGTCAGCAATGTAGCAAGCAATCCCATTGCAACTCCTGTATAGTCAGATGGCCTGTCAGTCAACTATCACTTCTATCATCGGATTGTTACCCAGCGGAGAGACTCAACCGATTCATCACACTATACCTGTAACTGCATATTGAACACAGCTCCACTGAGATCTGTTGGTAGAAAATATTTGAGCATTGTGTCAATAAATATAAATGTGATGATTTTTAACTAAGTATCGAGATACAGTAATCTAATAACAAAATCAAAAGGTTTGAACCATTGTTAGAAAATGGAACTTTGTTCGCTGACCAAGCTAATGTTGAATGTAATATGATATTTGCATTCTTTACTCACTGCGCATATTATTTTATACATTAATGGTTACATTTTCATGAGCTTACTCGATGATCTACTTTTTCCACTGGTCTATGGATATGCTCTGTGGTGACTTTTTCCCCGGGAAACTTTAAATGAGTGTGACCACTGACAAAAGAAATGATCTCATACTTGAGAATGTTCGAGATGTTTAATAGTTATACTGGAAGTATTAGGAGACAGCAGGAGATTAGTGTGAGGCTGTTAGCATTGGAGAGGTGCATAGGTAAAGCAGTGAATCTGGATTTTAGGTTTGAGTCCTGATTGCCAAGGAGGGGGGCTGTGTAAGGGGAATGCCATGCATTGAGAAGTGTGAGAGATCGATGCAACAGTGGATAGGAGATTTCATGTGAAAAAATGAAAAAAAATGAAATGAAAATCGCTTATTGTCACGAGTAGGCTTCAATGAAGTTACTGTGAAAAGCCCCTAGTCGCCACATTCCGGCGCCTGTCCGGGGAGGCTGGTACGTGAAGGTACATCTACTGACCTTAAGTGCCTCTGTAAGGTCATTGAACTTCTTGCGGCACTGCTGCCAGTTCCTCAGGGTGGAGTTTTCCACTTCAGAGACTAAGTGCGGTGGTGGGCAGATTTCATGGTGCTTTTGGGTGGCTTGGAGGGAAATCCTTCTCAATTTCAAGCTTGGAAACTCATTGATTATGCATCGTTGAGTAGCTCTCTGAGTCATGTGGCAGGGCGGGCAGTAATTAGTCTATCCCACCAATACCTAATGGGGTCAAAGGTCATATTTAAATGCTACACAATCATTACTCTCAGAAGGCCAGCTTTGTTCAGGAAACTCCTTGATACGGCTCCACTGAAGGAAAGAAACTGCTCCCATGTTCAGCAATGACTTCCCTGAGGAGTCCACCAGCACCGGGATGGCTTACCTAAGGGATGGCTCCAAGAAGCCCACCAATGTCTCCTCACTCAGCTGGGAGGCAGTTGCAATTGTGGTCAGCTCATTGGGCATGCTTTGAGAAATTCTGCCCAGTGCAGGAAGAGGATGAATGATTCGTCCGCTCCACCATTGTAAGTCACTTGGAGGGGTCCTTCCTGTTTGTCCATGTTTATTCCCTATTTATTCACTAATATCCCCTTTTATTTTTGCTGTTCCACTTTTTTGATCCATAGATGTTTAGTAGACCTTTCACTTTAAGGCAAAGCAGCCTGTAAGCAGCCTATATGTTTAATTCAAACAGAAGGTTTGAACAATTGAATTTAAATTGTTGATTTCAGGTGGACTGGCACCAATGTCAGAGATTGGCTGGAATCAATAATGACTCAGTTTGATTGATTTGGCTGGTGGCCAATGAATTGCCCAAAAAGGCTGTGCTCTGCCCAGTAACAGCTGGTGATTGGATCTGATGCCACTGGAATGTTTCAGAGCTTCAAGGGTTGAGTTTTGGTTTCAGTTTGACTCCTGGCAGACCCGAGGAAGGACTGATGTCCTTTCTCCTCTCCATTTTCTCCAGGAAAGCTGTGTTTCTGAACTGGCAAGGAGCCTAGATGAAGCTAATGTACAGGAGAAACAATACAGACTGTGCAAGCAGGGGAGAACCAATCAACCGAGGATAAGCTGATGTAAGCTGACTCTCCAGAAAAGGCGGGGACCTGGAAATAAACCACAAACTGAAATCAGAGTTGATGTGAAGCAAAAGGGCCTCTCCAGGAAAATATGTGAGTAATACATTTCTAAACTGCAGAAAAAGATTATTACAGGTTATGAACCAAGGACTTTGATTAACCAGCATGATATGAGGAAAGTGTGTTAAAGAACAACAATTTGAAGCAAAGACTTTTATCTTTTGACCTTCCCCCCCTTATTTCTTTCATCCATTCCCTCCCCTCTGTGTTTGTCTGTCTTCTGTGTGTGGGTAGAGGGTGGGATAGTTAAAGGGAGTAGTAGGTTAGCTTGTCATTATCCAGTTGTGTTTATTGCACATTCATCATTATTCTTGTTATAAGTAACCATGCAATTGTCTTTCAACTTACAAACCTGGTGGCTGTAATTATTTGGCAGCCAAGGACTTTGGGAATTTTTATAAGAATTATTGGTTAATTCCCTTGTGTTGTAATTCCGGGTACGTGGGGCTATAATTGACTGTGCACACTTCAGGGTATCGCAACACACTCTTCAGCTCATTTGCAATCTGAAAATGAAAAATGAAAATCGCTTTATTGTCACGAGTAGGCTTCAATGAAGTTACTGTGAAAAGCCCCTAGTCGCCACATTCCGGCGCCTGTCCGGGGAGGCTGGTACGGGAATCGAACCGTGCTGCTGGCCTGCTTTGTCTGCTTTAAAAGCCAGCGATTTAGCCCGGTGAGCTAAACCAGCCCCATCTCACACTCTCATAATGATATTGTGCACTCAAAGGGTTAGACTGCTCAGGCATCTCCCACCATACTAGTGGGGGAGGCATCAGCAATGATTGTCTCATGGACAATTTAACATCATTAGTATCTAAGCTATCATGCTGTGCAAACTCCATCCTTAGCCCTGACTGGGGAGGGATCAATACACGCAGTAGATATGAACGCTTCCCAACCTCTCCTTCATCTCTTCTCATCACGTTACATTCCATTTATCTTCACATAGGCTATGTTTAGCCACTCCTGGAGGCTGATATTCTAGTTGGGAGGAGGGGCGGCAGATGTCCAGGAGCTGTCCGACTTTGAGGAGGATGCTATCGAGCTGGCAGGTGAAGACAAAGATCATTCCTGTGGGGAAGACGATATTGGTCTCTCCCATCAAGCCAGTATGGGTGTGCTCTCCATGCGTTGCTTACATCCTGATAATTAATGGGTGATATGCAATGTTGGATTATGCCAGCTTATGACCAAATTCTACTCTCTCTCTCTTACAGGACCAGCAGGCCCAGACAGGCCATCAGAACCACCATAAACCCAAGCCTCCAGCCCACCTCACAGGAGGATGCTGAGGATGAAGATCCACCTTCCTGCAATCACTTGCACCCTCCATTAACAGAAAGGCACACACCCCAGTGGATGATGGATCAAGATCATGGGGTCACATTCTGTGGAACACCTCACTGACATGACGGCACAGCAGATCTGGTCTCATGCCCAATTCTCTGGCATTCGGATGACTGCTGGAGACCACCACCCACTGAGTTCAAGTCAGATGATGAGTCTTTGGAAACAGCTGTCTCTAACAAGCTGGAAATGTAAAGCCAGGAGGTGGAAAATCAGAATTGCGAGAGGCAATCAACAGACACGAGTGAAGGATGGAACAGACTGTCCATGTCCTGCCTGGTGTTATAGCTCCAGTATGTGAACACCTCAAGGTCTCCATGGGAACGGTATAGGCTGCATTGGAAAGCTAGGTCTAGCAAATCCTGCTGGATTTGTAATCAGGTCCTCACTTCATTGGAGGGATCAATCAGTGGCTATATGGGGGTGGGGGGAGGCGAACATTGACCTCACTTCTGGAGCCCCGACACCTCAGGGAGTCAGGTAGGGACCCTCAGTCACTCAGGTGGACAAGGACCAGCAGCTGGAGATCCTGGATCATACACCCAGGTGCATCCGAGAAATTTTGAACCCCTCTGCCCATGATCCCATCAGCCCCAGCTATACAGATAGTGCAGGATGCAGCTTCTGCACATCAGGACATCCAAAGCAGTCCTGGGCCCTCAAGTGCTCAGCCCTCCAGATGACACCTACCAAACAGACTGCAGCAGTCAGCAGGCTGCTTCCACTTTTGCTGAGGATATCGGAATGCACCAAGATGTAGTTGTAGGGTTTGAAAAATGTGAAAAACTTTGACATCAGTGAAAGATAGAAACATGCAGGAGTAGACCATTTGACACTTCAAGCCTGTGCCACTATTCATTTTGATCATGACTGACTTTCTATCTCAGAACCTTTACCACACCCATTGATACAGTTAGAGTGTTGGGTCACTGTCTGTGTGGGGTTTGCACTTTCTCCCTGTGTCTGTGTGGATTTACTCCGGGTGCTTCGGTTTCCTCCCACAGTCCAAAGATGTGCAGGTTAGGTGGACTGGCCATGTTAAATCACCCCTTAGTATCCAAAAGGTTAGGTGGGGTTACTGGGTTACGGGGATAGGGTGGAAGCATGGGCTTAAGTAGGGTGCACTTTCCAAGGGCTGGTGCAGACTCGATGGGCCAAATGGCCTCCTTCTGCACTGTCTGGATTCTATGATCTATGGATTCTATTGTGAATAGCTGGGACGCAAGCATTGATCACTGCGGGAACCCGCTAGTCACCATCTGCCACTTCAAAAAAGACCCATTTATTCCGACTCATTAATTCCTGTCTGCTAACCAATTCTCAAACCAAGCTAATATGTTACCCCTAATCTCACGTGGTTTAAATGTTCACATTACCCTCTTATGTGGGACCATATCAAAAGCTTTCTCAAAATCCAAATCTGGTTCACCCGTGTCTATTCAACTAGTTACATCCCCAATAAACACCAGTAGGTTTGTCAAGCATGCTTTTTGTTTCATAAATCCATGTTGACTTTTTTCCATCCTTGTAAGGAACCTCTTTAAATTCTTGTCTGACCCTTGTGTCCTTGGAGGCAGGTTGGCTCTCAGGTTGTAGTTTCATTTTCAGAACAGAGCTGAAGAAGGCGTTGTTATCCCTCCCTGAAGAGGGTTGAACTCTCTTAACCCCCCCCCCCCCCCCCCCAGTTGGAGGCTCCGTTTTCTCCTCAGCTAAGCTGGTAGGTATTCTATGTGTGACTGTTTTTCCATGTTAGTTTTTGGTTGGATCAAAAAGTTGGAGAGTACAGGCCCTGATCTCTCTGATGTGATGGGTTTCTGTCTACAGTCAGATTTATTCAGGAAGTTCAGTCCAACAGTAGCTGCAGGCAAGGTCAGTGGTTTAAAGAAACCTCATTAAACTCACATGTGGGGAATGCCCATCTTACCTCAGTGAGGCTCAGGGCAAATCTGGTGGAGGCCAGCCAGGATTGAGTCGACCTGAAGGGAAATCTTCAGTGTAAAGGCCCCGATTGCTAAAAGGGAAGGTGACTCCCCAGACGATGTTTTACAGACTGAGAGTTATAAGTGAAGGTAGGTACTAAAATATCCAAGCCAACTAACGGTTTTCAACACCTCCTATTCAGAAGAGATCAGCACCTACAAAGACTCAACCTCAGCAGCGAAGATTCCCAAATTTCCCACACCCAGTTTTTAATTCCTGTTATTTTGATCCTAACCATGCCCCCACTGCTTGTCTGTCTTGTAAATTAGCAGTAGGTTTTATTAGTACCATTATAAGATTAACTCTTCTTTTGTTGTAAATAAACAATTATTTTATAATTCACTTTCAAATCTGGTGCCTTTAAGTCATTGGAACAGTTGAGGGTCAAAGATCTCAGGAAAATTGGTTAATTGACTTCTGTTGGGACTCTGGGGTCTGTGGGGCTGAAATTGATGGTGCACTCGACCAGGGTGTCGTAGCATCCTGTTGATATTTCCTCAGTATGTTATTATCTCATCCTTTATAATAAACACTGGCATTTTCCCTGCTATTGAAGCTAGAATAACTGCTCTGCCATTCACTGTTTTTGCCTTTCCTCCTTTTTGTCAAACTCTTCACTGGGAGTGTTTGCAAAATGTATGAGTTGTTTGTACTCCTCATAGGACAACCAATAGTTGGATGTGCTCAATAGCCTTGGAGGGTTCATGGTAATTGTTTCACAAAATTAGATAGCCCTCTTTATTGATAGTGACAATGATGGTCTCTCCAATCAGGCATGCATCTAAAAAAAAGGTAACAACAGTATTAAGCTTAATGAAAAAGCATATATTTGCGTAAAGGTGTGTGGCAGGTCAGAAGATTGGGAAGAATATAAAGAACGTCAAAGAATGACAAAAAGATTGGTTAGGAGGGAAAAACTAGAGTACAAGAGAAAGTAGTATAAAGATGAATAGTAAGAGTTCCTATAGATATTAAAATGTGAAAGGAGTTAACAAAGTGAGTGTCAATTCTATAGAAAGTGAGTCTCGGAAATTAACAATGGAAAGGAAAGCTATGATGGATGAATTAGACAGGTATATCGTATTGCTCTTCACGAAAGAGGGCACAAGAAGCATCCCAGAAATCACTGTAAGCCAGGAAATGGAAGGAACTGAGGAACTCAGGAAAATTACAGTCAGCAGGGAAGTAGTATTGAGCAAATCATTGGGTCTACGGGCTGACAAATTCCCAGGTTCAGATGGGCTTCACACAAATAAGATAGCTGATGGAGACTTCCGGTGACAGGGATGTGCTGAGCCGATGCACAAAAGGTCGCTCTCCTCCTGAGAATTTTAATTTAGGCACTTCTTACCAAAAATAACCCGCCAGAATCAGGAAAAAAACATCCCCTCACTCTCTTCCAACATCAGCTAGACTAACAATGCCTAGCAGTAGCAGCTCCAAGGTTCAAAAGGAGGTGAAAGGCAACAAAAGGGGGTCACAGTAGCACAGTGGTTAGCACTGTAGCTTCACAGCTCCAGGATGCCAGGTTCGATTCCCGGCTTGGGTCACTGCCTGTGCGGAGTCTGCACGTTCTCCCCATATCCGGGAGCTCCGGTTTCCTCCCACAGTCCAAAGATGTGCAGGTTAGGTGGATTGGCCATGCTAAATCGCCCCTTAGTGTCCTAAAATGATAGATGGGGGTCACTGGGTTATGGAGATAGGGTGGAGGTGTGGACTTAAGTAGGGTGCTCATTCCAAGGGCCGGTACAGACTCGATGGGCCGAATGGCCTCCTTCTGTACTGTAAATTCTATCATCTATGATCTATGAAAAGCCTGGATAAGCGAACAGAGGAGACGGCGAATGAATGGGGAGACGAGGGCCCAGCTACACCCAACAAAGAGGGACCACCAGCTCGTGCACCAAGCTCCCCCTCGCCGATGGGAAGGTGGTGAGAGTTCCTCACAAAGGAACTACAAGAACCCAAAGAGGCCATCAAAGCTGATATGAGGGCAATGATCATGGTTGCAGTGGTGGGCACACTGACTGCCCTGGACAACGCAGAGAGGCAGCTGGAGATCCAGGGGAACACCATAAAAGAGCTGGAGAAGGCCTCAACAGACCAGAGCGACGGGATCGCGGCACTGGAATCGGAGGTGGCAAGGTTCGTGGCTGTACAGGAGACCTGAAGAGGGAAAATCGAGGACCATGAGAATCGGCTGAAGTGCCGGAACCTGCAGATAGTGGGCTTACCAGAGTGGACCGAGAGCAGGAACTCCACGGAATGCCTGGCCCAGATGCTAGGAAACCTGGTGGGAAGAGGCAGCTTCCCCAAGCCATCAGAAATAGACATGGCCCACAGAAAACTCCGGCCAAAGCCCAGGGTCAGGGAACAGCCAAGGGCCATAATTGAAAAACCTCACCGGTACCAAGACCGGGAAAGAATCTTGAACTGAGCCAGGCAGACAAAGTCCTGCAAATGGGATTGACACCCGCTCAGGATCTACCAGGACATTGGGGCTGACCTGGCCAAGTGCAGAGCAGAATATAATAGAGCAAAGGCAACCCTATACAAAAGCGGAGTAGAATTCAGAATGCCAAACCAAAGGTCCCCTTCCGGGCAAGGACCATGACTTCACTGCACCTACAGAAGTGGCCGAATTCTCCCATAAACGAGCTGGGAAGAAGCAGCAAAGTCAGAGATGAAGCGGACACTCTGGCAAACTGAATCTTTAAAAGACGATTTGTGTGGGACTGCATCTCCTCGATCTGAATGTGGGAGCTAAGGCTCAGGTAGGGGTGGGCGGGAGCAGAAGGGCGCAGAAGGGAGTGAAGAGGAGGAAGAGGGAGAAGACAGGTAGTGGATGAAGGAGAGGCTTTGGCCGACCACAGGAGGGGGACCACCACACTAGCGGGAAACCTAGCGCCAGGAGGTGTGAGAAAGGGGGCCGCATAGGAGAAAGCGCCTGGCGATAGGGGGCATGAACACCATCAACGGGGCGGGAATATTTAAGGGGGTAAATGGAGGTGAAACAGGGAGGTGGGCAGCTACAAGGTCAAGGGTGGGGGAGTGGGGTGGAGGAAACAGACCCAAAGGGGGAACAAAGGGACAAGGGGGGATGGGCTCCAGGCTGTCTATGACAGATCACACATGGCAGTAAGGAACACAAAGGCACCGCAAACAGCCACATTGGAGAGTCCTCAAACAAAGGGAAACCCCAGAGTGCAGGAGCTCACCCACAAGGCGTACACACAGTTGGCAACCATGTTTTGTGGCCCCTGGATAAAGGGAAACCTAGTAGCGCAGGGGTCTGGCCTCATGGTCAGCATGGTGACCGCGCCCATTTTGGATGGCCCCCAACAAAGGGAAACCCTGAGTGCAGATGCGCATCCACAAGGTAAGTATGTTTGATCTCGCAGGGTGTTTGGAGGGCTGGGATGCAGAAAGCCCCATCAGAATAGTCACCTGGAATACCAGGGGACTTAACGGCCCAGTGAAAAGTTCCAGAATCTTCGCCCACTTGAAAAGCATGAAGGCCGACATAGTCTTCCTCCAAGAGATACACCTGAGGGAGAACTGGAGGTAATAAATTGCTGGCTGGGACAGACCTACCATTTGTGCTACGAGGTAAGAGCTGGGGGTTAGTCATACTACTCAATAAGAGGACAGTGTTTACAGCGATGAAGATGGTTATGGATGCAGGAGGTATGTCATGCTCAATGGTGTCCTGGAAGGGGCACCACTGATCCAGGTCAACTTGTACACTCCCAACTGAAACAACACAGAATTCATATAGAAGAACGTGGCAGAAATTCCTGATATAGACACGCACTGACCATGGGGGGGGGGGGGGGGGAACTTTAACCGTGGTGCAGGACCCATGGACAGAAAGAACCCCAAATCGGGGAAAACGATACAGGACCTCATGAATCAGATGAGGGCAGTGGACCAGTGGAGATTTATACACCCAGGACAGATGGAGTTCTCCTTCTCCCAGGTACACAAAGTATGTATCCGGATTGACTTATTTGTAGTGGGGAAATCGGTGCATCCTGGGCAGTAAGAGTGGAATACTCCACAATTATAATCTCCGACCATGCTCTGCACAACATGGATGTGAACTTGGAGATGGCCATGCCCAGCACCCCCCAATGGAGGCTGGACAGAACCCTACTGGCCGATAAGACCTTTTGCGAAACAATATCACAGGCCATAGATGGGTACACTACCAAACACCAGAACAGGGAGGTCTCACCCTCCATGTTCTGGCAGGCGCTGAAGACTGTGATCGGGGGAGAGATTATCGCTTACAAAGTGCACAGTGATAGGAAGGAGAGGGCAGCTAGACAACAGCTAGTCGACTCAATATGGAGGTGGACCGGTGATACTCTGAGGCTCCAACTGTGGAGCTGCTAGCGGAGAGGAAAAAGCTACAAATGAACTTTGACCTCCTCTCCACTAGGAAAGCCATGCATCAGCTCCGCTAGACATGGGGGACCTTCTATGAACACGGAGACAAATCCAGTCACGGGGAAATAGCACGGATCAGGGACAATAACGGCAGGCTGGTGGCCGAACCAGAAAAGGTGAATGAAGCATTTGAGCCATTCTATATGGGCTGTAAACCTCTGAGCCCCCCGATATTGAAACAGTTCCTCAATGGACTCGACATGCCATTCGTGGGGAGGATAGGAAAAGGGGGCTGCAAGCACATCTAGAACTGGGGTCATGGAGAGCATTAACTCCATACAGGCAGGGAAGGCACCGGGGCCAGATGGATTCCCGCAGACTTCCACAGAAGATTCACAACAGCACTGGCCCCACACATGCCAGGGATGTTCTCAGTCTCACTTGTAAGGGGCACTCTGCCACCAACACAAGCACAGGACTCAATCTCGCTGATACCCAGGAAAGACAAAGGCCCAACGTAGTCTGGGTCCTACAGACCCATCTCACTACTGAACAGAGGCACGAAAATCCTGGCCAAAATCCTGGCTAGGTGACTGGAGAACTGCGTACCATAGGTGGTTGCAGAAGACGAGTTGGGCTTTGTCAAGGATAGGCAGGTAACATTGAACATCAGGCACCTGCTGAACATGACAATGACAACTTGGGAGACAGCACCAGAAGTGATCATCTCCCTGACAGAGAAAAGGCCCTCGGCAGAGTTGAGTGGAAGTACCTCACAGAGGTACTGGAGCAGTTCGGGCTTAGAGCAGGGTTCACCTCCTGGGTGACAACGTCTGTAACACACTCCCATGGTGAGCGTACGGACTAACACCACCAGCTCTAAATACTTCCAGCTGCACAGACGCACAAGGCAGGGATGCCCACTGTCCCGGCTTCTGTTCACCCTCGCAATCAAGCCACTGGCGATCACCCTCAGAGCAGCAAAGAGTTGGAGGGGCTTGCAGAGAGGGGACAGAGAGCACAGACTCTATGTGAATGACCTCCTCCTCTACGTCTCGAACCCCCAAGTCAACATGGATGGAGTCACGGGCTACAAACGAGAAAAGAGAAAAGTGGGAGGAAGAATTAGGGATAGAAGTAGGGGAGGGGACTCTGGATTAAAGCACTACACAGGACATACTCCATCTCCACATGCGTAGGAATAAGCCTAATGCAATTAAAGGTGGTGCACAGAGTGCACCTAAACAGAACCCAAATGAACAGGTTCTCCTCTGTGGTGGAGGATATATGTAAATGGTGCCAGGGAGGCCTGGGCATCCGCAACCACATATTCCCAGCATGCCCCAGACTTGTTGGGTTTAGGACAACCTTCTTTGAAGCAATGTCCAAGGTTGTGGGGCTGAGGGTGGAGCCATACCCAAAGGTGGTAGTCTTCCGGGTCTCATACCAGCCTCAACTCTTCATGGGGAGGGGGACAGATACCCTAGCCTTTGCCTCCCTAATCACCCACCAAAGAAGGCTGCTCAGCTGGCGATCGACAACACCACCCAAAGCTCCTTTCCTGCTACCTTCAAAGCGATTTCAGAAGTGATAGAAATTTAGAAAAGCAACATTTCATTATCTCGTTCATAACACCGAAGATGTATGTTGTAATAACTCAAGGCGCCTCAATGAGGCAAGTAATGAACTAAAGGATTTCTTGACTAAGAAGTACGATGAAACTAAGGGTTTTAACTGTACAAATATACAAGTCCACTTCTAACAACGCCGTGGTTCCAACAATCACTCTCCAGCCCCAGGTTCACACGCTTGCGCTCCAACACCTACGGACCAGCGGACCTACGGATGCTGCCGGGGGAAAGCGGGCAGCATAATCAAGGATCCCTCCCACCCGGCTTACTTACTTTTCCAACTTCTTCCATCGGGCAGGAGATTCAGAAGTCTGAGAACACGCACGAACAGACTCAAGAACAGCTTCTTCCCCACTGTCACCAGACTCCTAAATGACCCTCTTATTGACTGACCTCATTAACACTACACCCTGTATGCTTCAACCGATGCCAATGCTAATGTAGTTACATTGTATATCTTGTGTTGCCCTATTATGTATTCTCATATATTTTCTTGAATTTTGTTTAATTCCCTTTTCTTCCATGTACTGAATGATTTGTTGAGCTGCTTGCAGAAAAATACTTTTCACTGTACCTCGGTACATGTGACAATAAACAAATCCAATCCAATCCAATGTGGTCCATGAAGGAGCTCCCATCAAAAGGGCCACGTCACCATCCCTCCCCCCTCAACTCCTGAAACCACTAATGATAAAGTAAAAACAGCAGACAAACAGCAAAATTACAGAAGGGACACCAGGGATCTTTCGTAATGTCAGTCTATCCGGAAACCTCTGGACTCACGTGGAACGCCGCAACTCTGTTAGGGGTTCTTCAGCAGCCGACAACACAGGTACTGTTGATGTAGTGGACCTGCTGTCTACCTCTAGAGCTAATCCTTTGCCGGCCCCTTCTTCTGCCTCAGCCACTGAAGCCAGAGGTTCTTTAGCCCCTCCGAGGGTGCAGAAATATCTGGTTCAGGGGCTGCTACATACGAGCTTGATGCAGGTCACACTTGCTGGTCTCCTGATGTTGGCTCTACCCTCTTGCATAAGTTATCAACATGCTTCTTTACTCGATGACCCTGTACCTCTGACCTATATGAGGCTGGCCCTGTCTTCGCCACAACTCTCTTTGGTACCCAGGCAGGTATGCCACCAAACTTCCTGACCAAAATGATCTTGTCAACAATAAACAACCTATCCCTTCTCTGAGAGTCATGATACTCTTTCTGAGAGGTTTGCCTAGCCTCCACCCTCCCCAGAAAATTTGGGAACAGTAAATCTAAATGGGTACTCAGGCGTTGACCCATTAACAATTCTGCAGGCATGACCCACTGCGGTGGTGGCATGAGGTGTTGTACTGTAAGACAACAGAAAACCTGCCAATGGCAATGGCCCATGAACCTGCTTCTTCACGGAAGCATTGAACGTCTGCATGGCTCGCTCCGCCAATCTAGTTGAGGTAGGGTGGTAGGGGGCCGCCCTAACATAACGAATGAGACTTGACGAAAATCGGAAATTTGTCAGCCGTGAATGCTGTTCCATTGTCTGATACCAATACTTTGGAAAAACCATGGAATGCAAAGGTCTGCCTCAGTTTGCCAATAGTAGATGAGGTTATGGTGGATAAGCTGAATGCCCAGCCTCTTAGAATCTACCAGGATTAGGAACATGTGCTTCAAAAAAGGCCCAGAAAAATCTATGTGATGCCCCGACCATGGACAGACTGGCCACTCCCAAGGACACATGTTTGCTGGTGATGCTTGCAGGGTCTGACAATTCCCACATTGTCCAACCATTTGGTCAAATTCTCTGTCGATGCCAGACCACCAGACATGGCTCTGGCCAATGTTTTCATCTTGCTCTGACCAAGACGGGCATCATGTAACTCTTGGAGCAGTGGCATTGCTCTGTGGGTGGTACAATGACATGGGCCCCCCACAATATCGCTCCTTCTTCCCAGGTTATCCCATCCTTGCGTTTCTCTGAGTGGCTTCATTTGCTCTGCCTTGTCGAAGTACCATTCTGTCAGCATCATTTTCTTGAGCTTCAAGAGCAATGGGTCCCTATCTGTCCATGGCTTAATGTGGGCTGCTGAGACAGGCAGATCCAAAACATCCAAAGCCAAAACTATCTCCTGCGGTACAGGCAGTGACAAAATGGTCTGTGGCAGTGGGAGGTGGCTAAGTGCATCTGCATGTGAGATCTGTGTACCCGGCCTGTATTGGAAGGTATAACTGTATGCTGCCAACAACAAGGCCCATCTCTGCACACTAGCCGAGGTAATAGGCAGCACTGACTTATTCTTCAAGAAAAGCCCCAACAATGGCTTGTGGTCTGACAAGATTGTGAAGTGTCATCCGTACATGTACTGTTGAAATTTCTTCACCACATTAAAGACTGCTAGGCTTTCTTTGTCAATTTGAGAGTACTTTTTCTCAGCATTTGACAAGGTTCATGTAGCAAACACAATTGGCGTCTCCACCCCATCTGACATTTTACGAGATAAAACTGCTCCGTCTCCATATGGTGATGACTACTAGCTTGCTCAGGTCGAAGTGTACATGTCAGGTCAGCACGGTGGTACAGTGGTTAACGCAGTTGTTTCAGAGCACCAGGGACTTGGGTTTGATTCCCGGCTTGGGTCACTGTCTATGGGTTTGGGTTTCCTCCGGGTGCTCTGGTTTCCTCCCACAAGTCCCAAAAGACGTGCTGTTAGGTAATTTGGGCATTCTGAATTCTCCCTCAGTGTACCCAAACAGGCGGCAGAGTCTGTGGACTAGTGGATTTTCAGAGGAACTTAATTGCAGTGTTAATGTAAGCCTATTTGTGACACTAATAAAGATTATTATTACAAACAATGTTGGCAACTGTAAAACCTGTTTGACTTATGCAAACACTTCTTTCTTTCTTCACGTCTCCCCACTTCCATCGCCAAAGTTCCTTTAAAAGCTGGCATAAAGAGCCAACATTGTTGATATGTTTGGCAGGAATCTTCTGTAGTAATTGACCATTCTTCGGAAGGATTTCAGTTCTGTAGCATTCTTAGACACAGGCACTCCCTTAATAGCTTCCACCTTGTCATCAAGGGGATGAAATCCTATTGCCTATCCTTTTGCCTGTTGCACTCACTTTGAACCTAATGTACATAACCCCATCAGCATGAAACTTACATTTCTCACATTTTAAATGTATGCCAACCTCCTTAAACCTCCTAAAGACCTCCTCCAGATTTGCTCTATGCAACTCTAACTAAGACATTGTCCAAGTATACCATTACTTTGGGGATTCCTTGCAACAGGCTCTCTGTCGTGTGCTGAAAAATGACGCAGGCTGACAAAACACTAAATGCCAATGGAGTGCACTGATATAACCCCTTGTAAGTATTTATTGTTACTAACTTTCTGGAGTCTTTGTCCAGTTCCGACTGTTGCTAAACATGATATGGGTCTAGCTTAGTATATATGAAGCCTAACTTATCGCAAAGGTCCTCTATCCCTGGAATGGGGTAACCATCCAGTTGAGCTCCCTGTTTATCGAAAGTTTGTAATCACCGCAGATATCACAGTGCAGTCCGGTTCCAGGAAATAGGACAATGGGCATGGTCCATTTGGAAAATTGCACAGATTTGATAACGCCTAGGTCTTCTAACCTCTCCAGTTCCAGCTTGACTTTCTGGCATAATGCACAGGCCGAGCTCGGACACGTAGGTATAGCCTAACGGTTTTGATAAATCCCTTTTATCCACCCAGTTCTCTCTGGAATACCTCCTGATATTCACGTGGAAACTCTTGCAGTTGCCCCATCCTGGACACTAAGTATTTCCAGCCAGTCCAGTTTGAATTGTTTTAGCCAGTCCCGTCCTATGAGACTGGTCCTCTGTCCTTCAATCACCATGATGAGTAGCTGAGCTGACTGGTTCCCATTAGATACAGGCACGAGGTTATCCCTATTATGTTAGTGTACATCGCTAAAGTAGCTTCAGAATGGCTTAGACTTAATGGTTGCAGTCCCTTTCACCTATAACGGTGGCCACATTGCCAGTGTCGACCTTCATTTTCAGGGGCGACTATTGACCATTAAAACAATCTCAATTGGAGGTATCTTGTTGAGTTGGAGCTGATTGACTATGTAAGCCTCGCTTCCCTCCTTTGGTTCCTTTGCCAGTTTATTTCCATGATGTGGAGATGCCGGTGTTGAACTGGGGTGAGCACAGTAAGAAGTCTCACAACACCAGGTTAAAGTCCTGCAGGTTTGTTTCAGATCACTAGCTTTCGGAGCACTGCTCCTTCCTCAGATGAATGAAAAGGTATGTTCCAGAAACATATATATAGACAAAGTCAAAGATGCAAGACAATACTTTGAATGCGAGCCTTTGCAGGTAATTAAGTCTTTACAGATCCAGAGAGAGGGGTAATCCCAAGTTAAAGAGGTGTGAATTGTCTCAAGCCAGGACAGTTGGTAGGATTTTGCAAGCCCAGGCCAGATGGTGGGGAATGAATGTAATGCGACATGAATCCAAGGTCCCGGTTGAGGTCGTACTCATGTGTGTGGAACTTGGAGTTTCTGCTCGGCGATTCTGCGTTGTCACGCATCGTGAAAGCTGCCTTGGAGACTACTTACCTGAAGATCAGAGGCTATATGCCCTTGACTGCTGAAGTATTCCCTGACTGGAAGGGAACATTCCTACTTGGCGATTGTCGCACAATGTCCGTTGATCCGTTGTCGCAGAGTGTGCACTATATTTAGTCCTGCATCTGAAACAGCTCTTGCATGGCATGTCTCTTGAGAGTGGTCTCCTCCGCACCAAAAACATGCCTCAGACACCGGTGCTGAACGATTTTTCTCAGGCTCCGCTATGTCTGCAATCAGGCTGCTTCTAGTAGCACTCATTTCCCCCACACCTCATTCTATACGCCTTGCAGTTCACTAATGCCTTGCTCAGCACACTCAGTTGCTTGAGCCATCTTCACTTTTTTCTCTCGTGAAATATTGGTTTCAACAAGCAGTATCTTTTGGATATTGAAGCTGGAATTCCACAAAGCAAACAATCCCTCACCATGTCCCCTAATACAGTCCTGAACTCGCAGTGATCAGTCAGCTGTCTGAGTCTGGCCAAAAAGCCAGAAAGCATCTCTCCTGGTTCCCTAATAGAAGAGTGGGATTTGTACCTTTGCATAATAATGGAAGGTCGGGGGACTATAGTGATTTTTAACTAAATTGACCAACTAGTCAAAGGCTTTTGTGTCTGTAGCTTTGGGTTATGTCAAACTCCTCATCAGGCTGTAAGTCGGTGGGCCATAGACAGTGAGCAGTCTCGCCTTCTGTTTTACCTCAGTGGTTATTGTGTCAGTTGCAAACAAAGAATGAAGTCTTTCAATGTGCCCCAACTGTCAACGTCAGGGTCAAATGGTTTTATTTTCTCAAATAGTGACATTTTTAACAAAGTCTGTACCTTTTTCCTTCGGACTTCGAGTGATCACTCTCCTCCCCATCCAGCTCTACTCTGTGCGGCGAGATTCTCCGCAAATGCGGAGAATCGTAAAGGCTGTCGTGGGACAGGCCGTGACCCACGGCAGCCTTCATGGCCACTTCCGGGGCCGATTCTCCCCCCTGGGCGGGGCTAGGAGCGCGGCCCCGTGCATCACAGCGGCGCGGCCTTCACGACGGTCATCAAGGCCGCACGTCAAGCGTCACGGCGGCTGACGCGGCCGATGACATCAGCCGCGCATGCGCAGTTGGCTTCTTTCTCCTCAGCCGCCCGGCAAGACATGGCGGCTTGATCTTGCTGGGTGGCGGAGGGGAAAGCGTTTGTCCGTTTTGGACGCTGGCCCGACGATTGGTGGGTACCGATCGTTGGCCTGTCCCCTCCCGAGCACAGTCTTGGTGCTTCTGTGCCAATCGGGCCTCTAGATGCCCCAAACGGGCATCTGGTGCCCATTTCACGACGGCAGCGAGCAGGTGTGTTTGCTGCCGTGGTGAAACGGGCGTGAAGGGCCGGCCGCTCGGCCCATCGGCCTCGGAGAATCGCCGCTCGCCGTAAAAAACGGCGAGTGGCGATTTGTGGCGTGGGTCGGGCGTGGGGGGGGGGAGAATAGCGGGAGGGCGTGAAAAATGTCGGGAGGCCCTCCCGCTATTCTCCCACCCGGTGTGGGGGGCGGAGAATCGCGCCCGTGGGCTTTCAACAACTGATCTAGTCGCCAGTGTAATAACTCGAGGTGACTCGATGTGGCAAATAATGAACTAAAGCAGTGTTTTTAAAACTCTATCTCCCTGGATGCACTTTTGCCAACACGCCGACCTTCGCAGTTCACGCCGGCTGACTCTCGCAACCCACGCCAGCCGACTTTTGCAACACTCACCACATTCGCTTACCATTAGTCCAAATGGGGAGATACTTGGCTCTCGCGATCTCACTTGAATCACGTTCAAAGGAGGAGAGGACAATGCAGCCATCAGGTGCAGACTTCAACCAGTTCCTTTGTGCTCATCTTTGTGCAAACGAAAAATCCAACCTCGCACATGTAGGGTGTCGTGAAGGGCAATAGCAACAAAATGCTTATTTTACACAGCACGGGATACTCCTGAGAGATGCTACTCCAGAAAACTGACAGCTCATTTGATTTTGCTGTATTTTTAATGTGGTATCACAGGTCAGCCATAGCAGCATAGTCTTTTCATTTGGAGTCAGCAGTAAGTTAATAACTGACTCTGGGGTCTCAAACTCAAAAGGAATTTTTTACCCACCACTTCTCCTCTAATTTGCCAGTACTTCCCTGCATGTAACACAAATGGGCTTTGCATCCTTATTTGCATTGGCACAATTGGCAGAACCATACCTCAAGAAATCATTTTTATACTGCTTTGTTCCCGAGTTAGGCTGTTAACAAGAGGCACTGGAGCTCTGTACAAAGATAACACTAGCACTGCTCTGACTTGCCCTGGACTCTCCATTGCAGCACTCTCCAGCAAAATTTGTTGTGAGATCCTGCCCGGTAGGTACACTACCTATTGGAGTCTCTACCGATCTCTTAATTTTCAGAAAATGATCCAACTTCACAGTCCTCTTGCCAGCAGCTAGAAAATGGAAGCAGCTCTGCTCCATGATTTGGCGCCAAAAGCACGAATAGGGCGTTTGATGTCAAGTGTCCATGCAGGGCGCGTGACGTGCTCTCTGCTGCCACTTCTGCAGCCTCAGTTATTTTCATATAAAAGGCGGCAGCGGCCTTCTCCCGTGAGCAGGACCACCATGGGAACGGTGCAAGCGATTGCTCTGCGACCCTCCCGGCACCCGCCCACAACCCACCCCGCAGGTTGTGACACGCACTTTGAAAAACCCTGGACTAAAAGATTTATTGACCGGGAAATTTGCGCATTAAGGGTTTTAACGACATAAATGTACTAATAACACCCGACTCCACAGCGAGCCTCCAACACCAGATTCATGCGTTCACGCTCCAACAGTTCCGGCAGGGTTACGTGGCCAGTGAAGGATCACCCATTTGAAGGGGCCACACCACCACTTGTCATTGTGGTTTTTGTAGGTTTTTAGTCAGATTAATTTTTCCTGTGGGCTTTCTTTGCTTTTTTTCAGTTATCTATATTGGTTAGATGGCTAACATGTGGTAAGCATCAGAATAACACCAATGGCACAGGTTCAATTCCTGCTCTAGCTGAGGTAGATTTGAGACCTATCTCCTCACTCTGTCCCTGAAAGTGAAAGACAATGGTCAACCAGCACTGATTTAAAAGCTACAAAGAAAACAGCTCAGAAAGAAGCAGAAGCAGAAAATGAGCCAGGGACCTGTCTTTTTCTTTACTAGTATTAATTGCTTTAAGTTTCTCACTCTCATTAGACTTTTTTATCCCATTATCTCTGGAGTATTTCTTGGTGAAGCCACATACAAAGTATTTTTTAATGTCTTTGCCATTCCCATTATAATTATTATTCCACCTTATAATTTTTCCTTTAAGGGATTCGCTTCCTTTTGCTAATCTCATCCCTTTTATGAAATTACAGAAGTACTTACAATCTTGTTTTATATTTGTTGATAAGGTTTTGTAAAGGTTTGAGTTTGCAAATGTGCTCTGATGGTGAAATTCCAGGTGCCCTCTCCATCTTAGACCATGTACACTTGCAATATTTTCTGAAAAGGGAGAGTTTTTTCAGATTATTTAGAGTTAACATGCAATGGCAGCCTTCCAGGTTCTTACATACTGAAGGTTAATTTAGCCACAACAGTAGCAATACTCTTCAGTGCGAAGTCTGAGACACCCAGCTCCTTAATTGTGATCGCACCCTGACTGCCACCCCAGAGGAGTGTATTAAAGGCACCGTCAGAATATGTCTGGAGCTGTCTGCAGTCTCTGCTGCTAGTTGGTGACCTGAGGACTCACAAACAGGCAGAATTGATGTCAAAAGGAGGGCAATATCAGTGATTTATGGCTCAAGAAGTTGAATATGAGCTCTCTGACGCTGCCACAATTACTGAATGCAGCGGCTGTTATTCTTCCCCTACAAGCTGTGGTCATGTTTGAGTGGTCCGATCTACATGTCTTCAGCCTGCCTTGTCCACTTAAAACAGCATTAATCACCGCCTCAGTTTATAAATCAGGCAGGCCAACTTGCTGAGAGCAATTATGAGGTCACAGCTCTGCAGAAGTATTTAACCAATTCCCAGACTTGATATTTTCTCGTGGTCAGATGATTCATCATCATTCACCCTGTGAGGAATAATGGAGGAGGCAAAAGAATGACTGGGCAAGAAAACAATATACAGAAGAAATGTAAAAAAAAAATCCAGCAGGTCCCTGACTAGTCCCAGTGCCTTTTGTACAAAGTATATCCATTCTTCGTCTAATTTAATGGTCAAATTATTTCAGACAAAACCAAGACAAGTGCCTTTAAGAGTCAGTATAGTGCAAGTGGCAGTTGAATTCTGAGTGCAAGGGCTGCAGACTAACTACTGTCGGCTTAGATGTCTGAAAGCTCTGGGACTATGGTGCTTCTGGTACACACAAGTGGAACGGATAGGCAAGCTGCATGGGCCTTCATCCTTGCTAATAGAATGCTAGACAGACCCTCTGGGGCTTGTTGAACCCAAGACACCATTAGCACTGAAGCAAAGAGGGACAAAAGAGACAGACATTGGCGTTATTTTAAGTAACAATCTCTTCTGCTTTTTTCAGCAAGTAAAAAGCCACCGTTTTACTTTTAGAGGCAAAAAATTGGTCTGAATTAAAGGGAAACAGACCCTGACAAACATAAGTGGAATAGACAGTTTCCATTACCCCTTGTGCTCACCAGAGAATAATTTGCAAAGGCTGGCTAAATTGTGTTTTAAGAAGTGTAATGACGTGTAATAATTTCCTGTCAGGATGTCACTTGCATGTAGGCTGAGTGGAAAGAGTGCAAAGTAAGGCCTGGTGCAAAAACTGCTGCTTGAGAAGCTAATGAAGCTGTAATTGTAAACCAGGTGGGAGTATTAAATAAAAGTAAAAGCTGTAGAGACTATCTGGACACTAATTCATATTTGCCTCCCCATTAATCTTATGTGATCTGAGACCGGTTCGCATGCAGAGATTAATGGTAGCAACAAACTTAAAATGTGTCTGTGTCTGTACGTGTGTCCGATCTTTCATGTCTTCACAAGTCTGTGCAGATTCAAGAGTAAAAGATACAAAAGCTGACAAAAATCAACTTAATTTACAGGTCTCTTGGTATTTTATCATGGAGGTTATTTTTACGGCCTCTACCAGGTGGGTTCATGGTCACAGTGCTATAAAACATGGTGCGACACTTACTATCCCATTCCATTGTCATTCCAGCCGCTACTATTTTGGCCTTCCTGGAAGTAGATGGCCAGAATGCCCAGCAGTTTCAGGCAGAGTGCTAATTTTAATATGCTAATAAGGAATCTATGACATTTATCAAAGCTGATCACAATTTTGAGATGCCGTTTATAACAGGCATTTGGTGGGCTAACCTTAATTGTGTTTGTTACATTGTTAAATTAATCAAAAAGAGTTAGGAAGTATATTGTGATGTCCATGTATACATGTATATCCAGAACACCGCATCACACAATAGTTCAATAGAATCAGTGAACCAAAGTAATAATTCCATCCCCCGGATGGAGAACTGCAAGAAATACAGTCAAGAGGACTTCCGGTGGCTGTGATGTCCGAGTGAGCCGCACATTCGGCGGGCTCTCACTCCGGCGGGCGTTTAGGGGCTGATTCCCTGCGATAGCGGGACCACGGAGCTGAAGGAAGGCGGCAATGAAAGTGCGGAGGAGCGGGCTGCGGCACATGGAACAGCGGGAGTCCAGGAGGCAGAAGAAGAGAGAGGAAAAAGGGACAGAGACAAGGAGCTGAAGAAACTTACCTGGAACCTAAGATGACGGACACACGGACCCCGGACTCAGCATTCCAGCAGGCGCTGGATAACATGCTCCAGGTAATGAAGTCCAGTTTTGAAGCGCTGAAGCGGGACAGCTTGGACCCACTCCAGAAGGCAGTGGATCAGCTGAACCAGAGGCTGGATGCTCAAGATGTTAAAGTTAAGGAGCTGGGAGAGGCGGTGGAGGAGCAGGCGGATGCGCAGACGGTTGCGGCGCTAGAAGTTGACGGGCTGAAGGAGCGGCAGAGAAGACTGCTGGACAGAGTGGAGGAGCTGGAGAATAGACCCCGCAGGAACAACCTGAAGATGGTCGGCCTCCCGGAGGGGGCTGAGGGAGCTGATGCTGCAGCGTTTGTAGCAGACCTATTGATGCAGCTGATGGGGGCCGAAGCCTTTCTGAGACCGCCGGAGCTGGAGGGGGCATACAGAGTGCAGGCGAGGCAGGGGCGGCCGGGCGGATCCCCCCCGCCCGATGGTGATTAGGTTCCACAGGTTCGTGGACAAGGAGCGGGTGCTGCGGTGGGCAAAGAGCGCCAGGAGCAGCGCGTGGAACAACAGTGTCCTCCACATTTACCAGGACCTAAGCCAGGAGGTGGCTCGGTGGCGAGCAGCCTTTAAGCAAGTCAAGGAGGTGCTGTTCAAGAAGCACGTGAAGTTTGGTCTGCTGTTCCCGACTCGTTTATGGGTCACGCACCAGGGTCAACACCACTACTTCTCCGAGCCTGAAGAAGCGATGGACTTTGCGAGGGATCAGGGGCTGGTCCTGAAAAGAGGCCCCACGGGCACGAATTAGGGCCCGAGGACTACCGTGGGAAGGTACGCCGAATGGGCCTGGACTGCTGTTCAACGGTTTGCTGGGTCAAAGGTGCCAAAAGGAACATTTGGGACTCTTTCCTTTGTTCATGGACACTGGTTTGTTTTTAGTTTTTTTTCTCTTATGTTTTTGTTTTTTCCTATTTTTTCTGTTTTTTTTCCTTTTCAGGCGGATTTTTACTTTTTGTGCGGCTCGCAGAGGACACTGGAGCCGGCATGGTAACGAAGGGGGGCCGGTCAGCAAGGGGGGGGCCAAGGACTTGGGTTGGGGGGTTTTTGTTTTGTTGATGTCCATGCCTTCCTGTGCCAGTCAGTTTGCTCCAGTGGGTTGGAGAGGGTGATGGGGCGCCGGGGAGTGGGGAGGAGGACGGGGAAACAATGGGAATGATACAGGAGGGCGCCGGAGTGTTGAGTCACCGGGCTAGCAGATTGGCTAGTCAAGGGAGTCAGGTGGGGAGGGGGAAGATCACAGCCAGTGGATGGCAGGGGTGGGGGTATCGGGGGATGTTTTTAGGGGAGGGAAAGGGGGGGGTTTGTTCTGCTGACGTGGGAGGGACTTGAAATAGGCACTGGAAAGGAGGCCAGGGGTGGAGGCAGCCAAGAGGCGGGCCAGGAATGGCGTGACGCACAGGCCGGGGGCCGGCCCGAGAAAGGCTATGGCTGACCAGCGTGGAGGGGGGGGGTTGTGCCCCCTGACCAGGCTGATCACCTGGAACGTCAGGGGACTGAATGGGCCGGTTAAGAGGGCGCGGGTGTTCGCGCACTTGCAGGCTCTGATGGCGGGCGTAAGTATGTTGCAGGAGACACATCTGAAAGTGTCTGACCAGCACAGGCTAAGGAAGGGCTGGATTAGCCAGGTCTTCCACTCAGACTTGGACTCGAAGTCCAGGGGGGTGGCAATCATGATCAACAAGCGGGTGCAATTTGAGGCGGAGGGCATAGCCGCAGACAGGGGGGGCAGATACCTGATGGTACGGGGCAGACTGGAGGGGAGAAGAGTGGTGCCGGTGAATATATATGCCCCGAACTGGGATGACGTGGACTTCATTAAAAGAGTGCTGGGGAAGATCCCGGACCTGGACTCTCGCAGGCTAATAATGGGGGAGGGACTTTAACATGGTCCTTGACCCGGCTTTGGATCGGTCGTGTCCCAGAATGGGTAGGCTCCCAGAAATGGCAAGGGAGCCGAAAGGGTTTGTGGAGCAAATGGGGGCAATGGACCCCTGGAGAGCCAGACAGCCGACAGGAAGGGGCTACTCGTTTTACTCGCACGTCCATAAAGCATATTCTAGGATAGATTTCTTTGTACTAAGCAGGGATTGTATAGGGGAGGTAAAGAACACGGAATATTCGGCAATTACTATCTGAGACCATGCCCCGCACTGGGTAGACCTGCAGATCGGGGGGGGGGGGGGCGAACTACCAACGCCCACAATGGAGGCTAGACGTAGGACTGCTGTCGGAGGAGAGGATCTGTGAGAGGCTTCGGAGGTGTATGCAAAATTACTTGCAGGTGAATGACACGGGGGAGGTCTCAGCGGCGACCCTGTGGGAGGCGCTAAAGGCAGTAGTGCGGGGGGAGTTGATTTCAATTGGGGCCCACAGAGCCAAGGCAGACCGGGCAGAGATGGATAGATTGGTCAGGGAAATGGGTCGGATAGATGAAGAGCACGCGGAGTCCCCGGGGGAGGTTTTACTTAGGGAGAGGCAGAGACTACAGGCGGAACTGGGGGCACTATCCACGAGTAGGGCCGTGGAACAGCTTAGGAAGGCGAGGGGCATGGTGTACGAGCATGGGGAAAAGGCTAGCAGACAGTTAGCGCAGAACTCAGGAAGAGGGAGGCGGTCAGGGAAATAAGTAGAGTGATGGATGGGGAGGGGCGCAAAATGGAGGACCCGGCAGGATTGAATAAGGTATTCTGGGACTTCTATCGCAAGCTGTATACTTCGGAGCCGCCGGAAGAACCGGAGGAGATGAAAAGGTTTCCGGACGGGTTAACATTCCCAACAGTAGGTGGGGGGGGGGCTAGTGGATGAGCTGGGGGCCCGATTAGAGTGGAGGAGGTATTGGGGGGCCTAATGGCCATGCAGTCAGGGAAAGCCCCAGGGCCGGATGGATACCCAGTAGAGTTCTATAGGACGTTCTCTGAGCTGGTGGGCCCGGTCTTGGCGAGGGTTTTTAATGAGGCAAGGGACAGAGGGACCCTGCCGCCGACAATGTCACAAGCCACCATATCTCTGATATTGAAGCGGGGTAAAGACCCGGAGGTGTGCGGGTCCTACAGGCCAATCTCCCTGATTAATGTAGACGCCAAGCTCCTGGCAAAGGTACTGGCGGTTAGAATGGAGGACTGCGTACCGAAGGTGATTGGGGAGGACCAAACTGGGTTTGTGAAAGATAGGCAGCTGGCAGCCAACCTGAGAAGATTACTTAATGTGATAATGATGCCCCGGGCGGGTAGGGAGGTGGAGGTAGTGGTGGCGATGGACGCCGAGAAGGCCTTTGACTGGGTGGAGTGGGACTATCTATGGGAGGTGCTCGGATGGTTTGGGTTCGGGGAGGGACTGGTGGATTGGATCAAATTATTATATCAGGCCCCAAAGGCCAGCGCAGGACTAGCAGAGAAGTGTTGGAGTACTTAAGGCTGTACCGAGGGACCAGGCAGGGCTGCCCGCTCTCCCTGCTGCTGTTTGCGCTGGCCATAGAGCCGCTGGCGATGGCGCTGAGAGCCGCAGAGGGATGGAAGGGGATGGTGAGGGGCGGGGTAGAACATAGGGTCTCTCTTTATGCAGACGACCTGCTCCTGTACGTGTCGGACCCAGTGGCCGGGATGGGAAGTATACTGGGAATGTTGAGCAAGTTCGGCCAGTTTTCAGGATACAAATTAAATACGGCCATGAGTGAAATGTTTGTGGTCCAGGCAAGGGGCCAGGAGAACAGATTGAGAGAGCTACCATTTAGGCTGGCTGAGTAAAATTTCCGGTACTTGGGAATCCAGGTAGCGCGAGACTGGGGCAGGCTGCACAAGTTAAATTTGGCCAGGGTGGTGGAGCAAATGAAGGGAGAGTTTCGGAGATGGGATGCACTCCCGCTGTCGCTGGCAGGGAGGGTGCAGACTGTAAAGATGACAATCCTCCCTAGATTTATGTTTGTTTTTCAGTGCCTCCCGATCTTTGTCCCACAGTCCTTCTTCAAAAGAGTTAATAGGATGATCATGAGCTTTGTCTGGGCGAGAAAGCTCCGCGGGTGAAGAAGGCGATGCTGGAGAGGAACCGCAGCGAGGGAGGACTGGCTTTGCAAAGTCTGATTAATTATTACTGGGCGGCCAATATCGCTATGATAAGGAAGTGGATGGTGGGTACGGGGTCTATCTGGGAGCGGGTGGAGGCGGCTTCGTGCAGGGGCTCCAGCCTGGCAGCCCTGGTCACGGCTCCTCTACCGCTGCCGCCGGCCAGGTACTATACCAGCCCGGTAGTGGTGGCGACCCTGCGGATATGGGGCCAGTGGAGGAGGCATGTAGGGGAGATGGGGGCGTCGGTTTGGGCGCCAATCTGCGACAACCAGAGGTTTGCCCCCGGGAGTATGGATCGGGGGTTTCGAGTATGGCGGCGGGCGGGAGTGGGAAGGATGGGCGATATGTTCCTGGAAGGGAGCTTTGCGAGTTTGAGGAGCTTGGAGGAGTAATTTGGTCTGGTAAGGGGAAATGATTTTAGGTACCTACAGTTACGGGACTTTGTCCGTAGACAGGTCCCATCCTTCCCACGCCTCCCGCCAATGGGGATCCAAGGCAGAATAGTCTCTAGGGAGGAAGTAGGGGAGGGTAGAGTCTCTGATATTGAGGGAGGAAGGGTCCCAGACGGAGGAACTGAAACTTAAATGGGAGGAGGAGCTAGGCGGGGAAATGGAGGACGGGCTGTGGGCAGAGGCCCTGAGTAGGGTAAATTCGACCGCAACATGTGCCAGGCTCGGCCTGATTTCATTTAAGGTCGTTCACCGGGCCCACATGACGGTGGCTCGGATGAGCAAATTCTTTGGGATAGAGGACAAATGCGTTAGGTGCGCAGGAGGACCAGCGAACCATGTTCACATGTTTTGGGCATGCCCTAAGCTTAGGGGGTACTGGGAGGGATTTGCGGGCGTCATGTCCCGGGTGCTAAAAACAAGGGTGGCGATGGGTCCAGGGGTGGCAATTTTGTGGGGTTTCGGAAGACCCGGGAGTCCAGGGGGAGAAAGAGGCCGATGTTTTGGCCTTTGCTTCCCTGATAGCCCGGCGACGAATACTATTGGCATGGAGAGACTCAAAGCCCCCGAAGACTGAGTTGTGGCTTGCGGACATGTCGAGTTTCCTGGGTATGGAAAAAATTAAGTTCGCCTTGAGGGGATCTGTACTGGCGTTCGCCCGAAGGTGGCAACCATTCATTGACTTCTTTGCGGGAGAGTGAGCGTCAGCAGGGGGTGGGGGGGGGGGGGGGGGGGGGGGGGGTAGAGTAGAGTAGGAGGGATAAATTGGCAGGTAGTACCTGTGGGAGAGGAGCGGGCTTGTGCAGTATGTTACGATTGAAGTATTGAATGTACGTGGATGTTTACACATTTTTGCCTTTTTTGCTTTCTTTCTGTTGGTGTCTGTAACTGTTTACAAAGCCAAAAACGACCTCAATAAAATTGTTTATTAAAAAAAAAAAGAAATACAGTCAATAAAACTCCAGTATCAGGCCGGTATGAGATTATTTTGAACTTTTGGGAAAGGCAGGGTATAACATGATGGCAGCAGGTGTTGTAAGTAAAGCCCAAATGTAATAAATTAAATTAATGCAAAATTAGATTGAGAAAATCCATCCCACCTCTTGCCAGAGTGGGAAAGAACTGAGTCAATTGTGCAAAATCAAGATGGCCACCGCGATAGCAATGAACACACAACTCCGGCCCAAGGTGAATTGGGAGGTCAATAATATCATGGAGACATTTGAGAAGTTTAATCAAAAGTGAAGCTTGAAATTCAGTCGTTTTCTAAAAGACACTAAAAAAGAGAAAATGGTAAGTTACTTGAATAAGGACACGGGGAGTCCCGAGAAACATAACAGGCTGGATTCTCCATTTCAGCGGCTAAGTGCCGGCACCAGCAGTGCATGTGTGGACTAAAAAGACTGCGTGAAACCCTCACTGATTCTGGGACCGGTGAGGGGCTAGCACCGGCGCCGGGTGAAACTCCTGCCTCCCGGGCAGCGCATGCGCACGGTGATGACCTGCAACAGTCGTGCCGCACAACATAGTGCTGGCCGTGAGTGGACCCAACCTGCCACCTGCGACCCCACAGCCTACCCCTTGGCCACCCCCCAACAGCCCTCCCAGCCCTCGAGGAAGTCCCCCGGGCATGGTTCCCGGCCGGGTGCGGCGGCGCTGGGTTCGCTCACAGCTGAGACAACACGTGTACCGCGCCGTTGGGAACTAGGCCCATCGGGGGTGGAGCATCACGGGTGGGCTGGCCGATGACGCTCCGACGCCATTGCAATGGCGCAGATAACAACATTTATGAGAAGGCGGAACATGGCTGACCGGTGTCAAACCGGTGCCGGCCCCGATTTCGGCGTCGGAGCCCATTCTCCGCCTGATCGCGAACATGATTTTGGGGTCGGGCAAAGGAGAATCCCGCCCAACGACTTTAGTTTATTTACAGTTACGTTAGATACAACTCCCGGTAGATTCCTACTGGGTCTCTCCTTAGTCAGTGCCTTACTGACCAACATTTTATACACAGTTCAATGGAGACCCTGCCCCTCAGCGGGAACTACGGTAAAGATAATCATTCTCATCTTGGAAATCCCGTGTAGGATATTACATTCCTCCCCATCTCCCCCGCAAAGTCCGAAGACACCATCGACGGCTGATAAGGTGGAGGGCGTCGGACCCTCTTCGGCTCTGGTGAAACGTCGAACTCCCAAAGCACCTGATCAGGCAGTGTATACCTCGAAGCAGAACATCACCTACGGGAGGAACGCTGTGCTGGACGATCAGCAAGAGATGGCTAAACCGTCCCACCTGCGTCTGAAACCTCAGACGACAGTGTCTTCAAGTCTGAATCAGAAGATACAACATCAGGCATGTCGGCATTGACACAGACTGGAGGCGTCATTGGTTCAGCAATGGAGTTGGAGGATTCAAGACAGGATTCTTCCGAGGAACTTCACAAAGGACCAACCTCCACGAGCAAATATAATAATAATAATCTTTATTGTCACAAGTAGGCTGACATTAACACTGCAATGAAGTGACTATGAAAATCCCCTGGTCGCCACATTCCGGCGCCTGTTCAGGTACACAGAGGGAGAATTCAGAATGTCCAAATTACCTATCAGCACGTCTTTCGGATGAAGGGCTGAGAACACTATGTCCCAAAGATAAAGTGTATGTGAAACAAGGAACTTTTCCTTTAAATTTCAGTTCTGGAACATGAATTTGTACAAACTAGACACTGCTTCCTTTCTTCAACCAACGGTCCTACAGCCGGAGCACTAGGAGGAAACCCACGCAGACACTGGGAGAACGTGCAGGTTCCACACAGACAGTAACCCAAGACGGGAATCGAATCTGGGACCCTGGAGCTGTGAAGCAACAGTACCACCCACTGTGCTACTGTGCTGCTCTTGAATATGATCCAAATGCCATTGCATCAGTTACCCTCAGACTTGAACTTGTTGAGAGACTGGTCCCATTTGGCGATGACACTCCCAGAGAGCCAGTGAGCACCATCAGTGAAGTTACGCATGAACACTGTGGTGCCGGGTGCAAATTGTCAAAGAGGTCGATGTCGAACTGGGCAACACACTTGCAACTCGTGGTTAGGTGCACCTTCTCACCTATGTCTGGGAGGAGAAAGTTAAGTTGGGTATGAAGCCGATGACCCATGAGCATCTCAGCAGAGGCCACCCCAGATAGTGCGTGAGGACTGTCCTGTACGAGAACAGAAAACATGCCAGCCCGATGTCCATTGACCTTGAAGTCTGCTTCTTTAGCCCCCGTTTCACAGTCTGCATGGCCCTCTCTGCCAAGCCATTTGATGCTGAATGCTATGGGGCAGCGCCGACATACCGAATCCTGTTGCCCTTTATGAAAGCAGCAAATTCTGCACTCGTGAAAGAGGCCCTGTTATCTGTTACGAGCACTCCAGTGATTCCATAGGACAAAAAAGTAAACGCGCGATCACTCGAAGGTTGCCCAGGAGGTGATTGATGCTATCCTTTGGACCTCCAGTCACTTGGAGTGGGCGGCCATGAGGACGAGAAACATCGAGCCCAGGAATGGACCGGCAAAGTCAGCGTATTCGCGAGCCCAAGGGCGGCCCAGCCACTCCCAAGGGTGAAGGGTGTCGCTGCAAGACGGTTTTGGTTCTCTTGACAGGAGAAGCACAGTAGAGCGAACATCTCTATATCCGTGTCCAAACCCAGCCATCAGACATAACGTCTCGCCAACATCTTCATTTTGGACATTTCTGGGTGTCCAATGTGAAGGTTCTTTAACACAATTTCCTGGCCCTTCGCCGGAACAACAACCCTCGTGCCCCACAGAAGGATACTGTCTTCTATGGTCAGCTCTGAGAACTTTGAGGAGAAAGCCTTCAACTCACCTGGTAGTCATTGGTGCAGGCCACCGTATAGCACCAAATGCTGCACCTTGGCAAGGACGGGGTCTGTATGCGTCCAGTCAGGAATACACAATGTAGTGACAGGCAATGAGTTCAGGACAGCGACCACCTCGTCTGCCATAGGGGGATATGTGGCCTCGGTCTGCAGAGGAAGACGGCTCAATTCATCGGCATGTGTAATCTGGGTCTCTCGACGGTGCTCAAAAGAGTACTCGTAAGCCACAAATACAAGGCCCAGAGCTGTATCCTTGCGGATGCTATTGGTGGGATTGCCTTGTCTTCATGGAAGAGACCCAGAAACGTAACCTGTGACGATAACAAAATGGCGGCCATAGACCTACTGATGAAATCTCTTCACTCCAAATACAACCTTCTTTTTTATTTGATGTACTTACGCTCAGCCAGTGTCCAGGAGGCAAAGGCAACCAGCTGTTCACAGCCATTGCTCATCCCATGAGACAGGACTTCCCCAACCAATACGGTGATATATCGCATATTCCGAATAATGGCTTAGAAGGATTGAATTGTGAAAAGGACAACCAACCGCCATTTCTCTTTTTAAATGCCACATCCTAAACCTTTCTCCACCCCCAAGACTGGTGCTTCTTGAGGAGCAAATGAAGTGGGGCGAGAATGATCGGCAAATTTGGAATGAATCTGCCATAATAATTGACCAATGCAAGGAAAGAGCAGAGCCCGGTTGCATCTCGCAGGGCGGGGGCCAGTTGGATGGCTCACACTTTCTCGGTGACTGGGTGCAGGCCGTCTCGGTCTACCCGACACCCACGTCGACAACTTCTTTTGCTTGAAACACACACTTCGCGTAGCACAGGCAGACACGATGCTCAGAAAAGTGATGCAACACTGCTTCGAAATTCCGTAAATGCTCCTGGTCCGTGGTTCTTGTGACTAGCATGTTGTCCTGATAGACCGCAATGCGTGGCAATCCATGCACGATGGTCTCTATTATGCATCAAAAGACTGTGCATGGCAAGGATACTCCTTGTGCATATTGATTTGGGGCAGCACGGTAGCATGGTGGTTAGCATTAATGCTTCACAGCTCCAGGGTCCCAGGTTCGATTCCCGGCTGGGTCACTGTCTGTGCGGAGTCTGCACGTCCTCCCCGTGTGTGCGTGGGTTTCCTCCGGGTGCTCCGGTTTCCTCCCACAGTCCAAAGATGTGCGGGTTAGGTAGATTGGCCATGCTAAATTGCCCGTAGTGTCCTAAAAGGCAAGGTTAAGGGGGGTTGGGTTACGGGTATAGGGTGGATACGTGGGTTTGAGTAGGGTGATCATTGCTCGGCACAACATCGAGGGCTGAAGGGCCTGTTCTGTGCTGTACTGTTCTTTGTTCTATGTTCTATGATCGTGATGTACTTCCATGAGCACTCATCGAGCTCCAGCTGTAGATAAACCTTACTCATGTCTAATTTTAGAAATGTGCAGCCACCAGCCAATGTAGCATAAAGAGCCTCGATACAGGATAAAGAATAATGGTCGAACCTCAAAGCCATGTTCACTGTCAATTTATATTCTCCGCAGAGGTTATCTGGCTTCATGATGGGGACCACCGGCACCGCCCACGTGGTGAAGCGCACAGATCTAATGATGCTCAAACTCTCCAAGCGACAAGGTTTGGTCTCGATTTTCACCATCAAGGCGTAGGGAACCGGCAGGCATGAAAACATCGGGGCTGAGTCTCCAGGTCCACTTGAATCTTGGCTACGGTCCCTTTTAATTGTACTGGAAAATCTCAGGGAACTTCCTCAGAACATCACACAGGCCACCTAGTTCCACTTGTGGGATATGTTGCCAATCCAACGGCAGCTGGTTTAACCAATCACGGTCCAACCAGGGGAGATGTTTCCTTTAATGACAATGAGGGGACGGCGAACCAATTGACGCCCATAAACCACCGGAGTCAGCGGCATCCCCACAATATTAAGTCGTTCCCCCGTATAATTGGCTAAAGGAACCACTGTGAACACCCAGTCCAATAAGATCAAAGGTGCTCTGCATCATCGAAGAAACTGCAGCTCCTGTTTTCAATTCCATTTGGAGCAAGTGGCCATTTACTTGAATCAGAACTCAAATAGGGCCACAGGGGGCACTGCCAAACAGTTTAACTGTATCTCAGCCTCATCTTCTGCCTCTTTTGGGTCATCCATATTCAAGGTCCGACACTAGGGCTGTCGCCTAACTCGACCGGGGCGGCTGGAGCACCGGTACTCCTGTTGTCTGTGGCTGTGCCTAATCCAGCGCCACACTCCTTCAGCCGAGTCCGTGAACGTCCCATGTCTCGACAGTTGGCCCTTTATCGAGAGGCCGGAGTCGCTACTATGGTCGGTCCAGGCCATGTGGATACCACTGCATAAAAACAAATTACTGTGGATTCTGGAATCTGAAACCTGAAAGAAAATGCTGGAAAATCTCAGCAGATCTGGTAGCATCTGTAGGGCGAGAAAAGAGCTAACGTTTCGAGTCCAGATGACCATTTGTCAAAGCCATGGATACCATGTGAGGGTGGCACCCCAAAACGTTTACCTCCATCCCTTGTATTCCTTGGACACCATGCTTCGTGCTTCTTCAGGATGAAGAGATCTGTAGCGCCTGTTGAAAAGTCAGGGAGGTTTCGGCCAAAAAATTTTTTTGCATCTCCATAATATTTAGAATGCAGACCAAATGTTCGCAAAACATGTTGGATAAAGCAGCTCCATCCTCACTAAACTCGGCTATCTGCCATAGCCGCGATATGAACTCCGTGACAGACTCACCAGGGGACCTCTGCGCCATATTAAAATGATACCTTTGAATGATCACTAACTGGGTTGGGTTAAAATGTTACGCCGCAAGTTGGTTGAAGGAGTGTGTATCAGGCGCTGCAAGGTAGATAAGACATTGGATCACTCCAAACGTGTGCACCCCTCAGACCGTCAACAATATGACCATCTGCCGCTCATTCTCTGTGATGTTGTTGACCCGATGACGTAACGCATTCTTTCTGCGTATTGATTCCAGTCTTCAATACTGGCATCAAATACATCCAATCGCCCAAACAGAGATATGGCAAAATAATTGATTCCAACCTTGGTCCAGAAAATCGAGGAGGTGACTCAGCGAGCTGGTTGTAGCATCGACTTCAAACCAGTTTACTCCTTGTCACCAGTTTAATGAGGACATGGGTGAAGTGTTGGCTAGCGTAGACTTGAGAGATGAACAGACACTTCCAACACTGATGAAGGTTCAACTCAATTTTATTAACTACTTCTAACTAACTAACACACGATGACTGTGGGTCTAAATGATGCTAATTTAAACTAGAGACCTAAGCCTTATCTGAACCAGTTGATTCTCTCAGCACGTGTTGTAAGTCTGTGCTGGGCTGGATGAGTTGTATTATACTCAGAGGCAGCACCTAGAATGAGCAGGAACCGTGGTGCCCTCTGCCTTTATAGTGTGTGTATTCTAACTGGTGATTGGCTGCGGTGTTTGTACATGTTAATTGGTCCCTGTGTGTGTCCATCAGTGTGTGTCTGCATCATGAAATACTGGATCCCTACCGTGTCTCTCCTCGGTCAGTGCCTTACTCGCTGATCTTTTATATGCATTTGAATGGAGTTCCCCTGCCCCTCAGCAGGGAGACTCATACTTCGCAAGAACCATGGGAAGATGATCATTCCCATGCCATAAGTCCTTTTAGGGCAGCTGAATAAGGTTTGATTTTTTCAATAGCTGGGAGATGAGTGAAGATGACAGCAAAAACACAGTGAAAATTTTTGAGATGTTTGGCACACATCTCCAGCCTAAGTCAAGCCATTAGGTTCATTAATTTGAAGTTCAAAGCCTGAGGATAGAACCAAGTAGACCTGTTGACAATTTCTTAATGAGATTGAGAAGTGCAGTCAGCAAGGGCAAATTCAAAGAAACAAATGAAAGGTTGGCAGATAGCTCATTTGGGGCTCTGTACATCCTAATGCACAAAAAGCTCTGATTGAAAAGGACCGAGGAAGGAGCTGTGCTCTGAAAGCTAGTGATTCAAAACAAACCTGTTGGACTTTAACCTGGTGATGGAAGACCTCTTACTGAAAAGGACAAGCTCACAATATTGCAGGCTGTTGACACTGCCAGGACACATGAAGCCATGTGGAGACAGTTCACCTGTTCTTCAGTTCTTCAGTTCTTCAGTTAAGCGAAGGGGAAGGCAACATGGTTGTTACAGTGAAAAAGTAACAAAAGAGAAGGTGTGCAAGTGCTGCACATGATCAGAGTTACAGAATGAAATGTTCTTCATACAGGTAAAACTGCAGAGCTGGTGGTCAGCCTAATCACTGGGAAAAGATGTGCTGAGCAAAGAGAGATCATGGTAAGGGAGTTTCCAGAGGCAGAACAAATAGAGCAATGACAATTTAAAAAAACATATATCCCTGGGAGATGATGATGAGTTTGAGGTCAAAGTAGGCATAGGAACCACACATCTAGAAGCAGGGTCAGAATGGGAACAGTCGACAGAGAAAATAACCATTGAGAACAAGAAGGTCTGTTCTTGAAAATACAGAAAAATGTGTCATTTGAAACATGGAAGTCTGGCAATATCTGGTTTGAGAGGGTACAGGGAAAGATCCCACAAAAAGTTCATAGCAGCTGCAAAGAGCAAGGTTATAAAATGCAGATTCTTGCTCACAAAACAAGCTTTAGCAAACACACAGGTCTCATGTGGTAAGCTAAAACAATGGCTCACACCTTCATGGAATGTAACTATCTCAGGAAGCATCTGAAAAAGCATGGATGAGAGTTTCAATTGCATTAAGTGACGAATGTTTAAAACAGGCAAGTCTTTCAAGTCATAACCAAGTTCAATTTTAGCATGCAGCTAAAAGCAAAATTTCACACCTTAATTGAAATAAACTCTCTTAGTAAACAGCTGGAAAGGATGGAAGATGCCCAGTCAAATTTGGTGTCAAATTTAAAGTGTAAAATTCTATGAACATCAAACAATTAAAAGAAAATTGGAGACGACCTGTCTACGAGAAACATCATGTAAGTCAAAATCAAAGGCAAAGTTATGAGCTGGGGAGAATTGGAAAATTAAACGATTTGAAATCACAGAATTAAAAGTAACACCTATTGAAACCAAAGCATTGTTTAATCAGATCTGAGAGGAGACGATATGCCCAAAATGAATAATTAGTTGTAGTAAGATGTTTACATCAAAGATACTTTTAAACTATCAAAGTGAAACAAGCCCATTTACAAAAGTCGTTAAAACTTAATAACTCTCAGAAAGAGAATATAAACCCAGGGAGCAGCAGCAACAAACACAGAGAGCACCAGCAACAGGAGAGAAGGGGAGGAGAACTCAGAGAGAGAGAGAGAGAGAGAGAGAGAGCTCGGTCATGGGAAAGACAAGGCAAGCAGCCGAGTTTAAACAGTTATACATCTAAGGAAGACTAGAATTTAAACAGGAGTCAGAATCAGCTTAGAGATAGCTAGCAGAGCCAGCTCTCACAGCTCGGTGCATGGGAAGAACAGGACACAGCAACCGAGTTCACCAGCGAATACAACTCAAGAAGACCAGATTTTAAGAAGATCGATTGCCAAGGTGGGCCTGAAGCAGCCAGAAGCAAGATCTTTTTTCCTTTCTGTAAAGAAAGTGTTTGCAGCTTTTAAAAGAAAAAATATAATAATAAAAATAACTTAACCTGAAAAAGTGGTTATTAGCTTACTTCACTTCCTTAATAACGCAGGACCCAGGACATCGATGCTATTAAGGGGTAAGTAGGTAAAATTCTTCGGTGAAGGTATGGGTTATACCGGGGGATAACTTGAAAAGATAGTTTGACCTGAATAGCACCCACAGAAGCCTGCACTGGAGTCAGGGAGGGAGAATACCTGTTCACCATTTAGAATATCAACCTTTTTTTTGGTATAGGGGGACTTCTAAGAATAGTGGTGAGTTTTAACTTCATGGCGCCCAGCGTGGAGGCCTAGAATATTAGAAGTTTCTAGGTAAAGTAAGCCTAGAATATTAGAAGTTTCTAGGTAAAGCGAGGCTAGAATATTAGAAGTTTCTAGTTAAGCAGAGTAGGGGCTAGAATATTAGAAGTTTCTAGTTCCCAAGAAACGGTTGGAATATTAGAAGTTTCTAACCGGCACAAAGGCTAGAATATTAGATGTTTCTAGTCTATGTGTGAGTCAGACTTTACCTGCCGAGTTTAGTCTGGAAAGTCATGTGTGATTGGCTTTTGTAAGGATATTCTGTGGATCGAGGGGACTGAAGCTCAGGTTGGGTGTGAAAATCAGTAGACTAGAAGATACTGACCCTGAGAAAAAGTCTGCAAGATATTTTGGTGATAGCACTAAAATCTTGCATCCGTTACTGGTAAAAGAGGCCAAAGAATAAATCATCCTCAGAGTAAGGCAGATTGTGCGGACATTTTCTGGAAAATAGGGACGCTTAGAATCTTCAGAAACCAATAACCAATCGACCCTTAACTAAAACAGGAAGATAGTGCCTTAGTCAGCCTTGGATAGGGCCCAGAAAGGGTACTTATCCTTAATTTCAGAGTGCACCTGAAAGGGACAACCAGGAACAGAAAAAAAATCCAAAAAATGGCAATTAGGGTAATTCTCTTGCCCTGGAATACAGTCAAGAGAGTTTAAACAATGAAACAAGAGTAGAAAAGCTTAACAGAGGCAAAAAAACTCCTGCAGAAGTGAACCTTACCAGCATGGAGGGGTCTCAATTTTGTTAAGAGTAACTAAAACCCTACAGAATAGAGGTCCAAGATCTCAGTGGATAAATGTGTGTTTAATAAGGATTTGGGAAATCCTGCAGAGTAAAGATCCAAGATCTGAGTGGATGAATGAGTGTGTGTATGTCTAATAAGGAATTGTGAATTTCTTTAAATGTTTGTACTTTTAAAAAATGTTGTGTTTTACAAAGCCGATTTTCACATAAATTGGAAGTTATAAATGGCAGGCAGAAATGTGATCAATATTATGGGATAAGTAAATCAGTATGTTCAGAACTAAAGTGGTCTCAGAATAAACAGATAAAGAGTTTGTGCTGCTGCAGACTTTGAAACTGCTGCGATGAAGTTGACACTGCATGGCTCCGCAGGGTCCTAGTGCCCGCTGATCACAAACAGTCACTAGCAGAGATAATGATGTTTAGAATGTTAAATACATTGAAGAAGGAGCTTTAGAGAATAAAGATATTGGACCAGAAGTTAGTTTGGAGAATTAATTGCAGTAGCAGGTAATTAGTATCTGATTGCCGGAAAAGATTTAATACAAATTGATGCAGAAAAATTAAAATATTAAAACCAATTGACAATGACAGAAGGAGGCTTAACAGGCCTTAATGGTATGATGTACATCAATGATAAGGAAAATAAACCAGTTCAAAAAGAAATGGTGGCAAAAGAAATCCGGAAGTCCTGGAGAGGGCACTTCTGGGATAATCCAAATGAAAATAGAAAGTACAAATTAAAGAATAGGGCCCTCTCCACCCTTGATCTGTTCATTTGATTTTTCAGATGGAAAAAATAAATAACAAACCAGTTCACAAGAAGGAAGAGAACCACGCTCCAGAGAAGAATCTTTTAGACAGGATTGGGGGGAAACTAATGATACAATTGGCTACATATTTGAGGGAATTAAATGAAAGAACCCGGAGGAAAATGTTACGGGTTAGAAACAAATCAAAATATCAAATTATTACTGGACAGTGAAACCTCCGGTCAGACATCTCTAACTGGACATTAGCTGATGGATGATCTGTAGTCTCCACGGGGTATGTACTACGCGGTGGAGTTATTAAGGGTCTCGGCAGACAGCAGCGACTGACGAGGAACCCCAACATGATAAATGACAATCATTTAAGAATTTTTGTAGCTTGATACCACGGCGGGAAAATTGTTACCAATGCAGCAAAACAATATTGCATTGGAGAGCTGTAATCGTTATTAAAAAAAAAAAAAAAAAATTCATGTAAATTGATAGGGACTGCTATATATATATATATATATATATATATATGATAAGGGGGGTAGGTGTGCCGTTAAAGAACTTGATCCGCATTTCTAAACTGTGAATGTTTTAATAGAGGGGTAGTTTAGTGTGTTTTCTTGATTTAACTACATAGAACATTACAAATAATATTGATGTTGTTTATATGCCATATTTAGTATGTAATGACTATTGGTCCCAAAGCCAAGAAGGGATGTTTCGATATTGTAATTTATTTCTAGTATTAAAATTGTGATAACAGTTGCAAATATGTAAAGTTGTAACACACAGTCTATTTGTGTGGTTAGGTAATGAGTAATGTGTTAAGATAAGACTTAAGTTTTTTACTGTGTATTTAACAATAGGAAGAATTTATTTGGAAAAGTGACAGTTCAATGTGGGTTTACAAATGCTGTAATGGAAAATATACACTTTCATGTTGTAAGGGAAATGATGAAAGATGAAAGGGATTTGAAGGAAATTTGTCAGAAAGATATTCTCTCATATAAACCAGGGGTTGGCAGATATACATGATTCACGACAATGTTAGACATTAATGGGGAAGTTAGGAATACAAGCAGGATCAATTGAACCTTTTAAATTAATGAAACAAGGGAATCAGTGGGTGGTACATGATATCATAATTTACCATTCCAATCAGCAATGGAAAAGCAATTTGGATAACGGAAAAATGAGACACGTAACAGCCAGTGATGGACAAAAGACCTTTGTGGTTACTGATGGACTGAGTTGTGTGCTGTTTCTAAGGGAGATGAGGAAGCTTCTACGGTGCTGCTATCCCAAGGAAGTAAAATGCTTTGGAGGTAGTGGAACACACGGAAAGCGATTATGTTACCTTCCTGAGCAACAACGGCTATGGTTCACGGTAATTGGACTTGAGGAGAAGAAAAGACTCTTATCGACACTGGTCTGAGATATGGATGCATTTACGTGTTGATTTTGGTGCACAATTTGAAATTCCAATACATGCATACAAATGACAAAGATCGGGGATATATGTTAGTACAATTGGATGGGGGGACAATTAACCAAATTATATAGTTATGTTTCAAATGTCAAGACGGGGTGTTCTTGAAAATACAGAAAAATGTGTCATTTGAAACATGGAAGTCTGGCAATATCTGGTTTGAGAGGGTACAGGGAAAGATCCCACAAAAGGTTAATAGCAGCTGCAAAGAGCAAGGTTATAAAATGCAGATTCTTGCTCACAAAACAAGCTTTAGCAAACACACAGGTCTCATGTGGTAAGCTAAAACAATGGCTCACACCTTCATGGAATGTAACTATCTCAGGAAGCATCTGAAAAAGCATGGATGAGAGTTTCAATTGCATTAAGTGACGAATGTTTAAAACAGGCAAGTCTTTCAAGTCATAACCAAGTTAAATTTTAGCATGCAGCTAAAAGCAAAATTTCACACCTTAATTGAAATAAACTCTCTTAGTAAACAGCTGGAAAGGATGGAAGATGCCCAGTCAAATTTGGTGTCAAATTTAAAGTGTAAAATTCTATGAACATCAAACAATTAAAAGAAAATTGGAGACGACCTGTCTACGAGAAACATCATGTAAGTCAAAATCAAAGGCAAAGTTATGAGCTGGGGAGAATTGGAAAATTAAACGATTTGAAATCACAGAATTAAAAGTAACACCTATTGAAACCAAAGCATTGTTTAATCAGATCTGAGAGGAGACGATATGCCCAAAATGAATAATTAGTTGTAGTAAGATGTTTACATCAAAGATACTTTTAAACTATCAAAGTGAAACAAGCCCATTTACAATAAAGTCGTTAAAACTTAATAACTCTCAGAAAGAGAATATAAACCCGGGGAGCAGCAACAGAGGACAGGGCAGGAGGACAGCAACAGGAGAGAAGGGGAGGAGAACTCAGAGAGAGAGAGAGAGAGAGAGAGAGCTCGGTCATGGGAAAGACAAGACAAGCAGCCGAGTTTAAACAGCTATACATCTAAGGAAGGCTAGAATTTAAAAAGGAGTCAGAGTCAGCTTAGAGATAGCTAGCAGAGCCAGCTCTCACAGCTCGGTGCATAGGAAGAACAGGACACAGCAACCGAGTTCACCAGCGAATACAACTCAAGAAGACCAGATTTTAAGAAGATCGATTGCCAAGGTGGGCCTGAAGCAGCCAGAAGCAAGATCTTTTTTCCTTTCTGTAAAGAAAGTGTTTGCAGCTTTTAAAAGAAAAAATATAATAATAAAAATAACTTAACCTGAAAAAGTGGTTATTAGCTTACTTCACTTCCTTAATAACGCAGGACCCAGGACATCGATGCTATTAAGGGGTAAGTAGGTAAAATTCTTCGGTGAAGGTATGGGTTATACCGGGGGATAACTTGAAAAGATAGTTTGACCTGAATAGCACCCACAGAAGCCTGCACTGGAGTCAGGGAGTGAGAATTCCTGTTCACCATTTAGAATATCAACCTTTTTTTTGGTATAGGGGGAATTCTAAGAATAGTGGTGAGTTTTAACTTCAGGTCAAAAATAAGTCCGCAACCATAAATGTGAAGGTGAAGATTGATGTTGGAGCACAAATAACATCATCCTGGTCAAGCTATATCAGAAGATCTTTCTTAAGGGCAGCACGGTGGCCTAGTGGTTAGCACAACCGCCTCACGGCGCTGAGGTCCCAGGTTTGATCCCGGCTCTGGGTCACTGTCCGTGTGGAGTTTGCACATTTTCCCCGTGTCTGCGTGGGTTTCGCCCCCACTACCCAAAAAAAACGTGCAAGCTAGGTGGATTGGCCATGCTAAATTGCCCCTTAATTGGAAAAATTATTGGGTACACTAAATTTATAAAAAAAAAAGAAGATCTTTCTTAAAAATATGAAGGAAAACAGTTACCCACAAAAAGAGACTCTGAAATCCAGTGATGCCATGCTGACAACATATGTGGGCTTGAGAGATTTGATAGCTCAGAATGACTCACATCTGAGAGATATACAAAGGAAAAGACGTGAACTGCATGGTCAGTGCTACTGAAAGAGATGGTCCCGCTCTCCTGGTCGTTGATGAAAAGCAGCAGCTAATCCCAGTAAACCATGAAGGGGGTGACAGAGAGTTGAAGGTAATGCACAAATTGAAAAGTGCTCTCTGATTAGAAGCTAGGAACAGCTGGTCCAATTGTATCCAGAGTGTTTTGATGAGACGGTTGGATGTTTTGAAGAATTTGAGTATTACATCGCCATAGTTTCGGAGGAGAAACCAATAGAACTAAAAGGAAAGTTTGAAAGACAGATTCACGAGATGGAAGGAAAGAATGTGACTGCTCGAGTCACAGAATCTACAGATTGGGAAAATTCCACCATTGTCAGAGAGAAGGTAAGAGTTTTCCTGGAACTCAAAGATCTCATCAAGCAATAAAGAGGAATCACTAGCCAATTTGAACAATGTAAGAGATCACTCCAGTTCTGAGAAGGGCAACATTTTTCAGCAAGCTTGATGTCAGAAATGACATGAAGACATGAAGAGAATCCAGGAAGCCAAGATCAAGTTAAATGCAAACAACTGGATTGTGAAGTGACAGAATTCGAGCTCTTTAGAATGGCGTTCAAGTCTTACGGAGTCAAGTCTTGAAAAAGTCACAGCTATCTCTGCGATGGAAGCTCCAGGAGAGGAGAAAGTGTTGAAAAGTTTCCCGGCTTGATCCAGTACATGAGTTCTTTCACACCTCCCATGCCAGAACACATAGCAAAGCTACAACAGCTATGGAGAGAAGATATGGTGTAGTTGCAGTCAGAGTCACATAAGAGGGATTTCAATGAACTCCAAGAATAAGTATGTAAGGAAACAAGTCTGTCATGTTATAACAGAAAGAAAGCTGTTACTCTGAAAGTAGATGCTTCTACAAAAAAGGACTGTGAGCAGCCCTGATACAAGAGGGAAAACCAAAAGCATCTGCATCCAAATCTTTAACATCAGCTGAGACCAGATATGCCAACATGGAAAGAGAGTTCTTGTCAGTTGTATACAGATGTGAGAAATTCCATACATATCTCTATGGGGAAAAGTTCATAGTGAAGAGTGGCCCATTGAAGCAGATCTACAAGGAAAATTTGTGTAAAACACCAGAAAGACTGTAGAGGTTACCCTGGAGGCTTCAGAGTTACAATTTCACTCTGAAATGCAAGCCAGGAAGATAAATTGTGCTAGCAGATACCTTTATATTGAACTATCGCCATGGGAGAAACACAAGATAAAAGATTTAGGTGCAAAGATCTATCACCTGGGGGACGTAACACCACCAAAACTGCAAAAACATAGAAATGAGATCAGTAAAGCGATGGGCAGCAGTTTGCAGATGGTGGTGTTTCTTGTGTTTTGTTGCCTTGTTTGACATCTAGTTTGCCATTTTAGCAGTAGATTAAAGTAGATTAATGCTCCCCAGCATTGAATTTGGGGGATACCCCAAAAATGTGCTGGGTAATCCCTTTCAGAAGATAAGCCCTACAGGGTAAAGATAAGCATTGGCAAAGCAATTGCCCAGAAGCCATAAGTTCCTCTGGGTAATTGTGTTGCGCTATGAACCATCTGGAAATGCAATTTAAATCTCTAACTTTCGATAGTTCCGCCAGGATTACACTAACAGTTAATCTGAAAAATTAGAAGAATTAAAACCTCTTGTAGCTTCTAAGTAACTATTTAAAATACCCAGACCAATCCCCACATAGGACTTCCTCCACATGCCCAACCCCTCATGGGACTCCCCCAATCCTTGACTAACCATCCACGCATGGTATTCCTCAAACCCCACAGGATGCCCCACACCGACAACCCCCCACCCACATGTGACTCCCTCCGAGCCCCCACCAGGGGGCCCGACTGCCAGTCCCGATCCTACCTGACCTGGCTGAACAACCCCCTCACAGCCCAAACCTTGACCTGACTGGACCAATTCCCCAATCTGAACCCCCGACCAGGCTGGAATTTTATTCAACCGCAATATGTACCTTACGGCTTGTTATTTCCCCCACCGTACCATTAAGCTGGGAAATCAACACGGATTTAATGAAGAGGGTATATGAAAATCGCTTATTGTCACGAGTAGGCTTCAATGAAGTTACTGTGAAAAGCCCCTAGTCGCCACATTCCGGCGCCTGTCCGGGGAGGCTGGTACAGGAATCGAACCGTGCTGCTGGCCTGCTTGGTCTGCTTTAAAAGCCAGCGATTTAGCTGGCTAAACCAGCCCCTATCAGGAGCAGCAGCAGGAATATCTTACAATGAGATATCAACCCGGTGAAGCTACAGCACAGGACTACTTGCATGTCAATCAAGCACCATGCAATGAACAGAGCTAAGTGATCCCACAATGAATGAATCAGATCTAAGCTCTGCAGTCCTGCTATATCCAGTCATGAATGGTAGTAGACAATTAAACAACTCACTGGAGAAGGAGGCTCCACGAATATCACCATTCTCAATGATGGGGAGCCCAGTCTATCAGTACTGATGGTTATGGTTGCAAGCACATGCAACCATCTTCAGCCAGAAGTACCGAGTGGATGATTCATTTCCGCCTCTTGCTGGGGTCCCCAGCATCACAGGTGCCTGTCTCTACCCACCAAAGGAAATATGAAAATGAAAAATGAAAATTGCTTAATGTCACAAGTAGGCTTCAAATGAAGTTACTGTGAAAAGCCCCTAGTCGCCACATTCCGGCGCCTGTTCGGGGAGGCTGGTACGGAAATTGAACCGTGCTGCTGGCCTGCCTTGGTCTGCTTTAAAAGCCAGCTATTTAGCCCTGTGCTAAACCAGTTTACTCAGTGAACCCACAGTTCACTCTTCTCAGTTTACTCTTGATAATCAGTATTGTGATGGAAGGCGTCATGAACAGTGCGATCAAATGGTACGTACTCAGCAATAACCTACTCACTGATACTCAGTTTGGATTCCGGGTCACTCAGCTCCTGATCTCATTACAGCCTTGATTCAAACATGGACAAAAGAGCTGAACTTCAGAGTTGAGGTGAGAGTGGCTGCCCTTGATATCTCGGCAGCATTTGACTGGGTGTGGCATCAACGAGCCCCAGCAAAACTGGCGTCAATAGGAATCAGGAAGGAAACTCTCTGCTGGTTGGAGTCATACCTGGCACAAAGGAAGATGGTTATGGTTTTTGGAAGTCAACATTACAGTTCCAGGATATTGCTGCAAAAGTTCTACAGGGTAAAGTTCTGGGCACAATAATCTTCAGCTGCTTCATCAATGACCTTCCTTCCATCATAAGGTCAGAAGTGGGAATGTTCGCTGATGACTGCACAATATTCAGCACCATTCGTGACTCCTCAGATAATGACGCAGTTGTGTTTATATGCAGCGAAACCTGGACAACATTTAGGCTTGGGCTGATAGGTGCCAAGTAACATCCATGCCAACAGGTAATGACCATGTCCAACAAGAGAGAATCTAATTGCTTCCCCTTGATGTTCAGTGGCATTATCGTTGCTGAATCCCCCAGTATCAACATTCTGAATGTTACCATTTAGCAGAAATTGAACTCACCAATGTTCCTTTGCAGCAGCTTCCAAATCTCTGATCGCTATCATCTAGAAGGACAAGTCAGAAGATGCATGGGAACACCACCACCTGCAAGTTCCCCTCCAAGTCACTCACCATTCTGACTTGGAAATATATCACCATTCACTGACTGTCGCTGGGTCAGAATCTTGTAACTTCCTCCCTAACAGCACTGTGGGTATACCTAAACCTCATGCACTGTAGCGTTTCAAGAAGGTAGCTCATCACTAACCTCCCATGGGCAATTAAAGCTGGGTAATAACGTTGGCCTAGCCAGAGACTCCCAGGTCCTATGAATGAATAAAACTGCTGGAATAAAAGCGTGACAGAAAGAGGAGATGATAGCCACATGAAATCACCTGGAGAGATACTTTTTTTAAAAATAATTTTTATTGAAATTTTTACAAAATAAAATACAAAATATAAACATCTTAGCTCTATTAACATCCAACCGCGGTAACACCCCATGAACAATACCCCCCCCCCCCCCCAGCTTCAATAGCAACTTCAAACAAAAAGAAAAAACAACAAAGAAAAAAGAAAAAGAAAAAAGAACAAACAAGAGGGAGATAGCACCCTCCACAAACCCATGTGCACAGTTCTCCCTCCCCCCAATCCTTACCCCCCCCCCCCCACCCTCGGGCTGCTGCTGCTGTCGGCCTATTTCCCTACCGTTCCGCCAGGAAGTCCAGAAACGGCTGCCACCGCCTGAAAAACCCTTGTACTGATCCCCTCAGGGCAAATTTCACCCTCTCCAATTTAATGAACCCCGCCATATCCGAGATTCAGGCCTCCACGCTTGGGGGCCTCGCATCCTTCCATTGAAGCAAGATCCTCCGCCGGGCTACTAGGGACGCAAAGGCCAGGACCCCGGCCTCTATCGCCTCCTGCACTCCCGGCTCCACTGCCACCCCAAAAATTGCGAGTCCCCAGCCTGGCTCGACCCTGGATCCCACCACCCTCGACACCGTCTTTGCTACCCCCTTCCAAAACTCCCCCAACGCTGGGCACGCCCAAAACATATGGGCGTGGTTCGTTGGGCTCCCCGAGCACCTAGCACACCTGTCCTCGCCCCTGAAGAACCTACTCATCCTTGTCCCCGTCATGTGGGCCCTACGCAGCACCTTGAACTGTATGAGGCTAAGTCTCGCACAGGAAGAGGAGGAATTCACTCTCTCCAGGGCATCCGCCCATGTCCCCTCCTCAATCTCCTCACCCAGCTCCTCTTCCCATTTACCCTTCAGTTCCTCCACCGAGGCCTCATCTACCTCCTGCATTACCCGGTATATGTCCGAGATCCTCCCTCCTCCAACCCACACCCCCGAGAGCACCCTATCCCACACCCCTCGTGGAGGCAGCAAGGGGAACCCCTCCACTTGCTGCCTGGCAAACGCCCTCACCTGGATGTACCTAAACATGTTCCCCGGGGGAGCCCAAACTTCCCCTCTAACTCCCCCAAGCTCGCGAACCTCCCCTCCACAAACAGGTCCCTCAACCTCCTAACCCCTGCCCTGTGCCAGCCCCGGAATCCGCCATCAATGCTCCCTGGGACGAACCGATGGTTCCCCCGTATCGGGGCCTCCATCGAGCCCCCCATTTCTCCTCTGTGCCGTCTCCATTGCCCCCAAATTTTGAGGGTAGCCGCCACCACCGGGCTCGTGGTATACCTCGTTGGAGGGAGCGGCAACAGCGCCGTTACCAGCGCCTCCAGGCTCGTGCCCACACATGACGCCGCCTCTATCCTCTTCCATGCTGCCCCTTCCTCGTCCATTACCCACTTACGCACCATCGCTGCGTTGGCTGCCCAGTAGTAACCACAGAGGTTGGGCAACGCCAGCCCCCCCCTATCCCTGCCTCGTTCCAGGAACACTCTTCGAACCCTTGGAGTCCCATGCGCCCACACAAATCCCGTAATACTGCTGTTGACCCTCCTGAAAAAGGCCTTTGGGATAAAGATGGGGAGGCACTGGAACAAGAACAAAAACCTCGGGAGCACCGCCAACTTGACGGACTGCACCCTCCCCACCAGTGACAGCGGTAACATATCCCACCTCTTAAACTCCTCCTCCATCTGCTCCACCAACCTTGTGAGGTTGAGCTTGTGCAGGGCCCCCCAACTCCCAGCCACCTGGACCCCTAGGTACCTGAAGCTCTTCCCTGCCTGCTTCAGTGGGAGCCTACCAATCCCCTCCTCTTGATCCCCTGGGTGCACCACAAACACCTCACTCTTGCCCAGGTTCAACTTATACCCCGAGAAACCACCGAATTCCCCAAGGATCCTCATCACCTCCGGCATCCCCCCCACCGGGTCCGCCACATACAGCAGCAGGTCGTCCGCGTACAGTGACACTCGATGCTCCCCCCCCCCCCCCCCCCCCCCCCCCCCCCGCACCATGCCCCTCCAGTTCCCTGACTCCCCCAATGCCATGGCCAGGGGCTCAATTGCCAACGCGAAGAGCAAGGGGGACAGGGGGCACCCCTGTCTCGTCCCCCGATGCAGCCGAAAGTACTCCGACCTCCTCCTATTCGTGGCTACACTTGCCATCGGGGCCTCGTAGAGCAGCCTCACCCACCGAATAAACCCCACCCCAAACCCGAACCTCTCCAACACCTCCCACAAGTACTTCCACTCCACCCTATCGAAGGCCTTCTCCGCGTCCAACTCCACCACTATCTCCGCCTCCCCTTCCACCGCCGGCATCATAATGACATTGAGGAGTCTTCGCACGTTTGTGTTCAGCTGCCTTCCCTTCACAAACCCCGTCTGGTCCTCATGTATGACCCCCGGCATACAATCCTCTATTCTAGTGGCCAGGATCTTTGCCAGCAGCTTAGCATCGGCGTTCAGCAGCGAAATCGGCCTATATGATCCACACTGCAGAGGGTCCTTTTCCCGCTTCAGGATCAAGGAAATCAGCGCCCGCGACATAGTTGGTGGCAAAGACCCCCCCTCCCTTGCCTCGTTAAAGGTCCGGACCAACAGGGGGCCCAACAGGTCCAAATACGTTTTATAGAATTCCGCCGGAAACCCGTCCGGCCCCGGCGCCTTCCCCGACTGCATGCTCCCTATCCATTTGACAACCTCCTCCAACTCGATCGGCGCCCCTAGTCCCTCCACCCGCTCCGCTTCCACCCTCGGGAAACGCAACCTGTCCAGGAAGCGCCCCATTCCACCCTCCTCCACCGGGGGCTCAGACCGGTACAGTTCCCCATAAAAGTCCCTGAAGACCTCATTGACCTCTACCCCCTTCCGCACCACCTTCCCAGCTCTATCCATCACTCCCCCAATCTCCCTGGCCGCGTCTCGCTTCCGGAGCTGGTGCGCCAGCATCCTGCTCGCCTTCTCCCCATGTTCATACACCGCCCCCTGTGCTTTCCTCCACTGGGCTTCCGCCTTTCTAGTCGTCAGTAGGTCAAATCTGGCCTGAAGGCTACGCCTCTCCCCCAGCAATCCCTCCTCTGGGGCCTCCGCATACCTCCTATCCACCTGCACCATCTCCCCTATCAGTCTTTCCCTTTCCCTCTGCTCCCCCCTCTCCCTATGGGTTCGGATGGAGATCAATTCCCCCCTCATCACCGCCTTCAATGCCTCCCAGACCGTCCCCACCTGAACCTCCCCGTTATCATTGGCCTCGAGGTATCTCTCAATACACCCCCGGACCCTCCCGGCCACCTCCTCCTCTGCCAGCAGCCCCACCTCCATGTGCCAGAGCGGACGTTGGTCCCTCTCTTCCCCCAGCCCGAGGTTCATCCAGTGCGGGGCATGATTCGAAATGGCAATGGCGGAATATTCCACTTCCTCCACCCTCGACACCAGCCCTCTGCTCAGGACAAAAAAATCAATCCTTGAGTAGGCCTTATGTACATGGGAGAAAGACGAGTAGTCCCTGGCCCTTGGCCTCGCAAACCTCCAAGGGTCCACCCCCCCCATCTGGTCCATAAATCCCCTCAGCACCTTAGCCGCCGCCAACCTCCTACCCGTCCGGGACTTGGATCGATCCAATGGGGGATCCAGCACAGTATTAAAGTCTCCCCCCATGATCAGGCCCCCCACCTCCAGGTCCGGAATGCGGCCCAGCATACGCCGCATGAACCCCGCGTCGTCCCAATTTGGGGCGCAAACATTCACCAACACTACCCGCTCCCCCTGCAGCTTGCCACTCACCATCACGTACCTCCCGCCACTGTCAGCCACCACCTTCAACGCCTCAAACGACACCTTCTTCCCCACCAAGATCGCCACCCCCTTCCTCTTCTCGTCCAGCCCTGAGTGGAATACCTGGCCCACCCACCCCTTTCTCAGCCGGACCTGGTCCACCACTCTCAGGTGTGTCTCCTGGAGCATGGCCACATCCGCCTTCAGCCCCTTCAGGTGCGGAACTACTCGGACCCTCTTGACCGGCCCATTCAGCTCCCTCACATTCCAGGTTATCAGCCGGATCCTAGGGCTCCCTGCCCCCTTCCCCTGCCGGTTAGCCATACCCCCTCCCTTGCCCACCCCCGGCCAGCGTCCCATGCTCTGCCAGTTTCCCACGGCGGCACCTCCCCCCCTCCAGCACCCCCTGCGTCCTCCAGCTCCTTCCTGGCCGTTTCAGCAGCAACCCGGTAACCCCCCCCCTCCCCTCCCCCCCCCAGGCTAGGACCCCTCCTAGCCACGCCCCCTCCCCCCCCCCTCCCCCCCCCCCCCCCCCCCCCCCCCCCCCCCCCCCCCCACAGCACTCCCGTGAGCCAGCTATCTTCTGCTGACCCCGGCGGCTCCCGCCCTACTTTCGGCTCCTCCCAACGTGGGACTGCCCCTCCCCCATAGTGCCCATCAACCAGTCCACCCTCCCCCGCTCCTGCGCGGGAGAAGAAGACCCCGCCCCCTCCCTCTCCCAGCACGGGGACCCCGCAGAAAGCCCGCGCTTTCGCCCTGCCGGGCCCCGCCTCCTCCAGGGCCACTCCCATTGTCAGTCCCCCCCAGCAGCTCCCCAAACACCCCATTTACCCCTCAGTCCAAACCCGTCCACCCAACTCCTGCTAGAAAACCCATAAAGAAAACACCCGTACGGCATCACTCCACCCACCCTACGGCCACCCCACCTCATACCCTAAACCCCGCAAATACACATACAGTATAAATAAATACAGTATTCTACAGCATCCCCCCTCCGGGGGACCCTCAGTTTTTGTCCAGTTTCTCGGCTTGCACGAAGGCCCACGCCTCCTCCGGGGAATCAAAATAGTGGTGCCGATCCTTGTAGGTGACCCACAGACGCGCCGGCTGCAGCATTCCAAATTTCACCTTCCGACTGTGGAGCGCCGCCTTCGTCCGGTTAAACCCGGCCCTCCGCCTCGCCACCTCCGCACTCCAGTCCTGGACGATCCGCACCTCCGTGTTCTCCCATTTGCTGCTCTGCTCCTTCTTGGCCCACCGGAGCACACATTCACGATCCACGAACCGGTGGAACCTCACCAACACCGCCTGCGGCGGCTCGTTCGGCTTGGGCCTCCTAGCCAGAATTCTGTGGGCCTCCTCCAACTCCAGGGGCCCCTGGAAGGACCCAGCCCCCATCAGCGTGTTCAGCATCGTCACCACATAGGCCGCTAGGTCCGACCCCTCCAGCCCCTCCGTGAGGCCCAGGATCCGTAAATTCTTCCTCCTCAAACGGTTGTCCAACTCCTCGAACCGCTCCTGCAATTTTTTATGGAGTGCCTCGTGCACCTCCACCTTCCCCACCACGGCCACGACCTCGTCCTCCCTCACGGCGGCCTGCTGCTGCAACTCCCGGATCGCAGCCCCCTGGGCCGTCTGGGTCTCCATCAGTTCCCTGTTGGTTACCTTGATGGACTCCAGCAGCTCCACTTTCATCTCCTGGAGGCAGCGCAGCAGAGTCGTCTCGACCCACTTCTTCAACTCTTCAAAACTTTCGCCGGCCGCCATTTTGTCCTTCGGGTCCTGATTTTTCCCGGGTGTTTTCTCCTTCGATTCTCTCCCTGCCCCGCTCCTGGTATCTACCATGGGACCTCTGGGGCGACTCCTGGCCTCTTCCCACGTCGGGATTTGCCTCACAAGCTCCGTTGGGGGCCTTTAAAAAAGCCCCAAAGTCCGTTTTTTCCGGGAGCCTCCGAACGTGCGGTTCAGCTGATCATTGCCGCTACTGGAACACCTGGAGAGATACTTAATGACACAAAATATAAGACAACGGGCAGGATTCTCTGCTTTTCCCAAATGTGTGTTTCTCAGTGGCACGTCGTTCGCTGATGCCGGGATTCTCTATTCCCGCCACTTGTCAATGGGATTTCCCGTTGAAGTCACCCTTCGTCACCAGGAAACCCACAGATGGTGGTGCACTGCCAGCAGGAAAAGTGAATCCCAACAGCCAGAGAATTTAGACCAGCATTTCCAGGTAAAATGCATCCTCCAAATGGCCAAGAGGAAGTAAAACAACAACTCACTGATATACTGGTGGAAGTCAACAAGGGCTGTTTAACGGTGTCAAAGGACACATTTCAAACAGTTATTCCATACCTTAATTTTATAATATAATATAATTATTGTCACAAGTAGTCTTACATTAACACTGTAATGAAGTTACTGCGAAAAGCCCCTTGTCGTCACATTCCAGCGCCTGTTCGTTTTCACAGAGGGAGAATTCATAATATCCGATTTACCTAACAGCACATCTTTCGGGACTTGTGGGAGGAAACCGGAGCACCCGGAGGAAACCCACGCAGACACAGGGAGAACGTGCAGACGCCACACTGACACTGACCCAAGCTTGGAATCGAACTTGGGTCCCTGGCGCTGTGAAGCAACAGTACTAACCACTGTGCTACCGTATTTGTTTTATCTTTTATGCAATCTTCTTTTTATTACAAGATTACTTGGTCACTCGCTGGAAAATGGGTTCACATACAAAATGGATGGTTGTTACAGGTCATTTGGACATACACAGAAAATATCTTCTGTTGAATACGATGTATGTTGAACAGGCCCTTGAATGGCCATGGATGCAATTGTTGCTACCCTGTGCCACGGGAATGCAATAGCTTCCAGAAACTTGCTCAAGTAATGTCCTGAGGCCATCCATATGACATGCGGCATACTCCCCGACTACTCCATTTTTGAGGGGGTGGGAGCATCGCAAAAGCGGTGCCACCCCCGATTTCGGAGTAAATGGGGATTCTCCGGCCAATCGCCGAACGCGATTTCGGCATCGGCGACCGGAGAATCCCACCCCTCATTTATGACTTGGTGGACCTTTGATGAGTCTTGTTATTATATTAACAGTACTTTAGAATAAACTTCATTGACACAGTGTGGTCTAGAAGGCAAATGTGTGCAATTATCCATCGCTCCTCAATAGGGCAAAAAGGCTTCTTTTTCTTTCTATATTCTCTTAAATGATGTAGGCTTCGATGGCAAGGCCAGCATTTGTTGGCAATCCCTCATTGCCCTTGAACCAAGTGGCATTTTAAGAGTCAACCATATTGCTGTGGGTCCCTTTTGCCAGACCCGACAAGGACAGCAGATTTTGTCCCCTAAAGGAGGAATGGGCTTTTACAACCATGACAATGGTTTCATGGTCATCATTGTTATTCCAGATTTTTATCGAATTCAAATTTCACCATCCGTGTAGTGGATTTGAACCTGGGCCACCAGAGGAGTACCCTGGGTCTCTGGATTACTAGTCCAGTGACAATACCACTAGGCTACCACCACCTTCCCCCATTAATGCCAGATCTGTGCAATAGTTTATAGTACATTCACTTCAATTCCATAACACAGCATGAACCGTACCCATTATTACTTTGAATCTGGACAACCTATCGACTCTAACATCTCCAAAATCCAATCTAAGATAGAGCAATTCATGAGAATTTTGCCATGACCTCTTGGCATTTCCATGCTGACATCATGCCATCAGAAATATGTGCCAAAAATAGCTTGGTTAATTTTGTATCCATTAAACGTATCTTTAATTTGTCCCCTGAGAAGGGACGACAAGCAGGGAGCAATCTTAGATCTTCTCAGCATCTTTTTTTCTCCTTCTCCCAGCTTGATTTTGGCTTTTGGGATTTGAACTGGAGAAGGCTGTGTTTACATGAGTGACTGAGATCTGCAGTTTAGGTCTGAAGTCACCAGCTGCTGGAGGCCTGACAGTCTGGTCTGGAGGGAAACTTGATCTGCCATTAACTCTGTTCACTCATCATCTTCAGTATCATTGTGAAACAGGAACAGCTTCACAGCAACGGTGGATATGGTGTACCCTAAACCAGTTGCGGAATTTTAGGTTTGTAGGCAATGTTTTGTTGGCACTTGCTCGCTCAAGTGAACAAAGTAATTTCCCTTGATAATGAATAAATTACTTCAACAAGATAATAAGGATAGAAAGATAGCAACTAACTGAATACTAGATTCAACTATAGCCATCAACCGCATTGGATTGGTTTATTGTCACGTGTACTCAGGTACAGTGAAAAGTATTGTCCTACGTGCAGCTCCAACAAATAATTCCGTACATGAAAATAAAATGCATAATAGGACAAACATATAATACACAACATGAATACAAAGATATAGGCATCGGGTGAAGATGTGTGAAGAGATCAGATCAGTCCATAAGTCCATCAGTCCATAAGAGGATCGTTGAGGAGTCGGGTAAGAGCGGGGAAGAAGCTGTTTTTGAATCTGTTAGTGCGTGTTCTCAGACTTTTGTATCTCCTGCCCGATGGAAGAAGTTGGAAGAGTGAGTCAGCTGGGTGTCCAGTAAACATTACGTGTGTGTCCAGTAAACATTAAGCTTATAATTTGCAAGCTGTAATATAAGGGGTTTATAAACCTTTGTGCGCTGATACAATACAACTTGCATTCATGAAGCACCCTAAATGCACTAAAATGGCCCAAAGTGTTTCACGGGAGCATTGTCAGGCAAAATCTGATCCCTCAAAACCTAGCCAGTTTCACTTATTTTGGAGTTGTACCGTAGAACAGTAACCCAATATAAAGGAGAGCACTTGAGACCCACAAGCTTTGATTAATGCGCTATCCAGCTCCTCCTGGCCAACTTTAGTTCAGTTTTACATTCTATAATCTCTGTAAGACTCAGCCCAAGTGAATCATTAAATACCATTTTTTACTGATTTCTCCGCCCACCTTTCTCAGTATCTGCCTCCCTTGTGGTTTGCTTCCTACAGGGCCATAAGCACAGAGTAGCTGTAATTAAAAATAAGCCAGTGTACATCTGTAAGGCAAGCAGCTGCTCCGGCAAGAGCGAGTTGTCTTGAGATACCCAGAAATAAAGCCAGTACATGAGCAGCTTTTAACACCATGAGACAGGAAGAATGTTAATTTTCATTATCAGTGAACCGCACGTGTGTGTCTTTGTTGTTCTGTGAAGCCAAGTGAACAGCCGGAAGATAAAGTGACATCACGCTTTCCCACCAGTGGTTTGAAATAAAAAAGAAAGGATTACTGCAACTCAGAGGTGACAAAAATCCAATATCAGGGGATAAACAACATGAAGAATAATTGATTCACTTCAAGCCATGATTGAGTGTGTTTTAAGGGTGACTGATCCTCAAAAGATTTCATTTACATATAATGACTACTGTTAACATTTGAGTAGGAATGTCATTGAAGCTTGCTGTGTTTAATGATTGCATAAATCATTCCCTGTTGGTCCGCTGCTAATTTAATGGATGCCTTCCCCATTTGTTTGTAATTTTTTTTATATACTGTGTGAGATGTAAAAGGAGATATATCCTTTTGGAAGGCATGGAAACATTTTCCTATGGCTGTGTTTAGCAGTTCGAGTTGGCACTGCTTTTAAAAAAGCATCGTGCAGTTGTTTCTCAGAATGATCATGTGGCTCGTGCCATGTTGGATTTTATTCCAGTGGCAAGCCAAGGAAATGTATTCTCTTAAGTTTTCTAAATCGAGTTAATAGTCATAATTAATATGCATGTTGATGAATTAGAAATGCTTTTAGGGATATGGTAGTGTTTCGAAGGTCGGAGAATAGTTCATGTGAACAGAGGAGCTTTTCCGGTCACAGGTGACTAAAATGATTGAGATCAGTGACAAGCAGGTGGCACGGTGGTGAAGTGGTTAGCATGCTGCCTTACAGCTCTAGGTTCTCAGGTTCAATTCTGGCCTCAGATGACTGTCTGTGTGGAGTTTGCACTTTCTCCCCGTGTATGCGTTGGTTACCTCCGGGTGCTCCGGTTTCCTCCCACAGTCCAAAAATGTGCAGGTTAGGTGGATGGTCATTCTAAATTGTCCTAGTATCCAAAAGGTTAGGTGGGGTTACTGGGTTATGGGAATAGGGTGGAGGTGTGGGCTTAAGTCGGGTGCGATTTTCCAAGGGCCGATGCAGACTCGATGGGCTGAAAGGCCTCCTTCTGCACTGTAAATTCTATGATTCCATATCTGCGTGGGTCTCACCCTCACCCAAAGATGTGCAGGGTTGGTGAATTGGCCATGCTAAATTGCCCCTCAATTAAAAAAAAAGAATTGGGTATTTCAAATTTCTAGCGAAAAGATAATTTGTGTGGTCGTAGCCAGACACAGTTGATTTGTGATAAAATGCTTTAATACTCTTTCCATTCCCTCAAGTTCCACTGTATGGAAGGAGTTTTAATAAAACAAATGAATAAATAACGTGGATGTGTAAAACACAATCCAGAAGGATCCATTGTTCAATAACAAATATATTGCTTTTCTTTAGTCTGTGTTGTAAAAGCTGATATCGGAAGCATATTCTTTCCCAGAATACTATCAAAAGGATGAATGGTACAAGGGTCCAACGTTGAATGAAATATAAAATTGGTGCATTGTGGAGTGGGCAGATGATCCACAACCATCTGTATCCAAAGTAAAAATGACCCTCAATGAAGTAAACTTTAATTGCAGGAATCATAGCGCCATCAACATTTACAGCACAAAGTTTGACATAATATACCTATGCTGAGCAATAGAATACAATCCCGACTTCAGTCTCCCCCTCTCTCTATGTAGCCTTGAACTTTCTCTGCTTTCAGTATTCATCCTTTTTCTTTTAAAGATACTGTTCTCTGTCTTACTTACCCCTTGTGACAAAGCATTTCATGCTCCAATGATTATCTGTGTTAAGAAAATTCTCCTAATCTGACTCCTCATCTCTCAGAGCGACAATTTTAAATTGATGACTCCTTCTCCTTAACTCTCATAACTACCACGTTCAATCTTTGGCACTATCCTAGTGAATTTATACTGTGTGCCCTTTATGGTTTTTATATCCTTTCTACAAATTGGCTCTCCAAGTTTTACTTCACGTATTGCTTTAGCAATGGTTTGTGTAAATTTATCATCAATTCTTCACCTTTGTATTCGACTAATATTTATCAAAATTATCCTGGCCTTTTTCATGATTAGAATTACCTGCACTGCACTCTCGAGGAATGTATTTGAGGTCCCAGTACACTATCAATGCCTTTCTATCAAATGCATGCTTTCACTCCTTGCTATAATCTTTAATGTGGAGATGGTTACAGAATGGCAGGTAGAATACACAAACAGACTAAATTCCAACCTTGTCTTAAATTTAAATTTCACCAGTTTACTTCATGTGAAGAAGAGATGTGAAGCAGGCACAGAATTCCCATCAGATGGCAAAGATCAGGTCGCCCTTGTCCATCAGCTAATGTTTGTCTGATTCATTCAGGAGGGAAAGAGCCCAGGGCTAGGAAGACTTTCCTCATCCAACATGGATCAGTAGTCCCAAAGAGAGACGATTTAAGGCGTACTCTAATGGCCACGTTGCGTTGGGCGGGAATCCGAGGGAGCTGGTTAGATCACGGGAGACCCTGAAATCGGGAACCATGCTAGGCTCAATCAGTTTCTGATCTAAGGCCCATTCTCATTGGTGAGATCCGGATCCTGTCGCGATGTGGAGAGAAATCAATAATCACAAATAATGGAAAATCTCCATACTATTAACAGGGAGGACCCCCAATCAAACGGCTTCTCGTGATCTAACCGGCTCCCCAGTGAGCGATCACGCGGGCGCCGTTTAGTACTGGTTCACACGAATGTGAACCAAGCATCACGGTACCTTGGGGGGAGAGAGGGGGTCTCCCAGGCCATTGGAGTTCCCAGGGTGGTCAGGGACAGGGAAGGGTGCCACCCTAGCTCTCCTTCAGGCACTAGGGCACCTTGGCACAGCCAAGCTGACAGGAGCACTATCATGGTGGCACTGCCAAGGTTAAGGGCCTGAGGTGGACCATGCCCAGGAAAGGATGGTTGCGGGGTGGGGAGTTGAAGGGTGAGGAGTGGGTTGAAGGGCGGATATGAAAGATCTTTCGAAAGGTTGGGGTCCCTGGATTGGGGGGGGAGACGAAATGGTGAGAGGGAAGCCTGAAAAGGGGGAGCACTCAAATACCCCTAGCAGGGTGTCCTCACTTGAAGGGGTGTGGTAATGACCATATGTGTGAGGGGCGACATTGCCCATTGGGTGAGGGATGTGGGGGACCCTGAAGCTGCCTTAAAGATTGGGGCACCCTTTCAAAATGGTGGCCCAATCTCTGAGGAGCCGGTCTCGCCAGTGGGTTCAGCCCCTAGTGCTAATTATTTTTTAAATTCTATAGTATCCAGTTCTTTTGTCCAATTAAGGAGCAATTTAGCATGGCAAATTTGCCGACCCTGCACATCTTTTTGGGTTGTGAGGGTGGGGCCCATGCAGATACTGGGAGAATGTGTAAACTCCACAGGGACAGTGACCTGGGGCCGGGATCAATCCGGGTCCTGAGAGCTGTGAGTCGGCAGCGCTAACCACTGCACCACCATGCCGTTCTGATAAAAATAATTCTCAGTGTGGGTTTGAGCAAGGAGAAACTCCCCAGTGCCCACAAAAGTGAGAAAGTGATAAAAATAATTCTATGGGCAGGATTTATCGACCAGCCCGCCACATGTTTTTCAGCAGCAGAGGTGGCCTATCAGCAGGATATTCTGAACAAAGAACAAAAAACAAAGAAAAGTAGAGCACAGGAACAGGCCCTTCGGCCCTCCAAGCCTGCGCCGACCATGCTGCCCATCTAAACTAAACTCTTCTACACTTCTGGGGTCCGTATCGCTCTATTCCCATTCTATTCATGCATTTCTCAAGTTGCCCCTTAAACGTCACTATCGTTCTGGTCCCGACAGTGCCAACAGGATTTTGGATGACTACACCCCTCACCGTGGGAAACCCATGAGCTGTCGGTGGACCGGAATATCGTGCTGACATGAACAGCTGAAAAATTCCGTGCTCAATAACATTTTTGAGATTTTGCCCAGTTATGCCCTCACTGAGAATTATTTTCATCACTGGGGAGCTGAACTCGCTGGCCAGACCTGGATCTCTCCAGGGATCGGGCCACCATTTTGAAAGGTTGATCTGGTCTCTAAGAGAGCTTGGGGGTCTGCCACATCTCCCATCCATGGACATTGTCACCCCAACACACATGGACCTTACCCCGCACCCTGCCATGTGATGACACCCCACTATAGGATCCATGACAGCCCGCCTTTTAAGGACCCGCACCCTTCACCCCCCCAACCTTCCAGAGGACACTTCATACCCTGCCTGCATTCTCCCACCCTTCATAACCCCATTCTACCCTCCTTTCATGGACATGGCTACACCTGGCCCTGGCCATTGGCAGTGTTATCCTGGCACCCGAGCACCCTGGAACTTCCACCCTGGCAAATGTAGTTCTCCTGATGGCTTTGCCGTGCCAGCCAGCACCTTGGCAGTGCCAGGGTAGCAAAGGTGCCAGCCTGGCACTGCCAAGGTTCCCAGGTTCGAGGGGGTGGGCCAGTGGACCAAGCTGTCCTGTCCCTCACCATCCAGGGCCTTCGATGGCCTGGGAGCCATTGTGCCTGATCCACGTTTGTGTGGGGACTCCCTGGGGAGGCCGGGAGCCACCAGTAGATCCCGGGTGAGCACACCTAAGTGGGTTTAAAACTGACTTAGGTTCTGGAGGCTTGTTTACACTCGTTGTGGGAGGGATCCTGATCACTATGTCTTGCGGGATCTGGATAGATCACCCGAAGCGTACTGGCTGCTGGGAAGCCCGTGGGTGGATTCTCCCAGCATCTACCACCTGCAGCACCCTCACGTTCAGGGGGCTGGGAGATTGTGCCCAAAGTGACTAAGTGTGGTTAGATAGTGGTGGGGAACTCGCTGACAGAGCCGGGCGAAATTCCCAGCAAAACACGCCACAAAGAAACTTTTCTGTTAGATCGGCCCATAGACTTAACAAAAATGCCTTCTCAGACGTGCTTCTACCCCGTATGAAAGCCACTGTAGCTGCTTTCTTATAAACTCCTTAAGATTTCATTGGGTTCCAATTGATAGAATATGAGACCAATTTGTAAAAAAAATATGAACTTCCTTTTCGAGTCAATGGAAATAAAAATCAGGAATTGTATAATGTGCTGTTGAATCCCAGTCATCTGTTTTATACTATCACCAAGACTACTGCAGGGAGTCTTCAAGGAAATGAGCACTGGCGAGTTTAACTTTGAATGTATTCATATGTTTTACTCAATCAAGTACAAGTGTGCTTTGAACTGGAAAGGTAGACTTTGGTTAATCACCAAGTTTTGCTCGATATTGGAGTCAAGGATTATTGGGCCAGGTAGGAAAGTGGAGTTTGAGGCCACACTCAGATCAGCCATGATCTTATTGAGTGACAGAGCAGGCTAAAGGGTCGAATGGCCTATTCCTGCATCTACTCCTTACGATCTTAGGAAAATAGTTTTATTCGAATTCAAATGTCGCCATGTATATGAAACAATTTATACCTTCACAAATTAAGGTGTGTAAATAGATTACAGAAATCTATATTTTAAACTAAATTCTCTTATGTTCCAGCTGTGTTCTGCCACAAACGATACGGTCAAACCCCACATGGTTTGTATTAATTTTGTATTTTTAACATTTATATGATAAATGATAAATAGAAGTGGAAGCTTCTGAATGGTGGGCGCTGGGGATGGGGGAGCATAAACATAATGTTGTCTGTACCAGTAGTCCCTAATTTTAAAAGGGATTTTGTTGCACGAGATATTCCATACTGATTCCCGCTGGCTGAATTGTTCCCGGTGAATGGTTAACAACTGAAATGCTTCGCCTGTCTGAAGCATAATGTGGTACCAAGCAAACCAAAGCTATTCAAAAAACCCACTCACTTCCTGGATCTGGCTGGTGTAAATCAGGACTATCAGCCCTATTGTATTGAGCTATTTATTCATTCACTGTAAAAAGATATATTATCAGCAATCATCACTCAGTTATTTGGTTAGTAACATAAGCACATTTTAGCTTAAAGTACTTGCATGTGCCAATCTAATAAAGCAATATGACATGAGTCGATAAACTCCCCCTAGCCTCCACCAACTGAACTGTTCTGATAAAAACAAAAGGGGTGAAACAGTCTGGGAGGGAATCAGTAGTCCATTTTCACCACACTAATTCCTCTCCTCACCGAACTTCACAGACAATTCTTTAAAGTATTTTTTGTCGATTCATTTCCTACTCCCAGTCTCCATTTGAACTTGCTTTGAAACTAAAAATCCTGGCAATATTTTCCTAAGTCCGTGGAAAATTTAAAAACTGGTGCGTTGAAACATTGGCTGTCGATTCGCTGTGAGCCTGTTTCACGCTGGTGGTGTTTCCAATTTCACCTGTAATGTGTTTTTCCATTGGAATGTATATAGACTGCATCAACACCTGTACCAATATTTCCTTCGAATGAATGTGTGTGTAAGCCATAAGAGGGTTACCATTAACTGGCAAACGCAGCACACTCTAATTATAGTTGGAAATAGAATGTGCCCTTGAACACTTCAGGGTGTGTTTTGGAGTATTTCCCAGTTTAATTCCATGTGTACAGCAATGTACAATTAACACCTTTCTAATCTTCATTGCCTAATTTACAGTTTGCGTTATCAAATTGATAATGTAAACCAAGGAACCCAAGGAGAGAGAAAAAAAAAAGACAAACTAGAACATCAGATGACATCTTATTCCATATCTTGGCTCGTCACTTGGTTGAAAGACAGTCAGCATAAATTGGTTAAATCCAATCATCGCTCGCAGTGAAAAGTAATTTTTTCTGACTTTCCAAAAATGGAACATAAAAATGGAACATATTTGCTGCAAGCCACATGAAAGAATTTACAAGTAGTTATTTAATAAATAATAGGATATAGTATTAGATATAAATACCTAATTCAAAACAGACTATGTCATATCTTTCATGAGGACCAAACATTTGTTTAAATAGATTTTTAAAAAATCATAGTGAGTAGAGGAAACTAATTTATCGTCCAGTGTAGTACAAATCAATATTTTTTTATCTATAGTAATAACAATGTTAAACCAGTAAATTGCTATCACTTCCCTTGCCTTTCTTCTTTTACAATTCAGTTGTTTGATCATAAATTGTCAAGTGCAATGACTTGTCTCCTCCACTTTCCACGCTGGTCAAGACAGATTAAAAAAAACTCTAGCACACCGCTGACTAGTCTCAGCATACCATTAGCATATATATGAGATTTGAGACATTTTCTAATATTCTCCAGCAGAACTCATCTGTCAACCAATGATGAATTATAAAAACTCACAGCTTGTTTGAGAAAGTCTCTCCTTCCACTGCCTCCAGTCTGCTACCTGTTTCATACCATTTCAATAACCTTAACCATTTTAAATGCAAGCAAACCCTTATTCAGCTTATATTAATAAAAATATTTGAATGGTGGGTTTTGAACCTTCTTAAGCACTTTAAAAAATCTGTAAACAAAATACACTTTTAATCAGATGACTTTAAAGCTAGTTAAACAAACAGCAATTGTGAAATAATAAATAACGTGCAAGGTTAAATGGATAAAGCGGGGGAGTCAGTGAGCCAGTGTAAGCTTGAGGGCTGAATGGCCTCCTTATAAGAACATAAGAACTAGGAGCAGGAGTAGGTTATCTGGCCCCTCGAACCTGCTCCACCATTCATTGAGACCATGGCTGATCTTTTGTGGACTCAGCTCCACTTTCCCGCCCGAACACCACAAGCTTTTATTCCTTTATTCCTTTATTCTTTAAAAAACTATCTATCTTTATCTTGAAAACATTTAATGAAGGAGCCTGAACTGCTTCACTGGGCAAGGAATTCCAAAGATTCACAACCCCTTGGGTGAAAAAGTTCCTCCTAAATTCAGTCCTAAATTTACTTCCCCTTATTTTGAGGCTGTGCCCCCTAGTTCTGCTTTCACACGTCAGTGGAAACAACCTCCTCTCATCTATCCTATCTATTCCCTTCATAATTTTACATGTTTCTATAAGATCCTCCGCATCCTTCTAAATTCCAACAAGTACAATCCCAGTCTACTCAACCTCTCCTCATAATCCAATTCCCTCAACTCTGGGATAAACCTAGTGAATTTCCTCTGCACACCCTCCAGTGACAGTACGTCCTTTCTCAGGTAAGGAGACCAAAACTGAACACAATACTCCAGGTGTGGCCTCACTAACACCTTATACAGTTGCAGCATAACCACCCTCATCTTAAACTCTGGCAATGAAGGACAAATCTCAATTTGTCTTCTTAATCACCTGTTGCGCCTGTAAACCAACTTTTTGTGACTCATCAACTAGGACACCCAGGTCCCTCTGCACATCAGCATGTTTTAATACTTTATCATTTAAATAATAATCCCTTTTTCTGTTCTTCCTACCAAAATGGATAACCACATATTTGTCATAATTGTATTCCATTTGCCCGACCCTACCCCGTTCACTTAAACTATCCAAATCCCTCTGCAGACTTCCAGTACCCTCTGCACTTTTTGCTTTACCACTCATCTTAGTGCCGTCTGCAAACTTGGACATATTGCATTTGGTCCCCAACTCCAAATTGTATTTGTAAATTGTGAACAATTGTGGGCCCAAAACTGATCCCTGAGAGACACCACTAGCTACTGATGGCCAACCATATGCCTGGAAAGACTCTGCGATTCTTTGAAATGATAAAGGAGCACTGTAGAGGTTCATTAATTCACCCATTTCCATCTATCAGAGAAAGTTTGTTTCTGCCTTTATTCATAAATTTGTGGATTTCCAGAATTACATGCCCTGTAGAAACAATGAAAAATGCCAAATATTTGTCTGTTGAATATCAGAAATATTGCACAATGGGCCTGTACTCAGTTTTTGCAACTGATGATGCTGTGACAGGTTGTATGGCACGTGGATTGCATGCATTACATCTTGCACGAAAAAACTTCTGTATTAAGTAAAGTGGTACAATCTAATCAAATGGGAAGAGAGTCCTGTGGCGCACAATTAGCCGGATTGTTCCTGGCATCCGGAGTGCTGAGAAACATCATGCCTTTGAACAGCCATTTGGGTAGATTGGGGGCCTCAGCAGGGAACGCCAGGCTGACTCTGCCAGGGTGCCAAGCTGGCAGTGCCAAGGTGCTCAGGTGGCAGCAGCAGCACAAGAGAGTAAAGGTCCCATTCTTCTGGGAGACCCCGACATGTGCCATTCTGTCTGGTCCCCATTTGTGGAGACCAGCATTGAACGGCACTTGTCAAAGATCTCCAAGTCGAGTGGGTTAGATCCCATGTCCTGGGTAGATCGTGGGAGTGCCTATTAGAGTGAGACAAGCTGTCTCACTCTAATATTCAGATTTGCTAAAAAAGTGTTCGTGCCCACAATGGGCAGGATTTACATTGTGGCATCTTGCAAGATTGCGTTAGATCTCACAACTCGCAATGTGTGGCGAGCCAATTGATGCCGGAAGAGGACCTCCCGCACCGCGCTACCTTTCGGGCATAATACGGCCGGTAGATCGCGCCCAAGTTATTTGCTTTCTTTGCCTTGAAAATTATGTAAATCATTGCCCATTTATTAATTTATTTAAACAGGGTTTACATGATAGAATATTGGTTTCTGATAGAAAGCATGGACTGTTACATTTGACATTCACTGGTACTTTGATCCCTAATTAAAGTCCTAGTAATCTGCAATGGGCTGGAATCTCCAGATCCCCAGCCGGGTGTTTCACGGTGGCGCACCATTTACTGGCACCAGGATTCTAAACTCCCGCCACTTGTTAATGGGATTTCCCATTGAAGCCACCCCACGTCGCCGGGAAACCTGCGGGCAGGAGTTCACTGGCAGCTGGAAAAGTGAACCGCAGCGGCTGGAGAATTCAATCTTTATGTCAGTGGACATTAGTCAGCTATTGATAAGGTTAACTTAACTATAGAAAAATTATTTGTCTTGAAATTTGATTACGTTGCACCCATTATTCAATAACAAAATGGCCTCCTTGGCTTCTAATAGGACGGGCAGGAAGCACATGCAAACAATCCCACAATCAATTCCACCATCCTTATTACCACCATCCAAATACCTTCCGTCTGTCCAATCTTTTAGGGATTGAACTCGTTTTACTTCAAATAGAAACATAAAATACAGCGGGAAAAGAACAAGTTTATCAAACAACACTATTCCATCTATTAGTCAACAGTAATAATTATAAATCACATTTGTGATGCCCTGAGGGGGGAATTTTAACATAGGCGAGTGTGTGGGTGGTGCTGCAGGTAGAATGAGGAGAATTAAGCCATGGAAAAATGCAAACATGTCAGGAAGCCAGCTCCAATCTGCCAACTTTACATTTAACTCCAGCGCATTAGCCTGCCGCGAGCAACCCTCTTGGGAGAGGCGGGTTGTCAATTTCAATATGTTAATCGCTCAATTACAGTGATATTAACATGGCTTTTGCAACTTAACTCTGGGTTCATGGATTTCCTGGACTTTCTGTAACTTGCCAGTGAAAGCATAGAGGGAACACAGTGGCTATTGAGGGGGCTGAACACACGACAGGGGTATATGTCAACAAGTACTGACACTTCGCAGTTGCGTTCTTGACTGATTTAGTGAACGGTTTTTCTGCAGTACTTGTGCTCAAATGTTACTTCTAAAACTTTGAGGTGCCATCTATGTTTTGGAGGCCTTCATCGAGTAAAGTTGTATTATTTTGCACCTCAGGCTTGGACCAAGGTGCAGCATCAGCAACCGCAGGAAAAACAGTAGCAGCAGCAGCGAGAGCAGTCACAGTCAGAACAACAACAACATGCTACTCTTAGACATGCAGGGGCGGCACAGTGCCACAGTGGTTAGCACTGCTGCCTCACAGTGCCAGGGACATGGATTCAATTCCAACCTTTGGTGACTGTGTGAAGTTTGCACTTTCTTCCCGTGTATACACGGTTTTCTCCAGGTGCTCTGGTTTCCTCCCACAGTCCAACGATGTGCAGGTTAGGTGGATTGGCCATTCTAACTTGTCCCTTAGTGTCCAAAGGTTAGGTGGGGATATACGTTTACAGGGATAGAGCGAAAATGTAGGCCTAGATAGGATGCTATTTCAGAGGGTCGGTGTAGACTCAATAGGCCGAATGGCCTCCTTCTGCACTGCACTGATTCTATGGTTCTATGAGTATGTGCCACGGAAGACAGAGGCGATCAGCAGAGAAGTGTAACTTGCAAGATAACCTTGAGGCAGTGGTTAACATTCCTTTACATGTCAGAACACCAGTGAACCAGGATACTCAGGGGGTCACGTGCAGCCTGCAGGAACAAAACCCGTTCTCACGTGGAAATGGTGGCCATGGTTAACCTCATTCGTTGTGCCCTGAACATCTTTGCCTCTGGATCATTGGAGATAGTTGTCAGAGCCCATAATTGATGGTCCACAAATGTGTACGGCAGGTGGCTGATAGTTTGTTTTCCTAGGCCAGCAATTAGGTACAGTTTTCCTGCAAAGAGGCTGGTCAGATTGAATTTTTGAATCTGGCTGGTTTCCTGGTAGTACACAGCATCATCCATTGCACCCGTGTGATAATTAAGGAATTTACGGATCAACAGAAATAGCTTTCACTCAATCAATGGGCAGCTGGTGGACAACACAAAGTATGTGATATTCCCAGTCAGCTTCCATGGTGCCTGCATCAGTTCACCTGCATGGTTCACCTGCAGCAGTTCATAATTCCAGATCTCTTTGTATCGTGAAGATACAAAGCTGACTGTTCCGAGTCATAGCTTATCCATTTTAAATGTGGCTACTGATGCACGTGATGAACCCGACTAATGAGATCCAGGAGTAATACAATGGAGATCATTTGATAACCAGGTAGGCTATTGAGCAAACCTCGACAGATATGAAGGCAGCCTTCCGTACACAGCAGTCATCACCAGAATGGTTGTGGAGTACTGTGCTCTGCATAATATTGCATACAATAATAATCTTTATTATTATTATTATTATTATTGTCACAAGTAGGCTTACATTAACACTGCACTGAAGTTATCGTGAAAATCCCTTAGTTGCCACATTCCGGCACCTGTTCAGGTACACAGAGGGAAAATTCAGAATGTCCAATTCACCTAACAAGCTCGTCTTTCGGGACTTGTGGGAGGAAACCGGAGGAAACCCACGTAGAGACGGGGAGAACGTGCAGACTCCGCACAGACAGTGACCCAGCCGGGAATCGAATCTGGGACCCTGGCGCTGTGAAGCCACAGTGCTAACCACTGTGCTACCGTGCTGCCCTGGGGAGAGTTCGACCTGAAGGAGGGAAAATACACTGCACACAGAGACCGGGATTCTCCAGTCCCCCAGTCACATGTTCCTCAGTGGCATGCCAGTTGCTGGTGCGGGATTCTATCTTCCCACTGGCTTGTCAATGGGATTTCACAGTCTGAAGACAAAAACATACACCAACTGTGCACGTCTGGCTATTCTCTGGCCGGCACATGCTCAGAACCTGAAGATTGTGAAGAACAAAATGCAGAAGTGAAGCCATTCCTTTTTTAAAATAAATTTAGAGTGCCCAATTCATTTCTTCCAATTAAGGGGGAATTTAGCGTGGCCAATCCACCTACCCTGCACATCTTTTTGGTTGTGCGGGCGAAACCCACGGAGAATATGCAAACTCCACACGGACAGTGACCCAGAGCAGGGTTCGTACCTGGGAGCTCGGCGCCATGAGGCAACAATGCTAACCACTGCGCCACCGTGCTGCACTAAGTGAAGCCATTCCTTGGCCAGTGCATGTGCGGATGATTATCACAGTATCTGCCCACACGTACAAACCCACGTTTATACACTTATACAACAACAAATCCTCACTATTCATCTTCCTGGCATTTGTATGCTTCTAGATTGTGCAACCCCTGTGTCATCAGCAGAGACACACGCAGGCTGTCAGATCCTTGCTGTGTTTGCAAGATGCGCTTGGCTGGTGCGTTTTAGAGTGTATGAGTGCCCTGCCAATGTCAGCTCCAGCTGCCCACAGGCAGACTCGATGATCAGGACAATAGGCAGTTTTTTGGGGTATTGACTGAAGGGAACAGTGGAGGGAATTGGTCATGGATGAAACATGGAAGCACTTTGAGCTGGGTCCCCATGACCATGTCCCATTTCATCATCATCCTTCTTATGGCCCACTTGCACTTCCCAGTTAACATCAAGTGGAAAACACTTAGCCAGCGACACCCACATCCTATGAAAGAATTCTAAACACTTTGCTACAGATTGTCCAATGCTAGGATATCATACATCCTACTTAAGGTGCCATTCATAGTGTGCAAGCCATTAGTGAAGGCCTGTATACACTGTTTTTATTACATTGTTTGATGTTTCATACAAGTAATCACTCTCTCCGGCCTTGGATGACTCTGTGGAGTCTGCACATTCTCCCCGTATCTGTGGGTGTTTCCTCTGAGTGTTCCAGTTTCCTCCCACAGTCCAAAGATGTGCAGGGTAGGTGGATTGGCCATGCTAAATTTCCCCTTAGTGTCCAGCGATGTGCAGGTTAGATTACAGGGTTAAGGCAGGGTGGAATGGGGAGGGAACCTGTGGAGGGTGCTCTTTCGGAAGGTCGATGGGTCAAATGGCCTTCTTCTGCACTGTTGAATTCTATGTTCTATGAAAGTACAAGAACATCACCATAAAGGCCTGCAGCATCATAACACTCATACTTCAGAAGGAGTCCTCCAATGTCTCTACAATTGTGTAAAATACATCAAGAACTCCTGCTATTGATCTGGAACTAGTGAAAACACTTCATGGGGAAGGGCTGGGAGTGTGGTAAAAGTCTTGAAACAGTAACATACCATCAGCAAATTGACCATCAGAAACCTCTTGTAATATAGCTTGGTCTGGGTGAGCTACCAGAGCACTCATGACTAGCTAATCCAGCAAGAGTTGACACCTTCAGAAAAACAGGGATGTTAATTGGTGAGGGTTGGGGAGATTACAAAACATAACCGCATTCTTTGTTGTTGATCCAGAAGGTACAGCATCTGTGTCCAACAGAACCAATTGGATTGTCCTGTGCCCTCCTAAATGCCCTTCCACAGCTGTCCTTGGCCCTACCATCTTGTTCACATGTGATGTATGAACACCAATTATTTTCCTTACCTGTCTCACTGAAGTGTGAGTATCTGCTCTGGGATGTTATCTGCATGAGTCCTTGGATGGGGAGCTCTGAGGACCTTCTACGTCTCCTCATATTGGGCCTAAAGGCCTGTGGGACATTGAAGACATGAATTAGAACTGTTAAGTGTCACATGCATGTTTGATATTTATCTTTAATTCTATCGACTGATCATATGTATATTAAACTGCTTTAAAAAGCAAGCAAGACACTGTCTGGTATTACAAGTTTGTCACTATCTAAAGGTTTACAATGTGAATTCCAGTTAAAATGCTAAGGACATCTGCGATGGAATTTCACACCTGCAGATGTCAATAACTACTTCAAAGAATGAATGGAAACTGCTCTGGAGATCAACATCTGTATTCCTACAATGCTACCTTTCAAGCAGGGACAGAAATTCTACCAGGACCATGGTTATATAGAAAATGTTCATCCTATCTAATCAAGGTGGACTGTAGATTATTCAGGAGATAATTGTTGGGACATTAAATAAACCAGTCACTTCAGCCATAACAATAACCAAAGCCTGCCCAGGCATGAGCTGGTCAATTATAGTCTAAAATCATTCTGGTAGTAGAACACCCGAGCTGATGAAATCAGCCATGGTAGCAGTAGCACCAGCTTTCACTCCCCAATCAAGCTCTGGGCGGGATTCTCCCCTACCCGGCGGGGCGTAGGATCCCGGCGTAGGGGAGTGGCGGCAACCATTCCGGCGTCGGGCCTCCCCAAAGGTGCGGAATTCTCCGAACTTTTGGGGGCTAGGCACGCGCCGGAGCAGTTGGCACCACGTCGACTGGCGCCAAAACTGGCACCAGCGGCCTTTGACGCCCGCTGTCCGGCACCGGAGCTGGCCGAAAGGCCTTCGCCGGTTCGCGCATGCGCCGGTGGTGATGTCAGCGGCCGCTGACGTCACCACCGGCGCATGCGCGCTGGGGAATTCTCTTCCGCCTCCGCCATGGTGGAGGCAGTGGCGGCGGTGGAAGAGAAAGAGTGCCCCCACGGCACTAGCCCGCGTGCCGATCGGTGGGCCCTGATCGCGGTCCTGGCCACCGTGGGGGCGCCCCCTGGGGTACGATCGCCCCGCGCCCCCCCCCCCCCCACGACCCCCGGGGCCCGCTTGCGCCACCGCCACCAGAGGTGGTTCAAACCTTGGCGGCGGGAGAGGCCTCCCAGCGGTGGGACTTCGGCCCATCGCGGGCCGGAGAATCGCCGCAGGGGGCTCACCGATCGGCGTGGGGTGATTCCCGCGCCCGCCATTTCCTGGGTGGCGGAGAATTTCTGCCATGGCAGGGGCGGGATTTTCGATGGCCCCGGGCGATTCTCCGACCCTGCGTGGGGTCGGAGAATTTTGTTATAGTTTAAAGTTTATCACAGAGTTAGAGGGCACGATTCAGCAGACAAGGAGTTTAAGTCTGCTTTTGGGTGCACTCGGCAGGGTGTTCCTCAGCAGCTATAGCGTCAAGAATCACCCCCATGTTCAATGGCACTTTGCCATTTTTTCTGGCCGAGGGGATTTTCTCCCCACCAAAACCAGAATCAGAGAAATCTTTCTGTTTGCATATATCGGGGTGCCATTTTGAACGTCTTGTCCTGATCTCCCCCCACTTAATTTCAGGTTGCCCCCTGCTTTCTGGACCTCTCCGCTCACCCTCTAACCTACTCCAGGCCCCCAGAATCCGCTCTCACCCCTCCCTCCAATTGGCAAGACCTCCCCAGGCCTAACCTCTGGCAGTGCCAACCTGGCACCTGGGAACAGTCAGTTGGGAACCCTGGCAGAGCCACCAGGACACCCTGGCAGTGCCACAGTGACATCACCAGGGTGCCAAGCTGGCAGTGCCAAGGTGCCGGGGTGTCGAAGGAATGCCAGGGTACTACCCTGCCCTGTTCCTGACCAACTGAGGATCTCGAATGATCTATGAGACCACTGTGGTGAATTATAAACCTAGTAATTCACACTGTGTTCTATTATATGTATTGTGTCCTTGTGGGCTCTGTATACGAGCCGTTGCGTGGCTCTGCCCATAGGGGGAGCTGAGGAGTTTGTACTGGGCTCCACCCTTGGCTCCACCCATGGCTCCTCCCACTAACCGGAAGTATAAAGCTCTAAAGTCGTGAGCCTGCTGCCAGTTCATCTCGTCGCAGGCAGGCTCTGTTGTAAGATTATTAAAACCACTGTTCACTTCCAATCACGTGTCTTGTGAATTGATGGTCATTGAAATCTTTCTACACTGGCTCAGATGTTTCAAGGCCGACCTGGCTGAATCAAGCACTTCAGAAACTACAGAGGAGCAGAAACTCAGCCTACTGCACGCAAGGGTGAGCCACCGTATCTCTACTCAACTTAACAGTACTACCTCGTATATGGAGGCCCTAGCCATGCTAGATCGAATGTACGTGAGGCCATCAACGAAGCCTACCCGCGCCACATTTTTATGACCCGCCGCCAGCGCCCCGCGGAGTCGCTGGACGAATTCCTGCGCGATTTAAAAGCTTTAGTTCGGGACTGCAATTACCAAACTGTATCAGCCGCCCAACATATGGAGCTCGCTGTCCGAGATGTATACGTGGCAGGGCTCAGGTCCAACTATGTGCGCCAGCGGTTGCTTGAAAAAGGGACCCAGAACTTGGAGGACACTGTAGAGTTAGCTACAACTATGGAGGTCTCATTCCGCAGCCTCACCTCGTTCCCCGTGGACCAAACGACACCATGATGGGCCCCCAACCAGCGACTGCCCCAGGCCTGCGGCGCGCGGCCACCCACCCACTACGCAGCTCCAATGTGTCATTTTTGTGGGCAGCCCCAACACCCATGGCAGCACTGTCCGGCCCGCAACGCGACCTGCAGCAGCTGCGGTTGCAAAGGAAATTATGCCCGGGTCTGCCTGGCAAAGAAAACTCCAAACTCTCCCGCAGCCCAGAGCACTCACTTCCAAAACTCGCAGGCCCGCAGGCCCAGAAATGCTGCAGCCTGTATTCCGACTCCGCCCCCACCCGACATGTGCGACTCATGGGGGCGGACATCTTGGCAATCCTCCTCCATGCGGCCGGCCACGTGCGACTCATGGGGGCCGCCATCTTGGGCTCCATCCTCTTCAACCCCTAATACTCACCTCGAAGACTACGACCTCAGCGGACAGTCATCACGGGGCCACTCCAGCAAAGCTGATTGAGCCGCCGACTACCTGCAACTCAGCGCGGTCACGTTGAACCAGTTGCGTCCAAAACACCTCCGCAACTCGATGATGACCGTTAAAATCAACGGGTACAGGACACCGTGCCTCTTTGACTCCGGGAGCACCGAGAGCTTCGTACACCCAGATCTGGTAAGACGCTGTTCGCTCCCTATCTTCCCTGCACGGCAAACTATCTCCCTCGCCTCGGGCTCACACTCTGTTCACTTCCAAGGGAGCGGCCCTAACAACTCAGGGCTACTCGAACTTCCAGCTATACATACTCCCCGAACTCTGCGCCCCACTCTTACTGGGACTCGACAGTGCAACCTCAAAAGACTCACACTCAGCTTTGGCAGGCCCCTGCCCCCACTCACTATCTGCAGTCTAGCGACGCTAAAATTCGACCCCCCTCCACTCTTTGCCAATCTCACTCCAGACTGCAAAGACATAGCCACTCGCAGCAGGCGATATAGCCTGCAGGACAGGGTGTTTATCAGAACCGAGGTCCATAGGCTTCTACGTGAGGGGATCATAGAGGCCAGTAATAGCCCCTGGAGAGCTCAGGTGGTGGTCGTCAAGACCGGGGAAAATTGTGAATGGTAGTTAGACCATTAATCGGTTCACGCTCCTCAATGCGTACCCCCTCCCCAGGATTGCAGACATGGTGAATCAGATCGCCCATTATTGCATCTTCCCCACGGTGGATCTGAAGTCTGCATACTACAAGCTCCCAATCCGCCCGGAGGACCGCCACTACACGGCGCTCGATGCCGACGGCCGCCTCTTCCACTTCCTCTGGGGTCCCTTTGGCGTCATGAATGGGGTCTTGGTGTTCCAACGAGCAATGGACCAAATGGTGGACCAGTACGGGCTGCGGGCCACGTTTCCGTACTTGGACAAAGTCACCATCTGCAGCCATGATCAGCACGACCACGACGCCAACCTCCATCGATTTCTCCGTCCCCTTTCAGGTAGAGAGCGATGCCTCAGAGGTCGCTCTCGCAGCCACACTAAATCAGGCAGGGAGACCAGTCGCCTTTTTCTCCCGAACCCTCTCCGCTTCGGAACTTCGACACTCCTCAGTCGAAAAGGAAGCACAAGCCATCGTGGAAGCTGTACGACACTGGAGGCACTACCTCGCAGGTAGGAGGTTCACCCTCATCGCCGACCAAAGATCGGTTGCCTTCATGTTTGACAACTCACAAAGGACGAACAAAGGAGCAAAATTAAAAATGATAAAATCCTGCGGTGGAGGATCGAACTCTCCACCTACAAGTGCGATATTATGTATCGACCGGGAAAGCTCAACGAGCCTCAAGATGCCCTGTCCCGCGGCACGTGTGCCAGCACGCAAGACGACCGTCTGAAAGCTATCCACAATGACCTCTGCCACCCGGGGGTCACCCGGCTCGCCCACTACATCAAACCCCAAAATCTGCCTTTCTCCACCGAGGAGGTAAAAGCCATCACCAGTGATTGCCCGATCTGCGCGGAGTGCAAACCGCACTTCTATAGACCAGACAGGGTCCACCTGGTAAAGGCATCCCGGCCCTTTGAACGCCTGAGCATCGACTTCAAAGGACCACTCCCCTCGACCAATCGGAATGTGTACTTCCTGAACGTCATCGACGAGTTCTCCCGCTTCCCCTTTGCTATCCCGTGCCCCGATATGACCTCCCACACAGTCATCAGAGCCCTGCACAGTATCTTCACCCTGTTCGGGTTCCCCAGCTACGTACACAGCGACAGGGGTTCGTCCTTTATGAGCGACGAGCTGCGTAAGTACCTGCTCGACAAGGGCATCGCCTCAAGCAGGACTACCAGCTACAACCCCAGGGGGAACGGGCAGGTGGAGGGGGATAACGCAATGGTCTGGAAGACTGTCCTACTGACCCTCCGGTCCAGGAATCTCCCAATCTTCCACTGGCAGGAGGTCCTCCCCGACGCGCTCCATGCTATTAGGTCCCTCCTATGCACAGCCACCAACCAGGCCCCGCACGAACGGCTATTTGTTTTTTCTAGGGGCACTACCACGGGGATTCGCTCCCAGCATGGTTGAAGACACCAGGCCCGGTTCTCCTCCGGAAGCACGTCTGGGCACACAAAACTGACCCACTCGTAGAAATGAATCTACTCCACTCAAACCCCCAATACGCTTTCATCGAATACCCTGACTGGACCTGGCACCTGCAGGATCCAACTCCACCACCACTACCGCCGAGGTACCCCTCACACTACACACCACCCAACCCTCCACGCCCTGCGCCCCCACACCTACAGGCTCATTCCCCATGCTCCGTGCCCCCGCGCCTATAGGTTTCCAGCGCTCCTCGTCGCCAGTCGAACCAGTCGGGTATGAAGCTCAGACCGAATCACCCCCGGAGTCCACTATCGTACACTTGCCGACCGCTCCCACCCAGCCACCCGAAGAGGCTGCAACCCCGGTGCTCCGCCGATCCCAAAGGACGACTCGGCTGCCGGACCGGCTCAATTTGTAGACCCATCACCCCCGCCGGACTTGATTTTTTACAGGGGGTGAATGTGGTGAATTATAAACCTAGTAATTCACACTGTGTTCTATTATATGTATTGTGTCCTTGTGGGCTCTGTATATGAGCCGTTGCGTGGCTCTGCCCATAGGGGGAGCTGAGGAGTTTGTACTGGGCTCCACCCTTGACTCCGCCCATGGCTCCTCCCACTAACCGGAAGTATAAAGCTCTAAAGTCGTGAGCCTGCTGCCAGTTCATCTCGTCGCAGGCAGGCTCTGTTGTAAGATTATTAAAACCACTGTTCACTTCCAATCACATGTCTTGTGAATTGATGGTCACATCAACCACCCCTTACGGTGAATCCCAACGGCAGAAAATTCAGTCCACTCTCTCAAGAAATTGCAGTTTACATTGGTTTCAAGTCCACTTGAAATGTCAGGACCACCATGGAAACATTCTGCCTCTGCCAAAGATACCAGTGAAGTACTCATAAGCAGTGAACTCTATTTCTTTTTGCATTTGATCATTGAAATTTAATTTGGCAAAAAGTAACCTTCCACTGTATAACGTGTTATTTTGTATGATTGTGTGTGTGTGTGTGTGTGTGTTGTTAAGGTCAGGAGGTCAATTTACCTTTTGAAATATCATTACCTCTTTCCCGGGTGGGTTTTTAGCTCAATACAAGAAACTAATCCCTTTGTGTTTTAAATTCAAGAAAGCCTGTCAGACTGGTTTCTTTGCAATCAGTATGTAATTGTTTAAGCACATACATTGAATTAATACCTTCATCCTTAAAAATTACAGAAAACCTTGTTACAATCAATCAAGGAGTGGGAAAGAAAGGGCAAGTTCTGACACATGTCCTCCCTGGTCGTAACACATGGTAAGAATATTTTAATTGTGCACATAATCATATTTTACTCATTGCTGACATTAAGTCAATACCAGTGAGTGTTGCATGCCGTGTGCCTTTTTCACTAGGTAGCTGGAAGGCCCCAATCTCCTCATCGCTGATGGTCAAACACAGTGTGAATCTGCATCCCCCCCTCTCTAGCGGTCAGTTGTTAGATAGCTAGTCGGCCATCTTCGGTAGTCCATAGAATCCCATAGAATCCTTACAATGCAGAAGGAGGTAATTCGGCCCATCAAGTCTGCACCATCCCCAGCTAGGCCCACTCCCCCATCCTATCCCCATTATCCTACCTAACCTGCACATCTTTGGACACTAAAGGGTAATTTACCATGGCTAATCCACCTAACCTGCACATTTTTAGACTGTGGGAGGAAACCGGAGCACCTGGAGGAAACCCACGGAGACGGGGAGGAAGTGCGAACTCCACACAGGAAGTCACCCAAGGCCAGAACTGAACCCAAGTCCCTGGCGCTGTGAGGCAGCAGTTCTAACCACTTTATCTCAAGCCCATCCTCATGCTCTGAGATCTCTTTGACTGCAAATTGGGAAAGCAGAGGCTTACAGGTGAGAGTGACATGTTTTGAACAGATGGCTGGAAAGCAATTATTGAAGGTGATTATGAGGGAGATCGATTGAGGTTTGACATTGCATTAAGCTGAGGATGAGTGTCAGTGGAAGATGGAAGTTGAGGATGCGAGGAAGTGCATAGAGAGAAAGAGATGAGTATACCTGGATGGTAAATTGGTGTGAGTGTTTTGCTCGGGTAACCTTGTGAAAGCATAGTGAGGGGATTGGGTGAAGCACACATCAGGGTGTAGGTGAACGCATCACTACATCCAGCTTTCTTCCCCTAGTTAGGCCATTAAACTATTTTTGGTGTTGAGTCCTTGAGCATAACACTCCACTCCTGCTGTTGACTGCATGGACAACCTTCAATCACAGCTTAGGAAAGCAAAGTACTGCAGATGCTGAAATCTTGAAACAAAAATAACGGAAATGTTTCATGTTGCTGACGGACGTTAACTTTGCTTCTCTGCCCACAGATGGTGCCAGTTCTGCTGAGTATTTCCAGCATGTTCGGTTTCTATCCTCAGTCACAGTTACTTTGTTTCAGTTGCAGCCTTATTCCAGCTGTCAGCAGAGAAGAATTACCTCCCTGTGGGCCCTGACAACCACAGCAGAACAACCTATCACTAAAACAAGGCCCAGCCTTTGAACATCTGGATTCAATCCTGCCCATTCCTCCTGCCGTGTACCAATTCCAAAATCCCTCAAATTCCTTTTCTGAAGTGTCTCTATCTATACCAGAACTGAAATCATCCTAAACAGACTGACTTCATAGCTGCTCACCCTCAACACCCAGAAAAGATAAGGTATTGGATTGGTTGAGTTAAAGGACTGCATTTACTTTCTGGTTTCCAATGCACTACAGTAGCCCTGACTCCCAACCATGCCCTCCCATCTCACTCCCAGCTGCCATAAAATTATCATCCAACCCTTAGTGTCTGATTTGCGTGCTTATTTTTCTACCTTAGTGCTTCCTCAATGGATACAGCTAGGAAGATGAAGATTGCTGATATTCCATTGAGAAAGACAGGAGTTAGATTTCAGTGTGAAGGGATAGCAGAGAGAAGTAGCATCTGCAGTCTGTTAAGGACTTTAAAAAAAATATTCATTCATGGGGTTTGGGCATTGCTGGCTGATGTACCATCAATTGAACACGAGATGAGTTGCTGTACAAAAGTAGGCTTTAATAAGCTAGATGTTAGCCCTGCGGTCGACTACAGTAAATGGCCGACCACCAGGCATGCTGGGTATTTATACCTCGCCCTGGAGGCGGGGTTAACTCAGCCTCTCGACCAATCGGGGAGCCGTCACATGACTGGTCTCAACCAATCAGTCGAGAGACACATGACCGACCAGGGCCAATGGTAAGCCGGTGTTCTGCACCAATGGCAGGCAGCTATGTTAATCATACCACCACACTGGCTAAGCCAGCATTTATTTCCAGCCCCTTCTTATCATTCTGAAGGTGTTTGTGGGCAGCCTCCATGAACTGCTGCAATCAATGTATTGGAGGAACACTCACAGTGCCGTTCGAAAGGGGATTCCAGGTTTTTGACCCAGTGAAGTGATACTGTGTAGGTCGAGATATAGTAAGAAGTGAAACAAAGAAATAAATGTGAAGAAACCCATGTTCCCTCCAGTTTTTAAACTCGCCACAGCCACGGCCTTCTCCATGCCTGTGACATCCAGCACATTTCTCTGAGGGGAGGGATTGCATAGGCATAATTGGCTTCATCCACTGGAAGTTTCTTGCCTGAAGGTGTGTATGATCTTCTCCTGCAAGAAATAAGGGAACGTGTTAATGGCAGCCTGATATGGTGCATACTGCATTTGATTGTCATGGTAAAATAGCTGCATCACAGTGTGTCAGATAAAGGTTGTTTGAGATAATGCTAACAAGCGTGTGCAATGTAGATGCCATCCTCTGTACACCAAATTTCCAGCACAATTGAAATTCAGTTTGTGCGTACTTAGCCCGGATGCCCCTAATGGAAGGGGACTAATTTCATGTTAGAACTAACAATTTGCATACCAATAAAAATCTTTATTACCACCTCTCTGAAGACTGGATAATTTTACTGAGTCATTTGAACCACTGCTGAACATTGAGCAAGATACATTAGGGAAGGCCTTGATTTGAGTGCAGATACATTCAAATTACATTTTCGAATTCCAAATTGAAAATTTGAAGTAATATAATAATTGTTATCCAGACCGGTAAATACTGAGAAAAAAATAACTTACTAATTTATTTTTTTTAAAACTTGCATTTTTGGTTTGTAGTCTTATACCATAAGAGGTATAAGACTACAATGTGGGCACAGTAAACAGAAAATATTTGGCACTTGTTTTACCTCACATCAGAAAGCTAATGGGATTAGTCTCAGTAAATTACAAAGTTAAAAAAAGTAGGGCCTTTTGGGCTAATAACCACCCTTCCAAAGAGTACATATGATATAGAAATGGCTAGGACTTGAACCCCAAGTAGCAAAAGTGGCTCATTGTGTACAATGATGTCTTCCAAGTCCAAATCCATGGCATTGCCAATTAGACCATTTTAATCACCTCCATGGGTGCTCTTTTTGAAATTCATTTTTATAGGATGTGGGCATCACTGGCTAGGCCGACATTTATTGTTCATCCCTAATTGACCCAGGTTCAATTCCCCGCTCGGGCCACTGTCTGTGCGGAGTTCGCACGTTCTCCCTGTGTCTACATGGGTTTCCTCTGGGTGCTTCGTTTTCCTCCCACAAGTCTCGAAAGATGTGCTGTCAGGTGATTTGGACATTCTGAATTCTCCCTCAATGTACCCGGACATGTGCTGTAGTGCGACGATTAGGGGATTTTCACAGGGACTTCATTGCAGTGTTAATGTAAGCCTACTTGTGACACTAATAAAGATTTTTATAATAATAGTTATTATTATTATTATTTGTCCTTGAAAAGGTTGTGGTGAGCTGCCTTCTTGAACTCCTGCAGTTCCTGTGGATAGATACACCCACAGTGCTGTTAGGGAGGGAGTTCAGGATTTTGACTTAGCAACCATGAAGGAACGGTGATAGAATTCCAAGTCAGGATAGTGAGTACTTGGAGGGGCATTGCCAGGTGGTTCTGTTGCCACTAATATGACATTACCAATGATGGTCTTTTCAAAATTAGATTCTCAAATGTTATCCCAAGAGTTTCAGAAGTGACCGAGGTTTTTTGCCACAAAATCAACATCCAAATCTCTTGGGTTGGATTCTCCGCACCCCGACAGCAAAATTGCGGCTGGCGCCGGGGCGGACATTCCAGTTTGACGCAGAAATTGAGACCGGCCCCGGTCGTTGATTCTTCGGGCACCGAAAAGCGGCGTACTCAGGGAGTACGCCGCGCCGCCTTGGGCCATTGCCAGAGGCCCGCTCCGACACCTCTGCCCCCGACCGGCCGAAGCTCCTACAACGTGGATCTAAACTGGTTCTGCCGGTCGGGATACTAGCGTGGCGGCTGCGGACTTAGTCCGCGGCTTCCCTGGTCGGGGGCGGGCCAATCGGAGGCCAGGAGTGGCCTTATAGGTGGCCGGGGAATGATTGTGCGGGGGTTGAGGGTTGGGCGCGCAGCCGATCGCGGGTCTCTTTTTCGGATCCAGCTCTGCAGTCCTAGGCCGCCATGGATCATGACGCAGCTGTTTGAGGCCCGTGGGGGGCCCATCTCTGCAGCAAAAGCTGCAAGATCTACTCCAGGTCCCTGTTAGCCGCCTGCAGGACTGGGAATTCGTGTCCCTTTAATCCAGGATTTTCAGGAGTAAAAGTCCACCGTTTTGACGCTGACGTGGGACATAATGGAGAATCCAGCCAAGTAACTTTGAGTTCTTTGACACCAAATGAATGTCCTCTTTTTATTGAATGAACAGTAACTTCTGTTTTAAGTATGAAAATAAGTTGTCTTCAATACAACCATTCTGTGGTAGGACATGACAGTCTTTCAGTAGACATTTTTTCAAGGTCAATATCTTCATTTCAGTATTCTCACAAGCAATAAGTGTTCAGCTAAGAATCTGAAAAAGCACTTCAAGCATAAAATAGTTTAGCACATTGCCCATTGTCATAATATACACCAGTATATCATGGTGCAGACACACACTGGTGGACACACGCAGGGACCAAGCAACATGTACAAACACCGCAGCCAATCACCAGTTAGAATACACACACTATAAAGGCAGAGGGCACCACGGTTCCCGCTCATTCTGGGTGCTGCCTCTGAGTGTAAAAAGAACTCATCCAGCCCAGCACAGACTTACACCATGTGCTGAGAAATCAACTGGTTCGGACAAGGCTTAGGTCTCTAGTTTAAGTTAGCATCATTTAGACCCACAGTCATTGTGTGTTAGTTAGTTAGAAGTAGTTAATAAAATTGAGTTGAACCTTCATCAGTGTTGGAAGTGTCTGTTCATCTCTCAAGTCTACACTAGCCAACACTTCACCCATGTGTTACAATTGTGAGGTTTCTGGGACTGTGTCTTTAATTTGAATTAATTAAATTTATAAATGAGGGGAAGTCATGTGACCTGTCCTGAACACTGTGTGTAAGCGAGCCGATGAGGTTTGCTAATTGGAGATTAAAGGTGGCCCAGGTTGTTTTACTGGGGAGAAGGTGCAAATTGTTTATATTTGGTGATAATGGCACGATTATCTGTTTGGGAGAATATGTTCTCCCGCTGGAGCTGAATTGCCATTGATTTGCGCTCGGGATGGGAGCGCAAATTCTGAAGTGATTCACCCTCCCTTGCCATTCAAATGTATGCATGGCAGAGATTGTGAGGGATTCCCTAACGAATCCCACTATTGGGCTGTCGTTTTGAGCAGGCAGCCTGATAGTGAGGTCCAGTGGCTGGGTCCCCCTCCCCCCGCAACACAATTCCACCCCTCTCCCAACACAGGTTTTTTTCGGGTCACCCCTCTCCCTTCCTCTCACAGTAGGATGGTGACCCGACCTTCCACCAAAACCCCCCATAAGAGAGAACCCCACCAGAGACCCACCAATTACAGAACCCCCCACCAGCGACCCCTCCCATAAGAGAGACCCCGTCTTGAAGCTAGAAAGCAGTCCAGATAGAGACAATGAAAAAAAAATCACTACTTTAAAACTCACCTTTGCAATATAACTGCTGTCTCAGGCAGAGAAAGCAGCACCTGTATATTTCTGGAAAGCAAAGACGACACCAGTTGGTTTTGAATCCCCTCAGATCTTCAATCTGAAAGCCTTTCATTCATATCTGTGTGAAATTGATTTTAATAGGCTTTGATTGACAGCTTCCACACACTCCCAGTTGTCTGGACTCTTTAATTCATCACCCTTCATGTTTGAGTGTATCATGAGTAGCTGCTATGAAACTAAACACAATGTTTGTAAACATCTAGCTATGATTGACAGCTCCTGGACCACATCAAAATCAGTTAAATGCTCTCACTTCCTTTTTTTCTCTGCAGGAAGCACTTAACTGTCTTTAACCCTTTATCATCCTCCTGCTGGCATGAGGCGCAAACCTCGATGCCACTGCCAGTGGTGAAGCGGAACATCAGGAGGGCGCCAATCCTATTTTTTGCCCAATGCTGGATGATCCACCACATTGGGAACTCCGTTACCGGCGGTGGGTGGCAGAGAATCCAGCGCAACAGCAGCAGCCTGTATGCTTAAAGTGGATAGATTGTAGGCGCGATTCTCCCAGACAGGGAGAAATCGTAAGGCTGGCGTCAAAACCGGGCGGGTTTGACACCAGCCTCCCCCTCCCCGACCGGGAAACGATTCTGGTCCCCGGTCGGGGCTAGTATGCCACGGCCATGAACTCCGGCATCGCGGGCTTAACGAATTTCGTTAAGCCCGCTTGCCAGAGTTTGCGCCAGCTGACGCGTCACATGACGTCAGCCGCGCATGCACGGATTGGAAGACTCCAACCCGCGCATGCCGCGTGCCGGGATGCCCCTCAGCCGCCCCGCGAAGTGATACAGCGGGGCGGCGGAAGGACAATGAGTGCGCGGGAATCGGACCCGTTGCTCGCGATCGGTGCCCACTGATCGCGGGCCCATGGCACCCTTGGCACAGCCGTGGTACTGCTGTGCCAATCGGTGCCATGGTTGCCAAGATCGGGACTTTACAGCCGTTTTTACGAACGGCCAGACCAGGTGTGTTTGCCGTTCGTAAAAACGGCCATAAAGGGCTTGGAATTCGGCCCATCGGCCAGCTGAGAATCACTGCTGGCCGTAAAAAAACGGCGGCAGCGATTCATGTCGGGAGTTGGGCGTGGGGGGGGGGGGAGAATAGCGGGAGGGCGTCGGACTAGCGTGGCCGTAAAAATTTACGACCCCCGCTATTCTCCGCACCGTCGTGAGTGCGGAGAATTGCGCCCTGTGAGTCCCCTGAATAGTGTTGAAAATTTCATGTTGTAAACAGTTGTAGAATCATAGAATTCCTACAGTGCAGAAGGAGACCATTTGATCCATCGAGTCTACACTGACCCTCTTAAAAACCACCCTACCTCGGCCCACTCCCCTGCCTTATCCCCATAATCCCACCAAACCTTAGGACACTAAGAGGCAATTTAGGATGGCCAATCCACCTAACCTGCACGTCTTTGGACTGTGGGAGGAAACCGGAGCACGCGGAGGAAACCCATGCAGACATGGGGAGAACATACAAACGTGTCACACATCGCACAGTGATCCTAGGTCAGAATCGAACACAGGTCCCTGGTGCTGTGAGGCAGCAATGCTAGCCACTGTGAGACCATGCACTTTAATCTGTCTATTTACTCCCAAAATAAAAGACAGTTAGGATCTCAAGTGGTATTAATCAACATTTCTACCTCAATACAAGGCATATGATATACTTTGCCATGGATGTGAGCTTTGAGAAGGGAATGGTCTAACGATATCTCTGAAAATTCACAGACAAGATCAGTCTGCCAGGATCCAGGAGAGAGACAGCAACTATCGGCATCAAAATGCTGTGGTTCACCATGCAAGAATGCAAGTGAGAACCTGCACTCTAATTAAAAGACCAGTATCGGGAATTAAAATGAGGCTGAAAGATTTGCCGAGCTTGTGTTAGAGAAAGAATCTCCAGAGAAAACATCACTGTGAAAGACAGTTCCGAGATTAAAATTGCCTGGTTTACTGGGTTACGGGGATAGGGTGGTGGTATGGACTTAAGTAGGGTACTCTTTTAGGGCCCTCTTTTCAAGTGCCAGTGCAAACTTGATGGGCTGAATGGCCTCCTTTGGCATTGTAAATTCTATGATTCCATGACCGTTAAAATGCAGCTCTCCCTTGTTGGCAACGAACAGCTGGGCCCAGAGTTGGGGAAGGAAATGCCTGGGGACTCTGACTCAGCATGATTCATGTGGGGAATCATTGTTTGCGCTGAGTGTGGGTGGATTGCGATTTGGATAGCGCAGACCCACCCAGCTGGAATCGCACAAACTACCATCATCGTGAGCATTCCTGCAAATCCATCAGGCCAAAGGGAACCAGGGGCTTCTGAATCTCCTCGCAAGTTGCATCCAATGAGGCCTATGAAGCCAGTTCACCTGTCATTGACACAGTGCCTCCTGAGGGAACATGGCTGCTGACAATTTGATTGCTCAAAAGGGTGCTGAGCATGTGGCAGGGCTACAGAGATCCAGCAGGGCCTGGAAATCTCTGGAGCGATTGACTTTTTGATAGACTCTGTTTCCCCTGTTGACACTTTAACATTTAAAACTTATTTACATAGTTTTCTTTGGGTAGTTATAATAAAGGGCTTAAGGGGGGGTGTGGGATGTGGTAGCATGACCGCTTTAAGGGGCGGGCTCCATGGACCACGTGACAGGCTCAGGGCTAATCACATGGGAGCGTGCAAAGCCCAGCCAATTGGGAGTGGGAGGGGCCCTGGGAGCAGGACCCCGGGTAATGTGGACCCTGAAGTTGAAGTGTTGAGACCTGCTGGGCTGGATTCTCCGGTTGCCGACACCAAATTCACATTCGGTGACCGGCCGGAGAATACGGGTTCCTGACCAAATTGGGGGCGGCGCCGCTTTCGCGATGCTCTGTACCCTCCAAAGTGGCAGAGTACGCCGTGCCACGTCTCAACAGCCTCAGGACATTGCCAGAGGCCAACCCGCCGATGCTCTGTCCCCGACCGGCCAAGTTCCCGATGGCGTGGGTCTCTCATGGTCTCATCTGTCGCGAACTCAGCGTGGCGGTTCTGGACTCAGTCCAGCACTGCCAGAATTGGGGGAGGGCCAATATGCGGGCAGTGGGGTCTTTATTCAGGGCTGAGGCACTGTGGGGGTGGTCTGGGGCACGCAAGCCGGCCAAAGGGGGGGCACTATTTAGCGGGCCGGGGCTGCGAGCGGCCTCTGCCATGTAGCAAGGCGCAGCAGCCGCTACACGTATCGGCAGCTAGAGCCAGGTGCTCTACTCTGCCTTGCTGCTGGCCCCCAGCAAAACAGGGAATCGGTGACCGTTTTGCGCCATGTTTTCTGGCGTGAAACGCCACCGTTCCCATGCCGGCGTGGGGCACAGCCCAGAATTGGAGAATACAGCCCATTATATTTTGTTCTGCACCTGTTACTTAACTGCCTTTACCTTTCATAACTACTGGAAGACTAGTATTTGTCTTGCACCCCCACACCAGTATTTATCAGAACAAAAACAACAGGGGCAGATGTTTTGGAATTGCTAATTTATTAAGGTCATACCAAGCAAAATAATTAAATACTAATAACTGTCCTCTGTAAACTTCAATGAAGAAGTATTTTTGATCTTTTTAATGGAAACGGACACAATGTACTTGTATTTTGTATTTTGTATTTGTATTTTGTTGGAAAGTCATTGGAAAATTGCATGTGTTTTCCTACAAGTAACGTTTAAGTAAATCAGTTGGCATTTAGTCTCATGATTTTAGGGCAGCATGGTGACGCAGTGGTTAGCCCTGGAACTACGGCACTGAGAACCTGGGTTCGAATCCCAGCCCTGGGTAACTGTCAGTGTGGAGTTTGCACATTCTCCCCGTGTCTGCGTGGGTTTCACCCCCACAACCAAAAGATGTGCTGGTTAGGTGATTTTGCTACGGTAAATTGCCCCTTAATTGGAAAAAAAAATAATTGGGTAATCTAAATTAAAGAAAATTATTTGTGGGTGTTTTTCAAAAGAATCCAATTCATGTACTTCCTTCCAGATTTTTTCAATTTAGGTTGTAACTTGAGAACATTAAAGGATTACCACAAATTCAGGCTTCTTAGGTAAATGACAAATCACAGCGACGTTCGTTAATCGTAATTTCAATTTTCCTCATAACCTGAAATGGGTGTAATGACGGTAATGATCTTGTTACCATTTATACGGAGCTTATAAAAACCCTATGTTAAGAAACGTGCAGTTTTCCTATGTGGGTAAATTAAAGAAAACTATTTTTTCCTGTAACATTCAGAAGGAAGTGAGGCATATGTAGCCTTTACTGAAAATTAAGAATGCATTTACACATCTTGCAACAGTGTATACTCTCAATTTAATTATCAGTGACAATTCAGATTTAATCCAGATCTACTTTGCAGTTCAGACTTAATCCAGCTTCAACTGACACCCCGGATTTAACACAGCCTCAATAGAGACCCTGATTTACCCCAGATCTACATGGCAGCATAAATTTACCCAGCTTCAATAGCAGCCTGAATGAAGCCAGCTCCAATGACAAGCCAGATGTAAACTAGTTTTGACCGACAATTCAGAGGTAAACCAGTTTTGACTGACAACTCAGAGATAGCCTAGATCTAACTGCCAACCTGCAAATTCCTCCATTTGCTTCTTAGCTTGGAATATCTTTTTCTTCAACAATAACCTCCTTGAATTCAGCCTTACTGAATGCCACACCGCAACAGTGAATCAGATTAATTATAACGCGGGCTACAGTGAAATATAACATATGTACAAAACATTTGTCATTTGTGAACGTAAACTGATTATGACAACTAAGTTAAAATCTTTCAGATTCAAATTAATTTTCCATTCAAAGGGGCAAAAATTGGTCTGGAATATCCTCAGGCAACATCGTACATTTGGCATATGTGCGGAAGAAATTATATTCACCCATGTAGCCAGGGTTTTTGCTACAGCTCCAACAAAGTTTGGGTGGTTAATCCAACACTAAGGAAATTCCCAGCCAAAGTATTTGTTTTATGCATCTTTTTCTAAATATTTGACAACTAATTCCTCAACGTATCTATTACTCTTTTGGTCTGTTTCCCCAATCATACTCTTCAGCTTTGCTTATGATTCTTTCAGTTCTTCTGTCGCTGCTCTCTCTTTGCCTTCAACTTCTCTTTGCTTTTTTAATTAACAAGCTGTACTCCTCCTTGTTAAGCTTGTTCTTGATACGTCTAAGTCAAAAGAGTACCTGCCTCTGTTAAAATAACACAGAGGAATTCCATCCATCTGCTGATACCATCAACAGTAACACTTGGCATATAATTATGCTGACACCTTTAAAGAGTCAAGTTTTCAGTCCCACCATTTTACTTTTGAGTGTCACACAATTGAAGCACCTATATAATTTCCAGAGAATTGTGAAACTTGCATAATTGTAAATGCTCGATGATTCGTCTATTGTTGGCTTTCAAAGTCATTAAATCCATGTTTTATGAACTCAACAACAGCAATCTATGCATTGGTTCAATTTGGATTCACTGCATTTAAAAATTGCAACAAAAACCAGTAAGGAAAGTTTTCTTTGAAAATTGTACTAATTTTTCAGCAGATTAATGAAGCTGCGTAGTGATTAAATTATTAAATCCTAAACAATGTACATATTATTTCATTCACACTGACGTCACTTTATCTACAGTTGTGCAATGTATAATGACAGATTAATTTGCTGTGGAGATGCTACTGACTACCCCAAACAGAAGTCCATGCCTGATGAATTCAGAAGTTCTGCACCAACATATGTATCTGTTAACTGTACTAATATATATTACAGGCTTTAATTTAATTTGATTTGATGTATTATTGTCACATGTATTAGTATACAGTGAAAAGTATTGTTTCTTGCATGCTGTACAAACAATGCATACCGTACATAGGGAAGGAAGGAGAGACTGCAGAATATAATGTTACAGTTATAGCAAGGTGTAGAGAGAAGACCAACTTAATACGAGGTCGGTCCATTCAAAAGACTGATGGCAGTAGGGAAGAAGCTGTTCTTGAGTCGGTTGGTACGTGACCTCAAACTTTGGTATCTTTTTCCTGACGGAAGAAGGTAGAAAAGAGTAGGTCCGGGGTTAATTATGCTGGCTGCCTTTCTGAGGCAGCGGGAATTATAGATAGAGTCAATGGATGGGAGGCTGGTTTGCATGATGGACAGGGCTACATTCCCGACCTTTTGTAGTTTCCTGCGGTCTTGGGCAGAGCAGGCTCCATGCCAAGCTGTGATACAACCAGAAAGAATGCTTTCAGTGGTGCATCTGTAGAAGTTGGTGAGGGTCGTAGCTGACATGCCAAATTTCCTTAGTCTTCTGAGAAAGTAGAGTCGTTGGTGGGCTTTCTTAGCTATAGTGTCAGCATGGGGGGACCAGGACAGGCTGTTGGTGATCTGTACACCTAAAAACTTGAGCTCTCGGCCCTTTCTACTTCGTTCCCATTGATGTAGACAGGGGCATGTTCTCTACTATGCTTCCTGAAGTTGATTACAATCTCCTTCATTTTGTTGACATTGAGGGAGAGATTATTGTCGTCGCACCAGTTCACCAGATTCTCTATCTCATTCCTGTACTCTGTCTCGTCATTGTTTGAAATCCGACCCACTACGGTGGTGTCGTCAGCAAATTTGAAAATCAAGTTGATGGGGAATTTGGCCACACAGTCATAGGTGTATAAGGAGTATAGTAGGGGGCTGAGGACACAGCTTTGTGGGGCACCGGTGTTGAGGATGATCGTGGAGGAGGTGTTGTTGCCTATCCTTACTGATTGTGGTCTGTGGGTTAGAAAGTTCAGGATCCAGTCACAGAGGGAGGAGCCGAGGCCAAGGCCATGGAGTTTGGAGATGAGTTTTGTAGGAATTATGGTATTGAAGGCTGAGCTGTAGTCGATAAATAGGAGTCTGACATAGGTGCCTTTGTTATCTAGGTGTTCCAGGGTAGCGTGCAGGGCCATGGAGATGGCGTCTGCTGTGGACCTGTTGCAGCGGTAGGCGAACTGTAATGGATCAAGGCAATCGGGGAGGCTGGAGTTGATTCGTGCCATGACTAAATTTTCGAAGCACTTCATGATGATGGATGTCAGAGCCACTGGACGATAGTCATTATGGCAGGCTGCTTGACTTTTTTTGGTACAGGGATGATGGTCGTCTTCTTGAAGCAGATAGGGATCTCAGGTTGTTGTAAAGAGAGGTTGAAGATGTCTGCGAATACGCCCGCCAGCTGATCCGCGCAAGACCTGAGTGCTCGTCCGGGTACCCCATGCGGGCCAGTGGGTTTCCGAGGGTTGACCTTCGTGAAGGCTGCTCTGATGTCTGCAGTGGTGATCTCAGATACAAGTTCATCGGCTCCTGGGGTGGAGGGTTCGCTCTTGCTGACCTCTTGCTCAAAGCGGGCATAGAATGCATTGAGCTCATCAGGGTGGGGTGTATTGGAGCCGACGATTTTACATGCCTTCATCCTGTAGCCCGTTATATCTTGCAGACCTTGCCATAGAGGGCGGGGATCCGTGTGGCTAGCCTGGGATTCGAGCTTGGTCCGGTACTGTCTTTTGGCATCTTTGATGGATTTCATTAGATCATATGTGGCTTTCTTGTAGAGGTCAGTGTCGCCTGACTTGAACGTCTCAGACCTAGCCTTCAGCAAGCAGTGGATATCCCTGTTCATCCAGAGTTTCCGGTTGGGAAACACGCGGATTTGCTTCTTTGGCACACAGTCCTCTACACACTTACTAATGAAGTCAGTTACTGTAGTGGCGAGTCGTTCAGGCTGGTCGCAGAGTTTTTAAATACTGACCAGTCCACTGACTCTAAGCAGTCCCGTAGGAGATCATCCGATTCCTCAGACCAACAATGCACGACTTTCTTTGACGGATTTGTCATAATATACACCAGTATATCATGGTGCAGACACACACACTGATGGACATACACTAGGACCAATCAACATGCACAAACACCGCAGCCAATCACCAGTTAGAACACACGCACTATAAAGACAGAGGGCATCACTTTTCCCGTTCATTCTGGACGCTGCCTCTCAGAAGCACAAGAGCTTATCAGTTACAGTACAGACTCTCACCACGTGCTGAGTGATTCAACTGGTTCGGACAGGCACAGGTGTCTAGTTAATCTAGCATCGTGTAAACCCACAGTAATAGTATGTTTAGCATTTCATAAGAGTTAATAAAATAGTGTTGAACCATCTTCAGTGTTGGTGGCCTATGTCTGCTTCACGGATCCAAAGTGCCCAACACATCAGGATTCTCCCGCTTCAGTTTTTGCTTATAAGCCGGGAGCAGGAGCACAGACTTGTGGTCAGATTTGCCAAAGTGTGGGCGAGCCATAGAGCGGTAGGCATGTTTGATATTTATGTAGCAGTGGTCCAGGATGTTTGGGCCTCTGGTGGAACAGGTAACGTGTTGGTGGTAACTTGGTAGTATGCTCTTGAGCTTGGCCTGATTGAAGTCCCCAGCTACAATAAACAAGGCCTTGGGATGTTTCGTTTCAAGGCTATTTGTGGTGGTAAATATTTTGTCCAGTGCGATTTTCACGTTCACATGGGGCGGGATGTAAACTGCCATCAGGATAACGGATTTACAAATGATAACGAAAGATGAGTGCTCTGAAGGAGTGGGGGTTCAGCAATGATATCTCTTAAAACTGAATCGTTATCATGCCACTAGAGTAGTTTTACTTAAGTTATTTTATTAAGAATTGAGATGAATTATAGGACTGAGTAATCATTATTAACCATTAAACATGTATTTGTAGCACATAGCAGTAATAAGTAATCAAATGGGATTTAGGACTTGACTAAAAGGACATTAGTTCTGACATCTTGGGTGGGATTCTCCCCTAATCGGCGGGGCGGGGAGTTCCGGCGTCGAGGTGTGGCATGAGCCATTCCGGCGTTGGGCCGCCCCAAAGGTGCGGAATCCTCCGCACATTCAGGAGCTAGACCAGCCCTGGAGTGGTTTGCGCCGCAACGGCCGGAGGAGAAGGGGCTTGGCGCCATGCCAACCGGTGCCGAAGGGCCTCCGCCGGCCGGCGTGAGTTGGCGCATGCGCGGGAGCGCCAGCGTGTGCTGGCGTCATCCTAGCACATGCGCAGAGGGGTTCATCTCCGCACCGGCAATGGCGGACCGGTACAGCGGATGAATAGAGTGCCCCCAAGGCACAGGCCCGCCTGCGGATCAGTGTGCCCCGATCGCGGGCCAGGCCACCCTGGGGGCACCTCCTGGGGCCAGATCTCCCCGCGCTTCCCCAAGGACCCCGGAGGCTGCCCGCTTAGCCAGGTCCCGCCAGCAAATACCTGGTGTAACATACACCAGCGGGACCTGCCAAAAACGGGTGGCCACTCGGCCGATCGCGGGCTGGAGAATCGCCGGGGGGGGGGGGGCGCTTCCAGCGACTGCTGACTGGCACGGTGCGATTCCCACCCCAGCCAAATCTCTGACGCCGGAGAATTCAGCAGCCGGCGGGGGCTGGATTCACGCCGCCCCACGGCTATTCTCCAACCCGGCGGGAAGTCAGAGAATCCTGCCCCTTGTCTTTGTGAAACAATTCAGGGTGCTGGTTCTGTTGTTCTGTTTCTCACAAACAGTCAGTGCAAGCAGCTGTCAGGATGAGGATCAATCATGCGCTGCTTGCGATTCTATTGGGTGAAGTTTAAGCATTGCTTGCAATGCTATTGGATAAGTTTAAATGTAGCAGCTTCAGGGATTGGATCACATCCAAATTGGGTGGGCTATTGATTTTTGAACATTGTATAAGTACTGTGTTTGGGACTTTGTTCAGCAGAACAGGTCTTGGCCGATACCCAGTCTGTTTTCCATGTACACGGAACAAGCTTGATTAAATAAGCCATCTTGTCCAAGTTGTGGTATTTTGTTCCTCTCTGTACTGAGCTGAGCCACAGGGAATAACCCCACGTGGAAGCAGACTCAATACACAGGTCTTGAAACCGCTCCCACATCATGCTCCATTTCTGGTCCCCAGCTTTTCCTTACATATTAGTAAACACCCCACTCCAGAAAAAACGTAATTCAAGTATATGTTAAAATTACCGGGGTAAATTTGTTGACTTCTGCAGCTTTTTTTGAAAAAATTATGTTAATTTTAACAAAGAGCTAAGATACGATTGATAAACATTTTCACAGTAAAAGCAAGCCAAATAAATGGAAGGATCCAGCTGACACATTTCAGCTACTGTCAGTACATTTGAGAGATATGCCTGTCTGATGATACAACTCATTCAGTTATTTAATCATTTAAAATACTATGGGACAGGATGTCCCACCGACATTGACCACTCAGGACAGGTTCCCTGACAGCATGGCGGGCCAGCCATGCAAAAACTCATACGCTTTAGTGGGACCGGAACATTCCACTGATGGCCAATAGCACGTTGCATCTACCATGGATAAATTTGTCGCAGGGTTGGGGGGAAGGTGCCAGATAGACCTGGCCTACATTACTGTAATATTTGATAAACCTTACATAACAGTGAGCATTGTGCAATGGAATAGCATGCCTCAGCATTAGACCATAAGTCCATAAGACACAGGAGCAGAATTAGGCCACTCGGCCCATCGAGTCTGCTCCACCATTCAATCATGGCTGATATTTTTCTCATCCCCATTCTCCTGCCTTCTCCACATAACCCCTGATCCCTTTATTAATCAAGAATCTATCTATCTCTGTCTTAAAGACATTCAGTGATTTGGCCTCCACAGCCTTCTGCGGCAAAGTATTCCACAGATTCACCACCCTCTGGCTGAAGAAATTCCTCATCATCTCTGTTTTAAAGGATCGTCCCTTTAGTCTGAGATGGTGTCTTCTGATTCTAGTTTTTCCTTCAAGTGGAAACATCCTCTCCATGTCCACTCTATCCAGGTCTCGCAGCATCCTGTAAGTTTCGATAAGATCCCTCCTCATCCTTCTAAACTCCAACAAGTACAGACCCAGAGTCCTCAAACGTTCCTCATACCACAAGTTCTTCATTCCAGGGATAATTTTTGTGAACCTCCTCTGGACCCTTTCCAAGGCCAGCACAAGCTTCCTTTGATACAGGGCGCAAAACTGCCCAAAATACTCCAAATGGGATCTGAACAGAGCCTTTTACTGCCTCAGAAGTACATCCCTGGTCTTCTATTCTAGCCCTCTTGACATGAATGCTAACATTGCATTTGCCTTCTTAACTGCTGACTGAACCTGCACATTAACCTTAAGAGAATCATGAACAAGGACTACCAAGTCCCTTTGTGCTTCTGATTTCCAAAGCATTTCCCATTAAGAAAATAGTCCATGCCTAAATTCCTCCTTCCAAAGTGCATAACCTCACACTTTTCCACATTGTATTTCATTTGCCATTTCATTGCCCACTCTCCTAACCTGTCCAAATCCTCCTGCAGCCCCCTTGCTTCCCCAATACTACCTGTCCCTCTATATATCTTTGTATCATCTGAAAACTTAGCAAAAGCGCCTTCAGTTCCTTCTTCCAGTTCATTAATGTATATTGTGAAAAGCTGTGCTCCCAGCACAGACCCCTGAGGCATACCATTAGTCACTGGCTGCCATCCTGAACAAAACCCCTTTATCCCCCTCTCTGCCTTCTGCCCGTCAGCCAATCCTCTATCCATGCCAGGATCTTACCTTTAACACCACGGGCTCTTAACATATTTAACGCTTTCCTATGTGGCACCTTGTCAAAGGTCTTCTGGAAATCTAAATAAGTTATGTTGACTGGTTCTCTTTTGTCCAACTTCCTTGTTACCTCCTGTCAGGTGGATGTACCTTTAAGAAATGGGTGTTTACCAAATAGCTGCAGTGATGTCGGTGTGTGGGTGGAGCTGGGCTCTCTGTCTTTCATTGTTGTTTTTTGAGCTGGCAGCTACAGTGTGTGTTTAGTTTCGTTTTCAGAGTTGGAGCTGCATCCAGCCAAACAAGGCGTAATTTTGATCTCACTCTGCATGAAAAGAATGTCTTCAGAGCACTTGCTAATTTAACAGTGATAACTGCTCTCAGTAGAGAATTAAAACCTGCTGTCTTTGTTAAAGAGGATATTTGTCTTATGGATGTTGCTAGGAAAGATTAAGGGTTACTTATAGAGTACTGTATTCTTTGGGGGAAGCATTTGAGTTTATATTTACAAAAATGTTTACTGTGTGTTTATAAAATGTTAACTGGATTCATATAATAAACATTGTTTTGTTTTAAAAGTACTTTAGTTCTCTGTTGCATCATAACTGTAGAGTGGGTCCTTGTGCTCCCCATAATCAAAATCTATTCAAAGTTGTGGGTCAGGTGAACTCCATGATACACTTTGGGGTTCTTTAAGCCCTGGCCCATAATACCTCCTCAAAGAATTCTAACAGATTTGTCATAAATGACCTCCGTTTGACAAAGCCATGCTGACTCTGGTTTTGTGCAGGGAAGGTCATGTCTTACAAACCTAATAGAATTATTTGAGGAAGTGACAAAGTTAATTGATGAGGGAAGGACTGTAGATGTCATATACATGGACTTTAGTAAGGCGTTTGATAAGGTTTCCCATGGCAGGTTGATGGAAAAAGTGAAGTCGTATGGGGTTCAGGGTGTACTAGCTAGATGGATAAAGAATTGGCTGGGCAACAGGAGACAGAGTGTAGTGGTGGAAGGGAGTGTCTCAAAATGGAGAAGGGTGACTAGTGGTGTTCCACAGGGATCCGTGCTCAGACCACTGTTGTTTGTGATCTACATAAATGACCTGGAGGTAGGTATAGGTGGTCTGATTAGCACGTTTGCAGATGATACTAAGATTGGTGGAGTTGCAGATAGCGAGGAGGACTGTCAGAGAATACAACAAAATATAGATAGATTGGAGAGTTGGGCAGAGAAATGGCAGATGGAGTTCAATCCAGACAAATGCAAGGTGATGCATTTTGGAAGATCAAATTCAAGAGCGGACTATATGGTCAATGGAAGGGTCTTGGGGAAAATTGATGTACAGAGTGATCTGGGAGTTCAGGTCCATTGTACCCTGAAGGTGGCAACGCAGGTGGATAGAGTGGTCAAGAAGGCATACAGCATGCTTGCCTTCATCGGACGGGGTATTGAGTACAAGAGTTGGCAGGTCATGTTACAGTTGTATAGGACTTTGGTTCAGCCACATTTGGAATACTGCGTGCAGTTCTGGTCGCCACATTACCAGAAGGATGTGGATGCTTTGGAGAGGGTGCAGAGGAGGTTCACCAGGATGTTGCCTGGTATGGAGGATGCTAGCTATGAAGAAAGGTTGAGTAGATTAGGATTGTTTTCATTGGAAAGACGGAGATTGAGGGGGGACCTGATTGAGGTCTACAAAATTATGAGAGGTATGGACAGGGTTGATAGCAACAAGCTTTTCCCAAGAGTGGGGGTGTCAGTTACAAGGGGTCACGATTTCAAGGTGACAGGGGGAAAGTTTAAGGGAGATGTGCGTGGAAAGTTTTTTACGCAGAGGGTGGTGGGTGCCTGGAACGCTTTACCAGCGGAGGTGGTAGAGGTGGGCACGATAGCATCATTTAAGATGCATCTTCTATACAGATATATGAACGGGCGGGGAACAGAGGGAAGTAGACCTTAAAAATAGGAGACAGGTTTAGATAAGGGATCTGGATCGGCGCAGGCTGGGAGGGCCGAAGGGCCTGTTCCTGTGCTGTAATTTTCTTTGTTCTTGTTCTTTGACTCAGTACTATTTTACCATGCACTTCCAAATACTCTGCGATGTCATCTTTAATAACGGACTCTAAAATCTTACCAATGACCAAAGTCAGGCTAACTGGCCTATAATTTCCCATCTTCTGCCTCCCTCCCTTCTTTAACATTGGTGTTACATTAGCCACGTTCCAGTCCTCTGGGACCCTTCCTGCCTCCAGTGATTCCTGAAAGATCACCACCAGTGCCTCCACAATCTCCTCAGCTATCTCTTTTACGATGTGGAGATACCGGTGTTGGACTGGGGTGAGCACAGTAAAAAGTCTTACAACACCAGGTTAAAGTTCAACATGTTTGTTTCAAACACTAGCTTTCAGAGCACTGCTCCTTCCTCAGGTGAATCTCTTTTATGACCCTGGGATGGAGTCCATCCGGTCTAGGTGACTTATTCAACTTCAGACCTTTCAGTTTCTCCAGAACTTTCTCCTTAGTGATGGTCACTGTACTCACCTCTACCCCCTGGTTCTCCTGGAGCTCTGGAATCCCAATGGTGTCTTCCACCGTGAAGACTGATGCAAAGTAACTATTCAGTTCACCTGCCATTTCTTTGTTTCCTATTATTACTTCTCCAGCCACGTTTTCCAGTGGCCCAATGTATTTTTTTTGCCTCTGTCTTACCTTTTATATATTGAAAGAAATTCTTCCTATCTTCTTTTGTATTACTAGCTAGCTTGCACTCATATTCCATCTTCTCTCCCCTTATTGCTTTTTTAGTTGTCCTCTGCTCGCATTTAAAGGATTCCCAATCTTCTGGCTTCCCACTAATCCTTGTCACTTGGTATGCTTTTTCTTTTTGCTTTATGCTGTCCTTGACTTCCCTCGTCAACCATGGATGCCTTGCCCTGCCCTTAGCATGTTTCCTCCTCCTTGGGATGAATTTCAGCTGTGCATCCCAACTAACTCCCAAAAACTCTTACTATTGTTGCACTGTCTTCCCTACTAGGCTCCTTTTCCAATCAACTCTGGGCAGCTCTTCCCTCATGTCTTTGTAGTTACTCTTATTTAATTGTAATACCGTTACATCTGACTCCAGCTTCTCCCTCTCAAACTGCAGGGTAAATTCAGGAATATTGTGGTCACTGCTCCCTAAGGGTTCCTTCACCTTAAGATCCGTAATCAAGTCTGCCTCATTACACATCACCAAATCCAGAATTGCCTGTTCCCTAGTGGGCTCTACCACAAGCTGCTCCAAAAAACCATTTCTTAAACATTACACAGGGGCAGCACGGTGGCCTAGTGGTTAGCACAACCGCCTCATGGCGCTGAGGTCCCAGGTTCGATCCCGGCTCTGGGTCACTGTCCGTGTGGAGTTTGCACATTCTCCTCGTGTCTGCGTGGGTTTCGCCCCCACAACCCAAAAATGTGCAGAGTAGGTGGATTGGCCATTCTAAATTGCCCCTTAATTGGAAAAAATAATTGGGTAATCTAAATTTAAAAAAAAAGAAAAAAAAAAAAAAAAAAAAAAAACATTACACAAATTCCTTTTCTTGGGATCCACTACCAACCTGATTTTCCCAGTCCACCTGCATATTGAAGTCCCCATGATTATTGTGAGATTGCCTTTTTTATATGCTTTCTCTATCTCGTGATTTATTTTCTGCCCCACATCCTGACTACTGCGAGGGGGACTATGCATAACTCCCATCAGGGTCTTTTTACCTTTGCGATTCCTCAACTCTACCCACAGAGATTCTATGCCTTCTGATTCTATATCGCTCCTTGCTATCAATTTAACTTCATTCCTTACTAAAAATGCAACTCCGCCCCCTTTGCCCATCTGCCTGTCCTTTCGATAGGACACATATCCTTGTATATTTACATCCCAGACCTGATCCCCTTGCAGCCACGTCTCTGTGATGCCACAATATCGTACCGGCCAATTCCAATGTGCGCAACAATCTAATTTACCTTTTTCTGTATACTGCGCATTCTGTTATTTTTTTATATAAATTTAGAGTGCCCAATTCATTTTTCCAATTAAGGGACAATTTAGCATGGCCAATCCACCTACCCTGAACATCTTTGGGTTGTGGGAGCGAAACCCACACTAACACGGGGAGAATGTGCAAACGTCACACAGACAGTGACCCAGAGCCGGGATCTAACCTGGAACCTTGGCACCGTGAGGCAGCAGTGCTAACCCACTGCGTCACCGTGCTCCCCTAGCATTCTGTTATTTAAAATATCAGATTTTCTTAAAATCGAAAAGAACATTCTTCGTGCTTCCACCAGTAGGACTCCCTCACATTTTGTGACTCAACATTTGCCATAATATTCGTTCTTGAGAGGCTGATTTGCTGATGGTTTGGGTGAGAGGAGCTGATGGCCATGTCACTCCTATTGACGTGAAACAATATTTTGCAAATTCTATGCTTTTCTTTGTATAAACTTAAAAAAGAAGTTAAAGTGCGAGTTGAATAATATATGAGGTTACATATGTGAAAGTTCTGGATGTCCATCAGAGGAAGCATTTCTTCTCTTTTTCATTAAATGGCTAAATGCAGCAGCCTGTATCCAATCTCTTCGGTTGCATTGTATTATTTCATAATACTACTTCCTATTAATAAAATGATTGTATGAATTCTTACAGTCAATTTACTTGAGTAGCATCACCCTACCAGGAAATGCAAGCATGGTGTGAAAGTTCTAGATATCTGTCAGAGGAAGCATTTCTTCCATTTTTGATTAAATGACTAAATGCAGCAGCCTGTATCCAATCTCTGCAATTGAATCTATTGCATTGTATTATTTTACATTTTGATTGAAATGATGTCACAGACAGATAAAAGTCAGGCCTGGACTGTAATTGAATCAGACTGAGCTGTTTATTCTACTGATCTACAGCTGTGATTCACTTGTCCTAACACAAAATGCATAAAAGATCCACTCTTGTTTAACACACTGTAGATTTTATCTGTTTCAAATGGAGCGCCGCAAAACAAGAGACTTTGCATCTCAAAATGTGGGAGCGTGAAAGGGCACCATCTGGAGAACTTTTCATGTGTGACCAAAACTTTCAATAAATAAATTTCACGTTGCACAGATGCCAGATGTAAGTGGAGTGTGATGGACAACATCTAAATGACAGTTAATAAGAACTTGCAAATTTAATGCTTTCAGCGCAAGGTTGTTAAAATGGATGAGACTCAAAAGATGCATTTCACAACAGAAGATTGCTCAAGGCAATCTTACTGTAATCAAAAAACATTTCCAAGATGCAGTGATTTGCTGAACTTGTTAAGGGTGAAAATTTATTTTCCCAACTGTTTTAAATGAATGAAGTTGAAATTCATAGAAACATAGAAAATAGGCTCAGGAGGAGGCCATTTGGCCCTTTGAGCCTGCTCTGCCATTCATTATGATCATGGCTGATCATCCAACTCAATAGCCTAATCCCGCTTTCCCCCTTTTGATCCCCGTCGCTCCAAGTGCTATATCAAATCGCTTCTTGGAAACATGCAGTGGTTTGGCTTCAACTGCTTTCTGCAGTAGCAAATTCCACAGGCTGAGCATCCAGGGGTGAAGACATTTCTCCTCATCTCAGTCCTAAATAGTCTACCCAGTAGCCTCAGACTGTGACCCCTGGTTCTGAACAGCCCCACCAATAGGAACATCCTTCTTGTTTCTACCTTGTCCAGTCCTGTTAGATTTTTCGGTTTCTGTGAGATTCCCCCCTCATTCTTCTGAACTCCAGCAAATATAATCCTGACCGACTCCATCTCTCCTCATACGTCAGTCCTGCCAGCCCAGGAATCAGTTTGGAAAACCTTTGCTGCTCTTCCTCTATAGCAAGAGCAATCTTCCTCAGATAAGGAGACCAAAATGGCACATAAGATTCCTGGTGTGGCCTCACCAAGGCCCTGTATAATTACAGCCCTCTCACTATGAAGGACATCATACCATTTGCCTTCTTTGCTGCCTGCTGTACCTGCATGCTTACCTTCAGTGACTGATCTACGAGGACACCTAGGTCTCATTGCACAGTCCCCTCTCCTAATTTATGAGCATTTAGAAAATAACCTGGCTTACCATTTTTGCTACTAAAATGGATCACCTCACAAATTATCCAAATCCTACTGCATTTGCCGTGCTTTTGCCTCACTCAACTTGTTCAAATCACACTGAAGGATCTCTGCATTCGCCTCACAGTTTACCCTCCCGCCCAGCTTGTGTCATCTGCAAATTTGGAGATATTACATTTTGTTCCGTCATATAAATCATTAATTTATATTGTAAGCTGCTGGGGTCCCAGCACCGATCCCTGCAGTGCCCCACTAGTCATTGCATGCCATTTAGCAAAAGATCCGTTTATTCCACCTCGTCTTTCCTGTCTGCCAACCAGTTGTCTATCCAGTTCAATATCCTATGCCTAATCCCATGCTCTTTAATTTTACAGGCTAATCTCAAAATACACCTGAAAACCCAAGGAAATACGGGCGAAATTCTCCGCTCCCACGCGGCATCGGGAAGGCCGTCGTGAACTCGGCCGAGTTTCACGACGGCCTCGGAGGCCGCTCCTCGCACCCTATTCACCCCCCCCCCCCCCCCCCCCCCCCCCAGGGGGCTAGGAGCGGCGCTCCGTAAATCTCGGATGCCGGGCCTTGAAGCTTGCGTCAAAGCGGCGCGCCGAGAATGGCGCGATGGCGGCTCCTAAGTGACGTCAGCTGCGCATGCGCAGGTTGGCCGGCTCCAACCCGCGCATACACGGCTGACGTCATGACGGCTGCCAGCTCCAACCCGCACATGCGCGGTTGCCGTCTTCCCCTCCGCTGCCACGCAAGACGTGGCGGCTTGATTTTGCGGGGCAGCGGAGGGGAAAGAGTGCATCTCTTGGAGACGCCGGCCCGACGATCGGTGGGCACCGATCGCGGGCCAGTCCCCTCCTGAACATGGCCGTGGTGCTCACTCCCCTCTCCGCCCACAACAAGCCACAAACGAAACTTTGGCGCCATGTTCACGACGGCAGCGACCAGGTGTGGTTGCCACCGGCGTGAACCGGTCGGGAAAGGCAGGCCGCTCGGCCCATCTGGGCCGGAGAATCACTGGTCGCCGTGAAAAACGGCGAGCGCCGATTCATCCGAGCGGGGGATGGGAGAATCGCGGGGGGTGCCAGGGCGGCGTGTCGTGAGTCGCCCGGCCCTCCCGCGATTCTCCCACCCGGCGTGGGGAGCTGAGAATCGCGCCCCACCTGTTTCCTATACTTAAAATTGGCTTTCTAGCCTTCTTGATGACTTAATGAATAAATGCAGTACAGAACCAAAAGATCCATAGGTCAAATCTAAGGCTGATTGTGATGGCAGTAGAGTGTCAGGATTGGAGCCAGTGCATTGAGCTTTTGTGATGTTGTTTGCCCTTTTACATGTGCAATGTGACAAGTAGTTGGAACTATTTAAGCAATGTCTTATGTCTTATGGTCTTATAGAGATAGGTTTTGATTATTAAGGGGATCAGGCGTAATGGTGAAAAGGCAGGAGAATGGGGATGAGAAAATATCAGCCATGATTGAATGGCGGAGTAGACTCGATGGACCGAGTGGCCTAATTCTGCTCCTATGTCCTATGTCTTATGGTCTAAGCATCATTCGCTCTGATAATATTCAAAGGCAACTGGTCTCAGTGCCCTTAGCCCAGAGGAGGAAGAACATCAGCCGTGGTGCCACCTTTCCATCACTCCCTCGTTGGAAATTATGACCAGGATTTGACAGCCCCTCCAGTGTATGTCTCCCCCCGGCAGATGTGGCCAGCCAATTAAATTGCAGTTTATTTCAGCTGGATCGTAATATCCCATCAGGTGGGAGGGGCCATTAAATCCTGGCCTGAGGATACGTGCAAATCAGATAAGAACATGACAGGTTTGGGCTCAATTGTGATGTTCCATTGATTGAATCACATATCAAGACTCACTGGCCCACAGTTTGGTCTCGTTGCTGTCCCTTATTTCACCAAGAGCAGAACTGTCCCAGAACCAAAATTGTGAGAATCAGATTACCACCAACTGCATGAGACTCAGTGGTTACGATTGTCAGATAGCTTGTGATTTATGTAACATGTACTCTTGCTGAAACAGGTAGGACCATCATTAAACTGTTTAGTTCAGGGCCCTATGATGTGGTTGGGACCCCTGCCATCTTATGGCATGGTAGCACAGTGGTTAGTACTGTTGCTTCACAGTGCCAGGGTCCTGGGTTCGATTCCCACTTGGGTCACTGTCTGTGCAGAGTCTGCAGTGTCTAAGTGGTTTTCCTCCTGATGCTCCGGTTTCCTCCCACAAGTCCCGAAAGATGTGCTTGTTAGGTGAATTGGACATTCTGAATTCTCCCCCTGTGTACACGAACAGGCGCCGGAGTGTGGTGACTAGGGGATTTTCACAGTAACTTCATTGCAGTGTTAATGTAACCCTACTTGTGACACTGCACTCCACTATATTGGACCTGCCCACGATACAGATCAAACAGCCAGAACAATTTCCTCTTGAAATGAAATGAAATGAAAATCGCTTATTGTCACGAGTAGGCTTCAATGAAGGTACTGTGAAAAGCCCCTAGTCGCCACATTCCGGCGCCTATCCGGGGAGGCTGGTACGGGAATCGAACCGTGCTGCTGGCCTGCTTGGTCTGCTTTAAAAGCCAGCGATTTTAGCTCAGTGAGCTAAACCAGCCCCTGGAGATGACAGTCTGATGGCAAGCTAAGGCCCAAAACCAATTTGTAAATAAATGCCTATAAACATGTGCCTCGGCCATATTGGGGAATGTAAAATATGTATGCCGGTTAAAGGGGGTGGCCACAGTTGTTATTATGAAGATGCTTGCCTGTAAATATACATGTTAATTTTTGCGTGTTTTTGTTTCTAATAATTTGTAATTTGTTGGATATAAATTATGAAAACTCAATAAAAAACATTTCCAAAAAAGAAATAAGGGCTGAAGATAGCGCACACTATTGCCACTTCCTGGTCTTCACAATATTAGTGCTTGCATTCTCCACTTTCCACTGACAACACTCCCCTCCCTCAACAATTCTTTCTGTGGCCTAATTTATATGACTAAATCTTCAAAGTTATGCAGCTTTCTGGCTAACATGGGGAGGTGTTGATCTTGTTGCAACCATTTTTGGCTGAAGAAACAAAATCAGGGCCATGGTCAAAATTTATATGATTTGATAGCAGCCAGTGACCATGAGGAATCTTCCTACTATGATTCCTTGATCCCTTTCCTGATCCTTCTTTGTCATAAGAGCGTACAAAACAAGATGGCAAGCGGGCCATATGGCACATTGAGCCTGCTCCACCATTCAATAAGATCATGGCTAATCTTCTGTCTCAAATTCACAGGTCCAGTCATTTCCCTTGCCGCTTATTCCCATAATGTCCAAAATCGTATCAATTTCAGTCTTGAATATACTTAATGACTGAGTATTCATAGCCCTCTGGTGTAGAGGTGAAGAAATTTCATCTAGGTCGCAATTTAATCAAAAGAAAAATCAGAGTCCATTCTGGATGGGATTTGCGGGGTTGTTCCTGGCGCACCCCTCCGAGGCCACACTTTAGCGTAATTGTGTACACTGAGGGGCTCCGCCGAGCAGAGATCGGGGTGCCCTGATCTCTCGACCCTCCTACCCCCAGACGCAACCACTGGACCTCCAGCACTCCTATAGGGTCCTCAGGCCCGCTGCACCCCACCTCACATGGGCAGGGCACCCTCGGGCCCAATCCCCGGCATGGGCAAAATGATACCCAGGCATCTTGGCACTGCCAGCTTGGCATCCTGGCAGTGCCACTTGGGCACCCTGGCCAGAGTTCTACCACCTGGGCGCTTCAATTGCCTGGGAGACACCCTAGACGCCGCTCCACCTAGTGCCAGTTTGTGGGAGCCAGTGCTAAAGGGTGCCCAGCTGGGGTCTCCTCGGCGAGGCCAATAGGCGCTGGGTGACCATTCAAGACATGGTTAAGTGGGCTTTTAAGTTAACCAAGCTATGCAAGTCTGGATCCTGCCCATTGTGGGAGGGATCCAGATCGTGACATCTCGCAAGATCTGGGCAGATCTCGCGGGGCGTAGTGACTGTCGGGAATCTTCGGAGAGGCCTGTCCTGGGATCTACCGGCGGCGTTCCATCCCAATTCCAGTGGGACGCAGCCGATAAATCACGCCCTTAATCTTGATCCAAAATGGGTAATTCCTTATTCTGAGAATATGCTTTCTGGTTTTAGACTCTGCATCTCGAGAGAAAAGCCTAACAGCATCTAATCACCTCGTTGTACTTTTATTGTTTTCTGTGTATTGAAGCCATATCCCTCTGAAATAACTGTCAGAATATGCCACTCCAGGCCTTGCTCCAGAGATCACTTCCTCACCATTGTCACTAACCAATCCAAATGATTACCCAAAGATGGTGCTATTATATCTCAAGGGAAATTAGGGATGGGCAATAAATGCTGGCATACTCACTGACATCCACATCCAAAGAACACATTAAAAAAAATCTTTGTTGTAATTGCCAGGGTTCTTGTTAAAGTTTAACCTGAGGACTTAAAAGTATCTTTAAAACCTGGAAGTGAATAAAGATAATTTGATATATATTATTGGTATTTCCAGAGAGGATAAACTCTGGAGTAATGTGAAAACATGGGTGGGTATAACCAATATTAGCTGAACTTCGGTATTGTTTTCTGTCATCTGCTGCTTACAGTTTCTCAATGTTTTACTGCTCCTGTCAACAGGTTGAAGACATTAAAATTGTTTTATTGAACCTACCACTTACTGTGCCAGTATATTTATAGTATTTCTTCCAATGCATGTTGGGCACTATTTAATGAAGGTGACAAGGGTCTCAGTTGTAAGCGAGAACCAGTGAGATCCCTGCATCTCCTCTTTTAGTGATGACCTTCCATATCAAGTACCACTCAGGCATTTGGCAAGTGGGCCTTCCCTGAGTTCAAGTAACTCGGGGATGGAAGTCCTGCCCACTCAGAACACCTAGCCAAGCAGAAGCCAGCAGCTGTATTGTGCAGCAGCATCACTGGTAAAGCAATAGCTGCTGCCAGTATGGGACCTACCAAGGGCCTATAGGATTGTGGTTGGACCAAAGCACACAGGTGAGTGATGGTGGCAATGGGTCCTTGAGTTCTCGGCATGAAAGCATTCAGATTCCAACCATTGCCATTCTACCAATGCCCCTGCTGGAGCAGTTTTTCACAAGCTGGCCCAGACTGCTGTCACCCAGGCTGAAGTGTATAATCCAAAGCTGAGGCCGGCCTCAAGGTCCAAAACTATTTGTGAGTGTCCTGCAAGCCATCTGTGGTCTTGCTCATTGAAAGTGATCAGCATTCCATCAGTCATGTCACAGTCATTGACATAACACTATATAGAAGAACTAGGCTAGTCAAAGACACCCACAAGATGGACGTTGAGGCAATGCACAAGACTGAAAAGTTCCGTTTAGTGTGTGTAATTGGAAGCGGATAAAGTTGATATGGAATTTTTTTTTGTGGTTCAGGGTTTTGGACAAGAGGATGCTGTGACGGTACATAGCAGACACATGGAGAGATGGGGTAGTGTGGAGCAATGATAGTGTGGGCATGAGACTTCGGGTGGAAGCGGGATCACTGATTATTTTTAAGGCGGATTGGTTCTTGTTGGTCAAGTGAATCAAAGGTTATCGGGATAGATGGGGAATGTGGAACTCAACACAAACAGACCAGCCGTTATCTCATTGAATGGCAGAGCCGGCTCGAGGGGCAGAATGGTCTACTTCTGTCTTATTTCATCTGTTCGTGACCTGCACCTTTGTAAATCCCATGTCTGGTAAAGCTAAATGCTCATTCTCTTGCCTCTCTCCAATGAGAGAAAACAATGAAATCTCCTCTCAATGAAATCTTACCTCTGCAATTAAACTGTGATATGGAGGCAATGTAGGCTCTTGCCTGGAAGAAACTGCTAATGAAGAAATTGCAGGCCACAGTGATCTTCATAGGCACTCGCAGCACTGTTTTCACACTGCTGTGGAGCTGAAAGTTTGTTTGCAAAAGGTGGCAGTTCCGTGACCACTTCATAGAACCACAGAAACCCTACACTGCAGAAGGAGGCTATTCAGCCATCACGCCTACACCGACCCTCTGAAAGAACACCCTCCCCAGGCCCACACCCTATCCCCGTAGCCCTACCTAATCTGCACATTTTTGGACACTAGGGAAAAATGTAGCATGGCCAATCCACCATTTTGGGCTGTGGCAGGAAACCGGAGCACCCGGAGGAAATCCAGGCAGATGCGGGGAGAACGTGCAAACTCCACACAGTCACCCAAGGCCGTAATTAAACCCAGTTCCCTGGGTCTGTGAGGCAGGAGTGCTAACCACTGCGCCACTGTGCTGCAATAATTCTAAATTCTCTGACCAGGAATTGAATCCAGGCTGTGACGGTGAGAATGCCAAATCCTAACCACTAAGCCACCTTGGTGAAAAGGAGCCACCTCAGACACTAAGGGCGCGATTCGCTCGGAGAATCGCCGCTCGCCGTTTCTAACGGCAACCGGCAATTCTCCGGCCCAGATGGGCCAAGCGGCCTGCCGAACCCGACCGGTTAATGCCGGTGCCAACCACACCTGGTCACTGCCGGCGTGAACAACGCGCGACCGCTGTGTGTGAGGCCTGTGGAGGGTGGAGGGAGGATCGAGCACCACGGGCGTGCTCAGGAGGTGTCTCGCCCGCGATCGGTGCCCACCGATCGTCAGGCCGGCGTCTCTAAAAGATGCACTCTTTTCCCTCCGCCGCCCCGCGAAATCAAGCCGCCATGTCTTGCGGGGCAGCGGAGGGGAAGACGGCAACCGTGCATGCACGGGTTGGCGCCGGCCAACCTGCGCATGCGTGGCTGACGTCACTTAGGCGTCGCCGGCCGCGTCATTCCCGGCGCGCCGCTTTGACGCAAGCGTCAAGGCCCGGCGCCCGAGATTCACGCGCCGCCGCTCCTGGCCACCTGGAGGGGGGAGAATAGGGAGCGAGGAGCGGCCTCCGACGCCGGAGTGAAACACTCCGGGTTTCACTCCAGCGTCGGCTGTTTGTCTCCCTTTGGGAGAGTTGCGCCCTAAGTGTTCCCTAAAGACCCTTGTTAGGTATAACCTTTTTTTGAAATATGTTTTCCTTCTCCCCTGTAGACAGACCCCTCTGTGCTCCATGAACCTGTTGTCTTGCTGCTCCAGAGGGACTGCAACTGTAGCTGTCAAGACTAAAAGCTGTGCTCTGGAGCAGAACCTTGCAGCCTATCTCTCCATCGGCGGAGGCAGCTGTCGCTACGACATTTGAAGATTCCATACAGGAATAGCTCACTCTAAAGGAACCCGTGAGGAGCTTGTTACAACAGCAGCAGACAAAAGCTTTGAATCCATTATCCGCGTTTGTAAGGAAATCCTGACATCCAGATTGCTGACTGGTTTGGATGTTCTCAAAGCTGCCTGGGAGGATACTGCAATGCTGCGAGGCCGAGAGTAAGGATGATGCCCACACAAGTGAACCCAGCAAGTAGACAAAGGCAGAGAAACTAGTCCCCAACACTATCCTGCTGTTCAGTTCCGTTTTGCTTGCTAAGGAATTGGCTCGCAATTAAGCCAGAATTCTCGTTGGAACCTTTCTATGCTCTAAATGCTTTATAGATAAATATGATGCCAGCAGGATGCAAATTGCAATCACAGAATGTTTGGAGAAATTACTAACCTGCAATGTTAGGTTTATACAGTGCTCATGGTTTGCTCATGTGTATTACAATAGTTATTTTGATGTTTCATATTTCATTAAAATTGCTTAATTTGAATTCTCAAATAATTTCCACATTTTTGCAAGCAATAAATAGCTTCACTTTAACAGGAGTACACTGCAGGAGTGATATTCAGGTTTAGTACGAGCTGGAAAATCTGTGGTGGTGAATAAGTTTCCAAATTATACACCGCAGTCCAGTATGCTGCACGGTGGCCAGTTCACAACTATCCATGTGTGCCTCCACCAAAGTTGAATTTTGTTCACTGCATTATCATTCTCTGTTCTTTTTTCACTAACTATAATAATTTTTGTCTTGGTCTGCTAACACAGAATATTTACAGAGTCTGCTGAGGTAAGGAAAATGTTAACTTTATTGGAACATCACTTCCTGTGGCTTCCTCGTCCTGAGGTCTGCAAGAAAGAACAAGATCATGAAATGTTGCATCACTTCCTGTGATGATCTACACTGTGTCTCATTAGCATGTCACTGTTGGAACCAACAATTCTACAGACACGTGCTTGTAGGATTAGAATAGCGGTTTTAATATACTTACAACAGAGCCAGCCTGTTAGCCATTGAACTTTCGGTGAACTGGCCGGCTGACCCTGTGGCACTGATCTTTATACAACAGCTCCCGGGGGAGGAGTCCTGGGTGGAGCCAAGGGAGAAGCCCCGTACAACTCTCAAGCATTCCCAGAGCTACTCCCCTGGAGGTCAGATAGTGCAACTGCACTTACACTGTAGACACATGTATATACAGGTTATAATCCGGTGTGAATCACATTCACCACAGTCACACAGTTAAAATTATCCCCTTATACTACATCTAGCCAAGTCTATGATTGTCCCCATTTTAGTACCCCATTATAGGACATCTCCCCAAAGTTGCTGATTCCAATTTATTTTTTTATACGATCAACCACTGTGACAGTTTCAAAAGTCTTCCCAAATAGGTCCTCTTCTCCTTTGGAGGAAACTGGGGATTTGAGTCCTCCGTGTGATCTCCCAGCATCAACTTGTAGATGCCTCAGATTCACCATTCTAGTTGTCATCTGGATCTCTCGATGAACATAGAGGGCTGGATTCTCCGTCGGCGGGATGCTCCTCATTGCCGGCAGCGCATTCACGGAGGCAGATTTCCCAATGGCGTGGGGGTGTCCATTGACTGGCTGGTGGGATGGAGAATCCCGCTGCTGGTGGGGGCGTGACGCTCCAGAAAACGGATGCGACTGGACAGAGAATCCCACCCAGAACGTTTGATCTGTTTGATTGTGCAAAAGACTGATTTGACTATGTAGGAAGCTACTTCCATGTGGAAACCAGTGCACGTCAGCACTGTATCTGTTTTAATGGGGTAGGACTGTGAAGGTGGTATCTGTTCAACCATTTGTCCATAGCGAGTTTGGTCTCAGATCCAAACTGGCTGATTTGTTTGGAGGTCTGGAATGTGAAAAAAAATGAAAATCGCTTGTTGTCACGAGTAGGCTTCAATTAAGTTACTGTGAAAAGCCCCTAGTCGCCACATTCCAGCGCCTGTCCGGGGAGTCTGGTACGGGAATCGAACCGTGCTGCTGGCCTGCTTGGTCTGCTTTAAAAGCCTGCGATTTAGCCGAGTGAGCTAAACCAGCCCCTAAGTGATGTTTGACATAGTTCTACATCTGGTTGGAACAACACTTATCCTCTTTCTCCCTCACCTTGTTCAAGTCATCAATTTGTGCACACAGTATGAGTCTGTGTGCTAGAGTGGGGAGTTGAGTTCACAATCTTCTTCCAATTTGGAGTTCACGTGGTGCTGGGCCATTTTGGAGTGGAGTTGAACACTAGCTTAGAAGTGCAAGTTGGATGTTCTGCTTCAGCAATATTTTTACAATATGCACCCCTCTTTCAGCTTCACCATTGGCTTGAGTGCATCTTGTTGAGTTGGTAAAGTGGACACACCCATATGAAGTCATGATAAGTGTTAATTGGCAAACGCAGTCCATTGTCCAAGATTACAAGGTCTGGGATTCCATATATTTCAAATTCCTCCGTCAATAATCTAATCATTACTTTAGAAATGTGATTTATTTGTTGCTTGACTTCTATCCATCTTGAACAGTCATTTACTGCAATTAACTACATCTTACCTCAGTGTTTGATGAGGTCCATCCCAAGATGTTCCCATGGTCTTGATGGAAAGGAAGATTACATCAACCGTACTCTTGCCCCTTGATGATGAATAGCACAATTAAGTTTGAGAACAAAGATAACAAAGAACAAAGAAAAGTACAACACAGGAACAGGCCCTTCGGCCCTCCAAGCCTGCGCCAACCATGTAGCCCATCTAAACTAAAATCTTCTACACTTCCGGGGTCCGTATCCCTTTATTCCCATCCTATTCATATATTTGTCAAGATGCCCCTTAAATGTCACTATCGTTCCTGCTTCCACTACCTCCTCCGGTAGTGAGTTCCAGGCACCCACTACCCTCTGTGTAAAAAACTTGCCTCGTACATCTCCTCTAAACCTTGCCCCTTGCACCTTAAACCTATATACCCTCGTAATTGACCCCTCTACCCTGGGAAAATGTCTCTGACTATCCACTCTGTCTATGCCCCTCATAATTTTGTAGACCTCTATCAGGTCGCCCCTCAACCTCCGTCGTTCCAGTGAGAACACACCAAGTTTATTCAACCTCTCTTCATAGCTAATGCCCTCCGTACCAGGCAACATCCTGGTAAATCTCTTCTGCGCCCTCTCTAAAGCCTCCAGAATTGTGGCGACCAGAATTGAACACTATACTCCATGTGTGTGGCCTAACTAAGGTTCTATCCAGCTGCAAAATGACTTGCCAATTTTTATACTCAATTCCCTGGCCAATGAAGGCAAGCATGTCATATGCCTTCTTGACTACCTTCTCCATCTGTGTTGCCCCTTCCAGTGGCCTGTGGACCTGTACACCTAGATCTCTCTGACTGTCAATGCGCTTGAGGGTTCTACCATTCATTGTATATTCCCTACCTGTACTAGACCTTCCAAAATGACCTGGTCACAAAACAGAATAATTTGCTCTGGCTCAACATTTATTGATACCCAAGTGCCTTTGGTGTAATTGATGCATGGCGCGATTCTCCCAAAGGAAGACTAAGTGCCGAAGCTGGAGAGAAACCCGGAGTGTTTCACTCTGGCGTCGGAGGCCGCTCCTCGCCCCCCTATTCTCCCACCCCCCAGGGGGCTAGGAGCAGTGTTACGTGAATCCCGGGCGGCGGGCCTTGACACTTGCGTCAAAGCGGCACGCCGAGAATGACGCGGCCGCTGGCGCCGAAGTTGGCCGGCTCCATACCGCGCATGTGCGGTTGCCGTCTTCCCCTCCGCTGCCCCGCAAGACATGGCGGCTTGATCTTGCGGGGCGGCGGAGGGGAAAGAGTGCGTCTCTTTGAGACGCCGGCCCGACGGTCGGTGGGCACCGATCGCGGGCCAGACATCTGACAAGCACGCCCGTGGTGCTCGATTCTCTCTCCGCCCCCCCACAGGCCCCACACTTACCTGTCGCGTGATGTTCACGCCGGCAGCGACCAGGTGTGGTTGCCGCCGGCGTGAACCGGTCGGGGTCGTCAGGCCTCTCGGCCCATCCGGGCCGGAGAATCGCCGGTCGCCGGGAAAAACGGCGAGTGGTGATTCTCCGAGCGGCGTGTCGCATTGGGGGGGGGGGGGGGGGTGGGAGAATCGCGGGGGGTATCAGGGCGGCGTGGCGTGATTCACCCAGCCCTCCCACGATTCTCCCCCCCCCCCCGGCGTGGGGAGCGGAGAATCGCGGCCAAGGCTCAGAACGCTCAAAATGACAACTCCCTCATGATAGACACGGAAATAACCAACCACACAGATGTCCTTCCTACTAATCGTATTGTCTGACAATGGGACTGCATGGACATATGCTCACCATCCTTTGACACAGTACACACTGAGTTCAGCATCTTAACAAGGGCCACGTCACCCTGTTCAGGCCTTGCCATTGGGATGCAGGGCAAAGCATCCACTATAATCTGCTGTTTTTCCAGAACATATTCTGCCTTTGAATCAAACCTTATCCTCAGTCTGAACCGTTGTACTCGTGGTGTAAGGGTCCTTCCTGTTTATCCCCTATTTATTCCCTTATTTTCCTTTCTTTTATTTTTAATTTTTATTTTGATCCACGGATGATTACTTTTTAAGACAAAAAGCCTGTACCTTTAATTCGATCAAAAGAATCCGGAAGGCTGTGCTGGTTTAAACTAGAAGCTGCAGGCTGGCTGGCATCAGTGACAGAGAGAAGGGTTGGGACGCGGTTTGATTGATTGGCTGATGGATTAGCCCATAAGGCTGTGCTCTGCCTTGTAACAAGTGGTGTTTGGATCTGATCCCATTGGACTGCTTTTCAGAGTCTAAGGTTTGGGTTTGGTTCCAGTTTTGTGAGGTACTTTGTCAAACTAGCTGATTTACAATTCCTGAATTTATCTGTCATATTTCTTAAATAATAGTGATATACAGGGACAATGGTCAAGAATAAATGGTTAAAAAATGGAAGTGTTTGGAGTGTTATCAGCACTTTTATGGCTTCTTTCCCCACAAACCCTCTCATGGACCATATGACCAGGGTGTTATCACCCTGTTGGAAGATAATCTTCCATCTGCAAACCAGCAAGTGATTGTGACTTCAAGACTGATGCGTCTGATATCTTCTGTAAGGTCACAGCCAAGGCCCATGTGGTCTAATTTGTCCCTCAATGTTGACCAATTTATCCAGGGAGGAAGAAATCCTTCAATGCCCCCTAGCATCAGTCTAATTGTGCTTGAGCTGGACTCCTCTATGCTCCCTGCTATCTTAAGCAGTGTATATGGACGTTTTCACTAATTTTCTGCTTCTTACCACCCCCCCCCCCCCCCCCCCCCCCCACCCTAATAATTCTCCATTTTATCGATGGCCCCTGAGGTGTTGAAAAAGGATGCACTACCCAACCTGTCGTCATCGTCTGCTCACTTGTGGGCTGTGCATCACCAGGTGAAATCCTGGCTATCTGTTAACTGGATGTATTCTGCATGCGCTTCTGTGCTGGTGAACGGTAAGCATGAGTCCTATGACAGTGCATAGTCAGAAGTACTCAACTCCTCTGAGCATCCGTCAAATGGGAGGTCCACCAGCTGCAAGGTCCTGCCAAAGAGAACATTACTGACAAATGAAGTACATTGTACCGTAGCATTATAAAGATGATCAGATTTCACTATTTGCTGAAATAAGGTCAACAGGGTTAATTATCTAATGCAGTGTTTCTCAAACTATTTTTCGCGGGACCCACTTTTACCAACTGGCTGATCTTTGGGACCCACGCCAGCTGACCTTCGCGAGCCAAGCAGCCGACCTTCGCTACCCAAACCAGCTGACCTTCACGACACACCATTTTCACTTAACTTGAACGTTGACAGGTGAGCATGCTTGGTCCTCATGATGCCACTTGCTTTGTCATTCATTGTTACATTCCCTCTAAGGCCTGAGCTGATTATTTAAGTTCTCGCTCCATCCTTTGAAGAAAATCAACAGGATTGTCCTCGAACTCACCATATTTAATCTTCAAATGCCTTTTGAGGTTTTGAGGGTTTATTTGCCAGTACTTCCCTACATATAATACTCATGGGATTTGCATCCTAATTTGTGCTGGCACAATTAACAAAGCCATTCCTCAAGAAATAATCTTTATACTGTTTTGTTTCCAACTTCTATTTTTTCTTTGTTTAAAACCATCCATTTCAGTTCTTCGTAGTCCTGTTGCCTTACTTGCTCGCATATAGGAAATAGAGAGATCTCTCGTCCACGGTTTCATGCCAAAAGCACAGATGTACAGGGCGCCTTAAGTCAGTGCATGACCGGCTCTCTGCCACTGCTTTTGGCTAGAAGACTGAATCATTCCATTTAAAAGCCTACTGTGATCGGCATTCTCAATGTAAAAACCGGTCTCGGCCGTTGGAAGCTTCTCCTGCGATCAGGAATGCAATGACCAATCGCTCCGTGACCCTCCTAACATCCACCCACGGGTCATAGATAGATAGAACAGTACAGCACAGAACAGGCCCTTCGGTCCTCAATGTTGTGCCGAGCCATGATCACCCTACTCAAACCCACGCATCCACCCTATACCCGTAACCCAACAACCCCCCCTTAACCTTACTTTTTTAGGACACTACGGGCAATTTAGCATGGCCAATCCACCTAACCCGCACATCTTTGGACTGTGGGAGGAAACCGGAGCACCCAAAGGAAACCCACGCACACAGTGGGAGGACGTGCAGACTCCATACAGACAGTGAACCAGCCGGGAATTGAACCTGGGACCCTGGAGCTGTGAAGCATGTATGCTAACCACCATGCTACCCTGCTGACCCACAGTTTGAAAAACCCTGGTCTGATGTGTGGGTCACTGATATTTATTTGTGTCACCAGGTTGCAGAAAGGTACCAATCCCCTCTATCACTGATGGTAAAGGATGCCGAACCACTGTTAATATGCAACATTTCATTTGTGCAGCTGTCAGCTGGACAAAATGTGGAAAATCACCTCTAAACTTTTGTTTACTCTCATGTTTGTTGCTTGCTTCAACATCAACAGTGGAAGGAACAGGCCTAAGAGTACACTGGATAGATACAGTACATTTGGTGAGGATGAGTGTTGGGACGAGGCAACATTGTTTAAAACTCAGGGTGAAGCACAGTGATGGAGAGATAGCTGTGGAGATGGGGAATTGCACAGAAAGAGAAAATTTGGTGATCGTGCAAGGTAAATGGGTGTGCGGAGTAATGTGAGGAAGTAGGTTTGACCAGATTTTCAGGGTAATATATATAGATGAATATGTGACGATGTTCATTCTTCCTGACTATGTCAGGTCATTAAAATACTACCTACACCAAATCCAGTGCGCGGCATAAGGCTCGCACTCCTGAGCTCAGTCACCAACAACCGTGCCTTCCTTGTGATAATACTCAGTTTGCCAGTGTGATTAATGGAGAGATTGTTGTATATTATATTTCATATTTGTAGCAGTAATGCTTTAAAAATGTTGGTTTTAAATATATGTTGGCAGTGTGCCTACTAAAGTTATAATTAAGGAGCCGTAAAAGGTGATATAAGGATTGATTTTGACCATTTACTTGTTTACGGCTAGATGGGTAATGGCACATTGTTTTGATTGCTGGAGATTCCAAGGAGAGTAGATAATTTATGAGCATTTGTATTTAGTCCTAGCTAAGCAAGTAATGTAATTAATGGGAGGAGCCAGGTCTGTCTGTAGTTTGCAGTTTTGACAAATGCTGTTAGGTTGAGCAGAAGGCTCTGACAGAAGTGTACTGGATCTGCTTTTAAAATGGGTCTCTCTCTCCCAAGATCTGCACAGATAAGCAACTAACGTGTTGTGTTAATTTTTTTTATAAGTTGCATTTGAACTGTATTGGGTTGCTGAATTGGAGTTAGTGGCAGGTGTAGATAGTACGTTAAATATAAAGTTTATTTTTATTTAAGAACTGTTCAACAGTTAATTGTAAAGCTATTTCTTTGTGGTCAATGCAGTTAATCCTGTGTTTAAATGAAAGTTTCTTTTAATATAAAAGATACTTATGTCTCAAAGTCATCAATCCTGGGGTGAAGTATTCCTTCCTCACAGTTTAACAAATTGAAAAATTGTTTGGCGTTCTCACCGAGTATCCTAACAAAGGCCGGGGGTCTGATACCCTAACACCGGTTAAGAGTATCCTTCTGCGATCTGTAATGCATCAAGCGAGGCATCATTAGATTTGTATGCAGCCTATGCCTTTTCCAATCTATCATAGCACTGTTCCTTCAGATTACTGCAACTGCAAATTCCTTCTTCAGATTGGCTTTTTAAACACTCCAGTTCAGATCACGTCTTGAAGGTTTGCACCATGCTTAATGCGATATGTTCAATACCAAACACAGAAATAACATTTTTATAATGTGATGCTGTTGAAATTGCCTAATCTGACACACTGGCCTGATTTTTCTGGATGGGTGGGGGGGGGGGGGGGGGGGGGGGGGGTCGGGGGGTGTCTTGAATCCTGCCAGCTGAAGGGTTGGTGAGACACATATCCCCGCAGGCTCCAAGTACCCTGCAACCATTTACCTTCACTCGAAAGGAGGTCCTGCCTTCAAGAGCTGCTGGCCAGTCAGATTGGTTGGCTGCTCTCCAGTATCTGCAACAACAGCGCTGTAGTGGACAGAAGTGGAAATTCAGGAGGACCTTAGAGTCTTGGTCTGGGCACAGGAAGCCCAAGTTCAAAGGGTCCCAGGCGGGGAGGGTAGGGAAGGTCTTATGAGAGGGACGGAGAGCAGGGGGGAAGCATGAGACGATGGGGGTGATTGGGACTTCAGAGTAGAGGCCAGAGTGGGGGGGAGGGGGGCACCAACTTCAGAATGGGCCTTCTGATGGAGGTGCAACCCCTTTCCAGTCTGGGATCTAACTGTTCTCTTTCAGTTTACCCCCATGGGTTTTTAGTCCCCCCACCCCGCACACAAAAATATCTACCAGTGTGGAAGTGTAATCTTCTAGCCGCTGACAATTCTTCATGATTTTGCACCTGATATGCGCCCATCTGCACCTAATCTCCACACGTTACACATCCCTAAGTTTTAATTGCAGCCAACATATCTTACTGGTTCTCTGACACATGTTTCTCCGATTTTCAGAATGGAAAATTAAGGTAAGGCATGGATGACTTCTTTACAAGCAGAATACGTCCCAGTGCCAGCCGGTTAATCACAGAGTGACATTGACCACTGGTATGGAGAACATCTGGTTTGAAGTGGTTGGTTAGGAGGCAGTTTTGCTAAAAAGAAAGACATAGATAAAGGGGTAATTTAAACCCCCAATAATGACTGTATATGGGATGGGAAGTTAAAATTATAAAACTTTCAACCCCAACCCCAATCTAGTTGCTGTTTGAATGGAGCAAATTGGGGGCTGGGTGACCAGTCGGCACTCGAGTGGTAGATGGCAACTGAACTCTTTTAAAGAAGCTGGCCGGTTTCTCTCAGCCCACGCTGGGCCGGAGAATCGCCGGGCCGGGCACGAATCGCGCGACGCCGGTCCACCGATTCTCTGAAGAGCGGAGAATCGGCACCATTGGCGCCGGCGCAGCGCCGGTCGGGGGCCGCTCTACACACCCCACCACCCCCGGTAATTCTCCGCCCAGGATGGGCCGAGCAGCCACAAAACAAATCCGAGTCCCAGCAGTGCCGTCCACCTGTGATTTTACCCGGCAGGACCTCGCCGTGCATCCATCTGAGGGGAGCCTGGTGGAGGGGGAGGGGGATCCGACCCCGGGGGGGGGGGGGGGGGGGGGGGGGGGCCTCTGCTGTGGCCTGGCCCGCGATCGGGGCCTACCGATCAGCGGGCTGGCATCTCGGGCTGGGAGCTTCTTTTGCCCTATGCCATGCTGCACCAGGGCAGGTGCGGAGAAGGGAGCCACCCATGCATGCGCGCAACCGCGCTGGTCGCACTGCGCATGTACAGACCCGCGGCACCCATTTGACGCTGGAATCGGCTGCTGGAGCGGCGTGGGTTGCCCCAGTGCCGTGCCTCAGATTTTCACCAATTTCAGCAGTGTTTCAGGAGGTTCATAAAACATAGCAGGTAAAAGGAGGCAAGAATGTTTGGTTCCATATGTTAGTGCATTTACAGCACTGCTTGTTGGCCAGAACGGGCAAAGATATTGCTTCCAGGTCAAACAAGCAGTTTGTAGGCCGAATGATCATCCAACACCACCATCTCTTCCACAATCTCCCAGCTCCCCCAATGTCCAAAGTTTACTCCAGACCTCCATGATCTAGCCTTTACAATCTCTCCTACCCTTTCATGATCTCCCCCACCAATATGATTGTTCCCTTCCTCCTCTTCATTTGCTCACTGTGGCCTCATGTTGTAGACTTCCCTACCTGACTGGCAACCAGCTTGTCCATCAGGCTAGCTCGCAATGAGCATTTTTCAATGTTAGAGACAGACATGTGGTATATAACTCAAGGGGCACCACCTCACATCAAGCGTAGGGAATGGCACACGTGAACTGGTACAGGATTGTAAGAAGTCTTACAACACCAGGTTAAAGTCCAACAGGTTTGATTCAAACACGAGCTTTCGGAGCGCAGCTCCTTCCTCAGCTGCGCTCCGAAAGCTCGTGTTTGAATCAAACCTGTTGGACTTTAACCTGGTGTTGTAAGACTTCTTACTGTGCTCACCCCAGTCCAACGCCGGCATCTCCACATCATGGTACAGGATTGAACATGCACCATTGGCATTGTTTTGCACCACACTATAAGCATCGAGCCAACAGAATTAATGGACCCTCATCGGGCTGGTTGTCGAACAGAAACATGAAGAAAAAGAATGAAAAGACATAATTTGTTACTTCCAGTTGGAAGTCCAGCAAGGCCACACTTCTTGCATTCTCATCCAAAGATATTCCCCACCATCCTCATTTTAAAGCCCTTAGCAAATATCTGAGCCAAAAAGTGGGAATTAGCACGCAAATCACAAGAAAAGGAATCAAAATGTTTTAAAGTGTTTCACTAATTTCCTGTGCATAAATTGCCATTTGAAGCAATTTGTGCTTATGGTCCTGCTTGAACGGATTTTGTTAAATCATACATCACCTTAATGGTTGGCAAGCTTTAGTTGAACTAAGTTCAGTATGTTTACCGCTTGACTGCAGAGTTTGGATTCCAAATGATGGCTAATTATGAGTGTGATTTATCGAGTTGTGATAACCCCAGATTTTTAACTTGAATGGTTCTTGCGCCAAATTGGAATAAAGACGTTTTAAACTAGTGTCACATATGCTTAATGTGTGAATAATTCCGTGGCATAAAATATGATATTTTAAATTTCTGACTGAAAAAAAGGGTAATTTCTGCACATTTTTCTGATCGCAGAATCAGTCTGGTATTTTGAAAGAAAGCACTATCATTTATGTAATAATTTCCACATCCTAAGACACCACACATAGTATACCCACACAGTCAATTAAACACTTATAGAGCAGAGAAATGCAGCAGCCAATTTTCACGCAGAAAAGAATCCTACAGACAACATTGAAATAGATGGCTAAATCTTTGGTTGAGGGATGGATGATGATCAGAACAATGCCCGTTTTGTCAAACATCTTTGTGCAAATTTAAGGAAGATCTACATAGAATAGGAGTCCTGCTCAAAAGAGGTGGTTGTTATCACAATGTTGCGGGGGGGGGGGGGGGGGGGGGGGGGGGGGGGGTGAGTAGCAAGATCGCAGGGATAAATTGTTCCCCTATTTTAACTAGCCTTGCCTGAGAGGGTGAGTATCGAGGCTTGAGTGCTTTGTGGAAAAATACCATTCACAAGCACAAATAATTCATACTTTTGAGCACAAATGAATTAATTTAAAAAAATCATGGGGTGGTTCGTTAGCGCATAAGCTTAACAGTATTGGTGCGACACATTGAATATTGGTTGTTGACCTATGCCCTGAATGTTAACTTAACTTAGAAACACCCGAGTACAAATTAAATGCTTCTTCACAGAGGTTAAAAAAAAACCCAGCCAGATTCACTTTCTGCTCCTCTCATGCATTACTCAAGGGCAGACTACTGACAACCATTGAGAAAGGTTGAACAAATAAGTTGTAATGATGGAAAGAACATTCAACTTTTTAAAAGATGGAAATGCAAACGTAAACTCAAGCCACCAGAAGAAATAATCGTACATTGGCAAGGAACAGTGAGCTTTCCATTTTTTAAGCGGTGTCCTCTATAGAAACATTTAGGAAGTTGGCCACAGATATTTTTTCAGATAATATTGGATAACAATTTTAAAGGTTGTCTTTTTGGTTAAGCCAATGGATAGCTGAACTGTACAAGTTTGACCCCTGGTAAAAATGGTGAGTTAAGTCATTCTACCTGAGACTGCAATAATGGTGCTGCAATCCTACTCAGTACATCTGCCATTTCCCCTCCCTTTGCGATTGAATACAGTACTCATTGCCAAACTCATGCATGAGGAATAGTCACTTAGGTAGATATTGTATGCCACCCAATACCCATTGCATTATACTCCAGGAACGTACTGGCCTTCGGAAAAAGGAGAGCAGATAATTGGCAGAAAATAAAGACGTGGGTCCCCCCCCCCACCCCCCATGACCTGTTTTCCGGTGACGGAAGAGGCTCCCCATTGGTCACTGGCGGGATCTTGCGATGCTCGTCCCTCATGCTGCCAGGGAACCTGCTATGGGTGCCCAACCGGAAGATCCTGCTGATGGGAATGGCCGAAAAATCATAGTTTTATATTATGCAATTGACCAATACCCTTTGTCTCTGGATGAGGAGACTTCAACTATCAAGAACTAGAGCGTATTATGCATGCGTGGACTGTCTTTTCCAGAAATTAACCTCTGATACAAACAGAATGGACTGTGCTATATTTTAACAAGTGAATTTGAGAAAGTGCAGCTTTCATAAATGATCGTGCTTTCTTTCAAAATACCAGACTGATTCTGTGATAATTATCATGGAACAGTCATTGGTGTCACTTTACAGGCATTTATTTTTACATACAATGCAGGTAGTTCATAATGCACTTAAATAATTTACTCAAAAAATATATTCATGTTGCGAACACATCTGTTCCGCTTGCACAAGGTGCAATATAACACTTACATCTTATTAGCTTTCAACCATCTTAAAGCCAGCTCTTTAAAACATCTTTACAAAAGGATCAAGATCCGAATGAAAGAAGCAATGTATCAATGTGGATTGTTTGAGATTCACTTGCATGGTTAAACAAAGAATGTTGTCTTTTCATTAGATGTATTGTCAAAGGATTATATGTAAAACCAATCTCATTTATTGTTGGTATTTTTAAAAAGAATATTTAAAAATATTTTAATACTTGCCTGGTCAGCATGCAAACATTCTCAATTTTTTTAAGTGCAAGTTTTTCTGAACAAGTAATGTGGGTCAATTGCAAAAGGGATAATAGTAATCATTAAATCATTAAAATTTTGTCTATGCTTCACAGAGCATGGAGAAAATTAACTTCCCACCAACCTCATTTTTTTTGCTGAACATGAAATAATGATTTTCTGCCATCATAATTACAAAGCTAACATCTGATAGAGTCAGCATCCAGGGGGGATTATCACATGCATGAGTATTAGACCTCATTACCAGCTTGACTGCAAAATTATTACATCTTGTAATTGGATGGCGAGATTTATATACAGATTGGCTCGGTTCTCTGTAAGATTGTAATTACAAGCTTCGTTGGTTTGCTACTTATCACACAGTGCAGGAGGAGGCAAAAAAACAAGCAAAGGAAAGACCATTTCATTAACCTGTAACCCTATCAAGGGAGGAGCACTGTAACATCCCTGTATTTATTAGGCCAAACAGATCTGTTTGCAGAAGGAGCCATTTATTACTGGCTGACAAATGGGATTTCATTTATTTAACCTCAGTGATCTATTTCAGTAAAATGTATAAACGAGCCATCCGTTTTATGATTCCAGAGTCAACGCCTCAATTATCTAAAGGCTAACTGCCTGTAAAAGTACCCATCTGCTGAGATGAATTCATTGATTTAATTTGCCTCATGTTCCTGAACGATTCCTACCAGAGAGAAAAAAAAACATCAGAGTGATTTGGTGTACAGGCACAGTTCTGTATGTGTGTCTGTATCTGTTTCCCTTTACTGGAATAAAACAGGCCAATCAATGTTGGGTTAAATTTTATGAGACGAGAAGTTCAGTTGTTCAGTAACTGGCGGAACACCTTTGTTCTCCTACAACAAGTAATCACTGTTGTGGAATTAATATTGACAGGCTGGCTCCTTTGTAGCTAATTTTGTATTGGCCTTCTCCAATCAGGGAGCCTGCAGTAATAGAGTTGTTATTAGAGTTCATTATGGAGCCTGTGGATCAATGGTTGCACAGAGAGACAGAGGTCAAGCAGCTCCTGCAAGTTCATTTATTTGAAGGTGTATAAGATGTGTGTTATAACCTGCACAAGACCTACGGGGTTGGAGCAATCAGTCTCCCCATGAGTGTCGGCGAATACAAGCTTTCCCGCTGAGGGGGCAGGGAGCGAGAGGACATTCATGATTAATATCTGTATAAAGTCGGCCAGGTATGGAACCGACAGATCAGACCCGGCTGGGATCTGATATATATTTGGCGGGTTCTCCACCCTGCGACGCCGGAAATGCGGAACGTGATCGGGCGGAGAATCAGCGTCCGCCAAAAATCAAGGTCCGCACCCAGCGCTGGACCGAACGCTACGCTAGGGGCCCCGCTGGTGGTGACAATGCGATCTGTGCCCTCCGCCGACATTGGCATGCAAATTTGTGTCGCATATAATTACCGGGTCCGACCCAGTATTCTCTGGGCCTTCGCGATGCTCCGCCTCTGTCTGATGTAAGTCACGCAGACACAGTTCACAACTGGTATTTAAAAATGGGGACGGGGCACCATGGCTGCTGAGGGAGAGAGAGAAATGGTAAGAGAAGTGTTTAAAATTGTGTAAAAAATCATAGTGCTTGCTGGGAGGTGGATTCCCATGCTGGGGGGAGAAGTGGGGACCAACCTGTTGACAGCACAGTAGTTTTGGGCTGTCCCCCTCGCCATCAGGGTGGCCGGGCACCGACTGCCTTTGCTGCGGTGTTCATTTTAAAGGCTACCATTGTGGACGAGTTACAGGCTGCTCGCTCTGCTGGCTGCTCAGTCTGCTGACTGCTCACTGTGTCGTGTAAATGTTCACAGAGCCTCTGGTCATTTGAGAGCCCACCCAGGCTGCCCCTCTGGACAGTCCCCAGACCCCAGCTGACCCATCAATGGGATGGGTGTGGCTAAGCTTAATCAGTGGATCACCAGGTGCTGCCACTCCCAGTTCACTCATCAGAAGCACAGCCCCACTGCAGGGGAAGCAGGGAAATAGCTGAGCTCACCCCTGCCCTGCCATCCTACCGTGCCATTGCTCTCATCCATCCTGTCCCGGTCAGGTTGCAGAACCTGTATGCCACATCCAGGACCCACATCACACTGCAGCTACGCTCCCAGCAGACGTCCACCTCCCTCACCCAGCACCATCTGTAGGATCTACCCAGACACGAGCCTCTAAGCATGGAGGCGGTAGGTGGCACACGGTGGCCTCCTCCATCCCACAACCAGGCACCACCCTGCTGGCAGGATAACCACGGCCTACCCAGTGAAGGAATTCACAGTATACCCCACCGGAGGGAATAGGACAGAGGCCACAATGCCTATCGTTGACACTGGTTGCAGCAGCCACCAGCACCCCGGCCGACAGGAACGGGGGTTGAGATTAGAGGCTCTCTGCAGCACAGGCCTAGTGCCATTCACTGATGGCATCAGGGGTTCAGTGTGGAAGGCAATGTATCTGGAGGATTGGCTGAGGGGTGGGCGTGGGTACGGGGCGCTGACATGTGAAGGGTGGAGCTGTGGTGCAATGCAGGGTTGACGTGTAGTCTGTAAGAATCGGATGGGCAAGGGAATACTCATCTTGCTGACATTTCTTCTCTTCTCCCCACTGCAGAGAATTAATTTTGGAGAACAGTCAGGAATGCTTGCATTTCACCTGGCTGCAGATGCCCTTGTGGCCACAGAGGCTCCAGGTACAGGCGCTACTTGGAGAGGGCCCTGCACAACTGGAGCCTGCCCCAGAAAAGCAGGGGTCAGCCGGTGAGGCTGAAGAGCCAGCCGTCCCTAGCCGAGGAGGAGGTGCGAAGGAGGCGTGGCATCAGGCCACATTTATACCCTAGGAGCCTGTCCTTCGAGGACCTGCTGGACCGAGCGTGTCACCGAAGATTTCGGCAAACCCCAGAGACTATGAAACACCTGTACCAGATGACGGAGCACCTGAAACCGCAGGGATATGGAGGAGGATATCCGCTCCTGGTGGCAATCCAAGTGATGGTCACCCTGAACGTCTTTGCCTCAGGGTCATTCCAGGTGCCGAGTATGGACCTACCTGGGATATCGTAGATATCCACTCATGGGTTAATCTGCAGCATTACGGATGCCCTATGTGCCCAAGCCGCAGGATTCGCCACCATCGCTGGCATGCTCCAGGTCCAGGGGGTGGTGGATGGGGCACATGTCTCCCTCCGAGCATCGGCTTAAAGGAAGAGATTCCAGTCCCTGAATATGTAATTGGTGTGTGACTCATGCGGCAACCAGTGGCGTCATTGAGTGGTGCATCGGCCTACTCAAGATGCAGTTCAGATGCCAGGACCACTCTGGTGGGACTCTCTAATATATCCCCAGGAGGGTCTTGCACATCGTGGTGGCTGCTGCAGCCTGCACAACATCACGCAGCAGAGATGGGAATGTTGGAGGAGGGTGAGCAAGAACGCCAGGCCTCAGCCAATGAGAAGGATGTGGGGGATGGCCAATCTGTGCTCCAGGGCCGCTGCCCACAGGGCAACCTAATATCCTGCAGATTGGCACAGCCCATCCATCCCACCCTTTCAACAGAGGATTGAGGCAGGTTGGAATGTTGGTTAAAAAGTGTCTAATAATGACTATATACAATTGTTGTGCCCTGACTCCTATCTCTAACCTATGTGCTGCACCTGTGCCAACTTAACAAGTGTCTGACTTTCGTATCTTACGTGCTCTACCGCTCCCTCTATGTGTTTCCCCAGACAGCACATCAGACGTGGAGGTGGCCTGCTGTGTTTCTCGCCCTGTGACCTGAGGTACCTTTGGCCGCTGCCCTCTGGAAGGCCTGGACCTGGATTGGCCCAGCCGCCTTCTGGGTGTCACAGGTGATGTGGTGCCACCCTGTTCTGCCTGCTGCCCATCAGATGCACCAGTGTCAGATGGCGGCGGCGAGGATTCAGAAGTGCTTGAGGTGCTCCAGCACTTCCCCTGTGGGAGGCATCGGCACGGGACCCATCACTTCCTCCTCCTCTGGGTGCTCGTTGGCCCCTGGGCTACTCCATGGGATAGAGATGAGGCTGGAGTGAGTTCCGGAAGCTCCACTATCAACTATGGCTGCCAGTCCTGGAAGCCCGCTCTCATCTTGACCAGGGTCTTGATGCCCTCAGCCGTAGAGCACAGAGACTGGGCCATGCCCCTCACTGTGTGTCGTGTCCCTCTGCTCCTCAGCCATAACCCTTTGTGACTGGCCCAGGTTAGCCAGCGCCCAGCCAATGCTCTTGATGCCCACAATCAAGACCTTTGTGACTGTGCCAAGCTGTTTGCACTGCAGCAATGTCCCTGTGGGCATTTACATGGCAGCCTGTGATTGGGAACTGCTGGCCTGAGCCTCAGCCATCGACCGAACACTCTGCCCCAAGCCATGGACATCTTGACCCATGGCTGTGACTTTTTCACCCAAAACTTCCACCGTGAACGTCAGCCGTTCAGTGTTGGCATGGGAACGATGCACTGTTAGCATGATCTCCTGGGCCTGAAGGGGGTTGGACTCCTCTAGCTGCGCCTGCAGGTTCTGGGAAGTTACTGACATCCCCTCCTGTAGATGTTGGCTCTGTGTCTGCATCTGTACCATCGATGGGATCATGTCTTCCAGAAGCACGAAAGCTGCCTGGACTACAGCTAATTCCTGGGATGGGGCAGCCCTCCAACTATTGCTCCTTTGGGGGTTCCTACCTCCACTGGATGTACCGCACCAGAAAGTGTCCCAGGAGCCCCTTCACTAAAATGCCCCACTGAGGTAATAGCCTCTGGGATGGTGAAGGGTGCTGGTGACAAATAGTCAATGTTGTCCCCGGACACATCCTCTGGAGTGTTCTGGGCTTGTAGCTGGGGGCAGTGGAGCCCAGACAGACCCGGTACATCAGATGGTGATCCTAAAAGGTGAAAGACCCATAGTGATATCTCAGGAAGGATTGGTGTGGGATAGAAGGGTGACTCACTTGATATAGGGACATCACCAAGCATTAGGGGCTCACTTGGCTGACCCATGCTGACCTCCGCCTGGGAGATCACCTTCTCTCCCACATCCCACTTAAGACACAGCCTCAGAGTGAAGGATGATCCTTTAAAACAGAGATCAGGAGGAATTTCTTCAGCCAGGGGTTGGTGAATCTGTGAAACTCATTGCCGCAGATGGCTGTGGAGGGCAAGTCACTGAGTGTCTTCAAGACAGAGATAGATAGGTTCATGATTAATCAGGGGTTAGAACATAGAACATAGAACAGTACAGCACAGAACAGGCCCTTCGGCCCTCGATGTTGTGCCGAGCAATGATCACCCCACTTAAACCCACATACCTCTAACCCAACAATCCCCCCATTAACCTTTACACTACGGGCAATTTTAGCATGGCCAATCCACCTAACCCGCACATCTTTGGACTGTGGGAGGAAACCGGAGCACCCGGAGGAAAGCCACGCACACACGGGGAGGACGTGCAGACTCAACACAGACAGTGACCCAGCCGGGAATCGAACCTGGGACCCTGGAGCTGTGAAGCATTGATGCTAACCACCATGCTACCGTGAGGCCCCTAAGGGGTCTCTCTAAGGGTTATGGGGAGAATGCAGAAGAATGGGGATGCGAAACATATCACCCATGATTGAATGGCAGAACAGACTCAATGGGCCAGATGGCCGAAATCTATTCCTATGTCTTATGGTCTTATGACCATCTTAAACATACACCGTATCCACCACTGATGCATAGTGGCGGCAGTGGGCAATTTGCGAAGGCTTATTCAATAGCACTTTCCAAACTCTTCCACGTGGTCAGCAGATGATTGGAAACACCTCCACCTGTACTTTCCCTCAAAGACATACATCTTCCAAACTTAAAACTATATCACCATTCCTTCACTTTGTTAAAATCCTTGAACTTGTTTCCTAACACCACTTGGGTGTTCCTACACCACATGCACTTCAGTGATTCAAATAAATGGTTCACCACCATCTGCTCAAGGGCAATGATAGATGGGCAATAAATTCTGGCCCTGCTGGCAATAAGTATAAACAAAAAAAACTGAAAGAAATTTACCAAAGGATATTAAAGGATATTGTGAGAATATTGCTAAGTGTAACACATTCTTGGGTACTGATGAATGAACAAACTGATTTAGCTTGGCTGCTTCTCTCTTGGATATCAGCTAATCCTTTAAACTTCTCCATGCCTGTTAACTATCTTAGCAATTGTCTAATTATAGTTCAGTGGGCTTTATGACGCGATAATCAGAGAAGTGCATAATGCCATTGATACATGATAATCACAAAAAGTTATTAAAGTTTTATAGTATATAGAACAATGTTGTTTCAGACTAATCCTCAAAGCTAACATATTTACGGTCATCGCATTTTCAGTGAAAGTTTAAATTTGTAATGTTATCTTGGGTCAAATAAGTGGAAATTCCTAACTGCCAGTGTGATCATATCATCCCATTCCAGAAAGGAAGCCTCCTTTTTGTAAGAATGAATCAGAATACATAGTGCTCAGAATATTACCAATGGATCTTCCCTGGCACTGTTCCTGATAAACCTTAAGCTCTTCTAATTATTGACAATATTCCTTTTGTTTCTTTGATCACTTTTTCATCTCTTTTTGCCATCATATCTGTCTATTTTCCTGTCTATAATGATGAGAAAGCAATTAATATCAATAATCATATTTTAATGTATTTATTTCCTCCACCACCCATGAACCTTCCTTGTCATCTCAATTTCCTTTCACTAAATCAGACTTCCATTTTGCTGGCAATTTCTGAATCACACTCTGGATATCATTCATTTTACTAAGATACTAAATGTGCACCATGCCCAATGCTTTCCTTATTACCTTTGGAACGCTGTATTCCCTATATCAGCCAAGGACATCAACCATGAGTGAAAAAATAGCGCAATAGCTTCCTCCATAGGAAATTGGTTATTGGCAATGGGTATTGAACTGCAGTTTATCATAGATTATCATAGAATTTACAGTGCAGAAGGAGGCCAATCGGCCCATCGAGTTTGCACCGGCTCCTGGAAAGAGAACCTGACCCAAGGTCAACACCTCCACCCTATTGGGGCAGCACAGTAGCATTGTAGATAGCACAATTGCTTCACAGCTCCAGGGTCCCAGGTTCGATTCCAGCTTGGGTCACTGTCTGTGCGGAGTCTGCACATCCTCCCCGTGTGTGCGTGGGTTTCCTCCGGGTACTCCGGTTTCCTCCCACAGTCCAAAGATGTGCAGGTTAGGTGGATTGGCCATGCTAAATAGCCCATAGTGTCCAAAAAATTGGTTATTGGGTTAGGGGGATAGGGTGGAAGTGAGGGCTTAAGTGTGTCGGTGCAGACTCGATGGGCCGAATGGCCTCCTTCTGCACTGTAAATTATATATATATATCTATCCCCATAACCCAGTAACCCCACCCAACACTAAGGGCAATTTTGGACACTAAGGGCAATTTATCATGGCCAATCCACCTAACCTGCACATCTTTGGACTGTGGGAGGAAACCGGAGCACCGGGAGGAAAGCCACGCACACACGGGGAGGATGTGCAGACTCTGCACAGACAGTGACCTAAGCCAGAATCGAACCTGGGACCCTGGAGCTGTGAAGCAATTGTGCTATCCACAATGCTACCGTGCTGCCCTGTTGGATGACAAAGATTTGACTAACATCAGCACAGCCATTATGGCAAGAGACATAGAACTGTTCTATGTTCTATGTCTCTTGCCATAATGGCTGTGCTGATGTTAGTCAAATCTTTGTCATCCAACAGGGCAGCACGGTAGCATTGTGGATAGCACAATTGCTTCACAGCTCCAGGGTCCCAGGTTCGATTCTGGCTTAGGTCACTGTCTGTGCAGAGTCTGCACATCCTCCCCGTGTGTGCGTGGGTTTCCTCCGGGTGCTCCGGTTTCCTCCCACAGTCCAAAGACATCAGGTTGCGGGGAGTGCCGAGGCTTTGGGAAAGGTCTCTGACTGAGAAAGAAAATTAGTCATGAGAGAAGGATGGTCTGGGTCACCTGAATGCGGGACAGGGCAGCAATAGTGGACGGAGACATTAAGAGTGGTCTGCAAGTATACAATGAAAGGAGGCCATGATAAAGGGAATGGTGTTATGTAAATTTAGAGGAATATGTGTCCTCATTTCACCCAATATTGTATAATAAAACATGTGTATTATTAACCCATCATTCCTTGGTTTTGTTAGAAATGTCGATCCAAACCTTTCAGTCAGCTTTGTATCAACATCTAAACTTAAGATAATGCCAGTCCCCAGGTGATATTGAGCTATTCATTGTCTCAAACCAAGACTGGGGACTTTGTGTAACGCTGTAAAACAGGTTATAGTGAGTCGGCAGCCCCTTTTACATCTCTCCTGACACACCTTTTCATTGTAGTCAATAGAAATAAAAATTGGCAGAGATGTAAATCGGGCTGCCCATTTTTCACTAACCCATTCGCAAAAAATCAAGACTTACCTGTTACTGCCTGCTACAATATTGTCAATTGCCTATTCTCAAAGAGACTGCGTTCAATCAGTACAGGGGAGACTTATTTTGTGCATAAAGTGTAACAAAATCATAAATCGTCTTTGCAAATAATTGGTTCGCCGTTCTGTTGCACTTATACTGAACAGAGGAAACCTGTGCCTCAGAAAAAAGCTGCATCAGTGGAGGGCTAAGAAAATTATTCTGCTGGATCTCTCATACTAAATCGAGTATGAGGCCAGTTTATTTTCTCCTTTGTGCTGCCATGTTACCAGATGTACTGATGTCCTGTCTCAGATCTGAGTGTTATCTTTCAGTTCGTAATTTTATTTCATTTTCTTCATGTCAATCAAGAGCCACCCAGTATGAATCCATCCATAAATAAACTGCAATATTTTAAATTTAGCTCATCGGCATAAACATGAACCAACCTTTGTTCTACAGTATTCAGATGCTAACAGGCCTGCTGTCGATTTCCAACATTTTCTACCATTCTTTATGTAAAGGTTTTCTGATACCAAAATCTTACATCTGTTTCAAAAAGGTACAGACTCCTGTATTTGAACTGAAGCAGTATTGCACAGTACTATACGATTTGCATAGAGGTCATATAAACATTTATTCACAGTATGTTGTGGGGAAATAGTTTACGGACACAGATGCTGTTTGACTTTTTCTTTAATTGCATGGCCCAAAGGATAATACTTTTGTAACTTTTTGCCTTGTGCCTTGTAACAAGGAGCTTGTTCTATTTTCCATTCTACAGTTGAATAAATGCTACCTGAGAATCACTGAAACCTGCCATTCTGTAAACCATTTTTTTCCTAAGCATTAGAATCCTGAGTAATTTTTCTACATGAAATTGGAGCAGTTTTTTTTAGACTTTCAGAATTCCCATGCCTGCAACAGTCAATATGAAACCATTTAAGTGAAATGTGCACATTAACCCTGGACAGCTTGTGATAGCACTGCTCATTGATCAGATAAACAGTTTGTGAGATATTTGATTACAAAATGACGCACTCATTTAGCCATCTTTTCAACCATGATAGGCTTATATTGAATGTGAAATGGCAAGAAAGTTGCCTCCCTGGGGTGCCATCATAGCTTGAGTAAAGGGAAATCTATGGTAGTCTTCCACTAATGCTCCTCTGAGAACAGTTTTACCTTACATAGAATCATGTGTTCGTACAATTTTTCAAATTTTCTTGTTTATTCTGTCCTCTTTTGCAGTCTGAGTTAACTATATAATCCTGCTAAATTGTTGCAAGTCCTACTATCTAAATGTTACCCTGAAACACGCTTATACAACCATATTACACCCCATCAAGTTCCGTGCTGTGTGCTCTGCAGCTGTTCGGCTTTCCATTAGTACCTCTTGTTCCGCACCAATTCCGATTAATTAATTTTCATTTTCAAAATGGCATTTAATTAATTTTAATTAATTTATAAGAATATTTTTTGAAGTGTACCTCACTGTACGATGCAAAAACACCATCCAGCAGAGAGAAGGTTTTACTCGCTGCACTGTTATTTATGCCAGCACAATTGTAATTTCCATCTGGCCATAAACAGAAGAACTGCTCACTGCCAAGTCTTGTGATTTATCACTGGTGCCTACCACCATTGGTACAGAACATTGATCAAAAAGGAAGGGAACTCTGGCAGTATTAATGACCTACTCTCTGGTCTTACCCACTGTCGAAGCTTGCCGATTTGGCTCGAATGAGGAATCAGGCCATACAAGCCAGTTCTGAATCCCTTAATTTTTACAGTATTTATTAACGAGGTGATGGATGTTATGTTTAGCTATGGGATAACATTTGTTGATGACTGCAAGCTCTATGGTAAACTGACCAACATTGGTGTCTATATTCACATTTCCAGTATGACTGGAATTTAAAAGAACATTCTTACCGTAACATGAGCTTAAAAGTTTCTGATAAAACCAAGGCAAAGCATGATGGCTTAAATTCAGACTGCGACTGAGAAAGCACAGCAGATGACCTCAGCCACAAGGCAGTATTCATTTGATACTAAAGAATGCAAGTAACCTGAGGTCAATGGCATCCAAACAAAATCCTTTCCTGTGGTTTAAGATAATCCTGTCGGAAAGAAAAATGGTTTTGGTTGTCTGGATCTTGCGAGGTGTCACAATCTGGATCCCATTTATGGGCGGGACCCAGGTTTGCATATTCAAGTGTGGTAGTTAGCCTTACATGAATCTGTCTATGCCGGATCTACCCAGCAACTGGGATCAAATCCCCTCGCCTTGGAGCCCCCAAGCTGGTGCCATTTAGCACTGGTCTCCAAAAATGTGGACCAGGCGGAACGGTAATTGGGGACGCCTCCCAGGTGATCGGAGTCCCCTGGGTGGTCGGCCTCTGGGCAGGATGGTACCCTGGCACTGCTGATGCTAACCAGGCACCTGGGTACTGTCAGCTTGGCACTGCCACCCAGGCACCATGGTAGTGTCACCTGGGTGCCACCTTGACACTGCAAGGATTTCCAGATGGTACTTCCAGGCAGACAGGGGTATTGCCACAGTGCCAGGATTCCAGTGCCAAGGTGCCTAGATGGCATCTTGTCCATGCCGGGGATTGGGCCCAGGAGTGCTCTGCCATTCTAAGGTGGGGTGAGGGGGGCTCGAGGATCCCACACTCAGTAAGTTGGGGCATTGAGGGGGTCCGGGGATCGTGTTGGGGGGGGGGGGTCAAGAAACCTGGGCGCCATTTTAAAATGGTGCCTCGATCTCTTCCCGCACTGGCAAGCTGAGCTCCTTGGTACAGGAAGCTAAGTGTGGTCTCGGCGGGGCATTCCTCGCCAAGGTCCGAGAAAAGAACAGAGGTCCATTTAATAGCAGCGTTGTTCTTGGTGCTGCAAGCGCCAGAAAACACTCTGCTAAACATCCCCATAACGGGACTTTTCCATTACTTTGCACTTGTGTTTTGATGTAAAAATCTGGGAGAGTGTTTAAAGCCTTCCTGCTGCATTTGTCTGCAGTACCGTATTACCCGTGAGTTTCCCATTTGGAATTATTTCCAGGTGAAGCAAGACTAATGCCTTGTGCAGAACTGCTCTCCAATTGAAGGATCAAACAAAATTAGAATGCAGCATTACATGCAAGTCCCTTTTTTCCACTGCGGTTTAGAAACCAGAGGCCAGAACCCAATCCCCTCCTTCTACAAGTCTTCCTATTCCTACCCCTCATTCAGATACTTTGCTTTGCCAGGGTGAGCCTCTGTCAAGGGGTGTGCCCAGGTCATGTGCGTGAACTGCTTTGCCAATTTCAAGCACATTGATTTCTGGGCAGATGTACATTGGGTAAGCCGAACTTGTCTGTGCCGAGACAGGGTTATCAGTAAAATCAGTATCAGGTTCACTTCCTGACATCACACATCTTTTATTTGTGCTTTTTTGCTACTGTCTCACACATTGGTCATACTGAATTTCATCTGCTAGTACTCAAGATCCCTCTCTTGTGGCATTTTTCATTTTTCTTTCATTATATCTTCATTTGCTACTGGAATGCAAGATTCATATATAAACAGGCAGCCCTGTGCTAAGACAAAACAACAGAAGCCTTCAGGTTGGGGCAGTACTGTATTTGGCTGTGAACCTTTTTTGTTGGTTTATCCATTATGCCTCTTTAACCTCTTTCTGTGGGCTTACTTTTGTCTGATTTGCAAGCTTTCTTATTGTTTACATTTTCCATGGCTTTAAGGCTCTTTCAATGATGAGAGGCCCAAAACTTCCCATAGTACTCTGACTGTGATCTAATCATTGCCTTGGAAATATTTATCATTACTCTTTATTCTCACTAACAAATGCTGAAGTACATGTTGTGTTATGCTGCTTCGGATAACACAGGCTGCTACTTGATGCAGTCTTAACTAAAGGATGCTCCAGACTCTGAAATGAGTTCAACGTGTTTATTGAACTATTAACACAGTTCTCAAATGAGTTTGACTAACTGTAGTAACTCAGTCTAACTGAGCCAGCTTGCTCTAAGCCACGTGCTGGGTTGTGATGCTGCTGATCAACCCTGTCTAATTCTCTAGATGCCTGTCTGTGAAAAGAGGCAGGGTGGGAGTGCCTCATCCGTTTTATAGTGTTTATGTCATGCCCCCTTGTGCTGATGCCACCTCTGAGTGTCCTGACTGGCCATTGGTTGTGTCCTATTCCGAGTGTTCATTGGTTGCATCTTTGCATATCATGACAGCACTATTGACTTGTTTGATGGGTTTGGCGATCTGCCACACCCGAGTACTCCAGTTTTCTCCCACAAATCCCGAAAGACGTGGGGCGGGATTCTCTGATAATGGGGCTAAGTGTTGACGCCGTCGTGAAAACCGTTGCGTCTTCGGGCCCCCAGGTGCATCGATTCAACTGCCCACAAGGGGCCAGAACGGGTGCAACGGGAAGCGCCCGAGTGAGCGGCCGCCGATCAGCCGCTGATACGCGGGCTGCGTTATTGACACGGCGCCGCGGCAGCTGAAAAAGATTCTTCCCAACACACCGCCGTCACAGGCAAAATGACCGCCAGACAAGGTGCACCAAGGTTTGATACCCTCCTGGATGCCGTGGAGGAGAGGAGGCTGGTTTTGTAACCCGGGCCCGGCCGCAAGACACCAGGCATCATCGTTCGGCGTGCCTGGGCGGAGGTGGCCGCGGCCATTAGCGCAGTCGGGCCAGTGGCCAGGACAGCCGACCAGTGCAGGAAGAAGCTGCACGACCTACTCAGAGCAGCAAGGGTGAGTATCCAGTACTGTGCCCCTGGCACCGACCACCTTACCCCCCACACAAATGTGAATCCCTCCCCAGGGGGACATTACCACCCCTGCCCCACATGGCTGCACCCACCCATGCCAGCTACAATGGCCGGGTGCCCTGTGCACTGATGCAATTTTAGGCACAACCGCTGGGCTGCATGCGTTGGATTGTCAAGCACTATTGCTGCTTGTGTTTCCCCCCCCCCCCCCCCAAGAGAAGTCCACGCATAACTGCAGGGAGCGGGAGGAAACTGGAGGGGCATCTGAGCTGCGGCCCCTCACCGTGCCCTTGCAGAGGGACTGAGGAGCGTGAGGTTGCCCATGCCGAGATCGGAGGCACGCCACCAAGTGAAATCACCCTGCCTGGTTGCGGTACCTCATAATACATGTGTGCCAACCCTCACCCGCTCACCCCACCCCCTCACCCTACCCCCTCACCCCATCCCTGCACCCCCTCACCCCAACCCCTGACCCCATAGAATTTACAGTGCAGAAGGAGGCCATTCGGCCCATCGAGTCTGCACCCCACCCTACCCAAGCCCACACCTCCACCTCCACCCTATCCCCACAACCCAGTAACTCCAACTAACACTAAACTCAATTTTAGACACTAAGGGCAATTTTGCATGGCCAATCCACCTAACCTGCACATCTTTGGACTGTGAGAGGAAACTGGAGCACCCGGACATGCACACACAGTAAAAACGCGCAGACTCTGCACAGACGGTGACCTAAGCCGGGAATTGAACCTGGGACCCTGGAGCTGTGAAACAATTGTGCTAATCACTATGCTACCATGCTGCCCATCCCCACACCCTACCGCGTGACCCCATCCCCTCACCCTACACCCTCACCCCATCCCCTCACCACATAATGCCTCACCCCGTCTGTCTGTCTAACCATAAATACTGTCTTGTTGCTGGGCCAGTGATGGTCCCGGGCCATTTGGCGCCCCCCACCCCCAGCCAGTGCCAGGGCCGGTGCCCCCCCAGGGACGCAAGCAGCGACGGGGAGGGCAGCCATCACAACAGCCCTCCGCCCGATATGAGCCAGGACACAACAACGCAGGGCACCAACACACAGGGGACGGACACAGAACACACAACGACACAGGACACTAACACACAGGGGACGGACACAGAACACACAACAACGCAGGGCACCAACACACAGGGGACGGACACAGAACACACAATGACACAGGACACCAACACACAGGGGACAGACACAGAACACACAACGACACAGCACACCAACATACAGGGGACGGATACAGAGCACACAAAGACACAGGACACCAACACACAGGGGCGGACACAGAGCACACAACGACACAGGAAACCAACTTATAGGGATGGGCACAGAGCACACAATGACACAGCACACCAACATATAGGGGATGGACACAGAGCACACAATGGCACAGCACACCAACACACGGGGACGGAAACAGAGCACACAATGACACAGCACACCAACATATAGAGATGGACACAGAGCACACAATGACACAGCACACCAACATATAGGGGATGGACACAGAGCACACAATGACACAGCACACCAACATATAGGGGATGGACACAGAGCACACAATGACACAGCACACCAACATATAGAGATGGACACAGAGCACACAATGACACAGCACACCAACATATAGAGATGGACACAGAGCACACAATGACACAGCACACCAACATATAGAGATGGACACAGAGCACACAATGACACAGCACACCAACATATAGAGATGGACACAGAGCACACAATGACACAGCACACCAACATATAGAGATGGACACAGAGCACACAATGACACAGCACACCAACATATAGAGATGGACACAGAGCACACAATGACACAGCACACCAACATATAGAGATGGACACAGAGCACACAATGACACAGCACACCAACATATAGAGATGGACACAGAGCACACAATGACACAGCACACCAACAGACAGCACAACATGACACAGGAAACCCCGGACCTCGGGTCCAATGACGATATAGTTTTCCCGCCACTGCTGTCTCCTGTACCCTCCACCATCGCAGAGACTATCACTCCGATTGGGATCTTTAGTGACGAGGCTCCTGGGACACTCTCTGGTGCGCACCACATAACCGCTCCAGTTCAGCAGGTGGAGATAGGAGCAGCTGAGGGGCCGGATGGTCGAAGTGCAGCCTGGTCCGAGCAACCAGCTGCCACCCAGATGGGTCCCGGGAATATCCACTCCCACCCATAGATTGGATGCAGTCAGTGATGCAGGCTCCAGACAAGGGGATGACGGCCGGCTTCCAACCCTGCAGACACAGGTGGAGGAGTCCAAACATGTGCAGGAGCAAGGAGCCAATCATGCGTGCCACCCAGGCCAAAATGGCACAGGTGGTGTCCGTGGTGGAGGCTATGAGGGTGTCGGTGTCGGACATGGGTCAAGTTATGCAAAGCCTGGGGCTATCTGTGCAGGCGGGGGCCGTGGCCCAGGACATGGCTGCCCACTCACAGGCCAGAGTGCCAGAGTCAGCTGCAGATTACAGCGCCACTCCTCAGGGTAGCCCAGTCTCAGCAGGCCATCACTGAGAACATCCGTGCCATTGCCCAGGTGCTGGCCGGTGTCGCACAGTCCTAGAGGGAGGTGTCATAAACCCAGTCAGGGATGGCCCACTCCCTGAGCTCCAATGCCGCTAACAAAAAGACCCTGGTCGATACCAGGTACCAGGGCGGGCCTCCAGGACTGGCAGCGCCAGGTGTCAGCGGTACCTCGGTGGATGGCTCTGCTCACACCCCAATCCCATGGAGAAGCCCAGGGGCCATTGGGCACTCCGAGGAGGGAGGAGATGCTGGGGCCCGTGCCGGTGACTCCTGCAGGGGATGTCCCAGAACACCCCAGCACTGCGGACTCCTCCCCTCCTGTCCCTGGTGCATCTGGTGGGTATCGAGCAGAGTAGGGTGGTACCACGCCAGCCAGTGGAGGTGGACTGCTGTGACTCGTACCCTGTGACTAGGTTTCCCTTTGGCGCATGTTTCCTGGAGCGGCCCAACCTGGATGGGCCAGGCTGCTCCTCGGGCGTCCTGGCTGGCGTGGTACCACCCTGCTCTGCTCGATATCCACCAGATGCACCAGGGACAGGAGGGGAGGAGTCCGCAGTGCTGTTTTCCTGTTCGTGAACATTGGCCTATTATCCTCCGGTGGCCGCAGGGCGACGTGCATCGATGACCCTCTGGACAATAGGCACTCTGGCGACGGCTGCAAACCCTGCTGCCTGGGCATCCTGGTGGGCGCGGTCCACAGGGAAATGTTTGTACCGGTCCGCAAGGGCATACAGGGCGTTGTGGTCTCAGCTGTGTGGGTAACTGGCGTGATGGCTGCGGACTGTGTCCAGCGCTGCCAGTGTGTCCAGTGTCCAGGGCTGCCAGTTGGACGGGAGCCGTGCTCCTGGCCAGGGTGGTTGCCATGAGAACTGGGGGGACTGGTAGGGGTTGGCGACGGAGTGAACAGGGGGGCACTAAATGGCAGGTCGGGACCGTGCACGGCTGGCTCCATGTTGTCCGGCGCGACCGTTGCAGGTTGTCGCTGTGCACATGCGCGGCCATGGACCCGGCAATTCTCCGGCCATTTATTTCATGGTCACCACTCGTAGAATTGGTGAGGAGGAGGCACCAATTTTTCCACGTAAAACGCCACGAATCCTTCGTACCCAGCCTCAGAATCGGAAAATCTGGCCCCTCGTCTCCCAAATGGAGAATTTGGTTGATAAATTAGTTTTCAATAGGGGCAACACCGGTTTACCTGACAAATTCTAATGCCATCTGTCATGGAGGATCCCTGATTGCTTTTTAAATGATTCCACGATTGAAGGGTTAAGTCATGAAGAAAAGTTGTGTAAAGTAATGCTGCATTTCCCTAATTGAGATGCCTAAAATGATTAAAGGATGTGACAGAGCAGGTATTGATACGTTATTTCCCGTTTAAACGAATAAGTGTACATGGGGCGGGATTCTCCGCTTGCCGAGGCTGAAATCGCATTCGCCGATCAGGTGGAGAACCCCTTTTGGTGCCAAAATCGGGGACAGCGCCTGTTTTCGGATGCTCCGCCCCCTCCAAAATGGCATCATCGGTGAGTACGCCGCATGCCGTTGGGAGGGCCTCAGGGCGTCACCTCAAGGCCCTCTCCCGATGCTTCACCCCCGATGGGCCGACTCCCCGACGGTGTGGATCACGTGTGCTCTGAGCTTTCGTCAACCTCGCCCTGCACATGCGTGGCCCCAGACCCGGCAATTCTCCGGCCGTTTCTATCGGAAACGCCGGGAGATTTACTCGGCACAGCTGCTGGCCCCCCACCAGGCAGAGCATCCAGCCCACAGTCTTAGAATTAGAGCGAAGCTATTTCAAAAAGAAATAAGGAAGCAACTTTCTCTTGTATTTTCTGCCCAAGGGTGTGGTTGATGTATCAATTGAAATTTTCAAAACTAAGTTCAATTGATTTTTTAATCAGTAAGTGTTTCAAGGGATATCAGTTAAATGTGAGTAAATAGATGTAAGGTACAGTTTAGACATGATCTGATTGAATTGTGAACAGATTCAAGAGTCTGAATGGACTCCTCCTTGTTCCTATCATCCCATATTCCTAAAATGAGAGTAATTACTAAACTTACCAGTCTGAAGTTTTCTGTTGACTTTGGAATGAAAAATAAGGCTAATCCTAATCCTACCTCCAGTTGTGACGATTAGGATAAGGAATCATACTAATTAGCCCAAAGGACTTAATAAAAACAAATGAGGAATATTTTACTACATTTTTATGGGATGTGGGCTTCGCTGGCGAGGCCAGCATTTTTTTACCCATCCTTGAAAAGGTGGTTGTGAGCTGCCTTCTTGGCCCGCTGCAGTTCATGAGGTGTAGGTACACCCACTGTGCTGTTAGGGAGGGCGTTCCAAGATTTTGACCCAATGACAGTTAAGGAACAACGACATGTTTCCAAGTAAGGATGGTGAGTGACTTGGAGGGGAACTTCCAGGTGGTGGTGTTCCCATGTACCTTTTGTCTTTCTAGATGGCAGTGGTCATGGGTTTGGAAGTGCTGCCTAAGGAACCTTGGCAAGTTCCTGCAGTGCATCTTAAAGATGGTGCACACTGTTGCTAATGTGTGTCAGTGGAGGAGAGAGTGAATATTTGTGAAAGGGGTGGCAATCAAGCAGGCTGCTTTGTCCTGGATGGTGTCGAGCTTCTTGAGGTATGTGGGATCTGTATTCATCCAGGCAAGTGGAGAACATTGGTTTAGCTCACTCAGCTAAATCGCTGGCTTTTAAAGCAGACCAAGCAAGCCAGCAGCACAGTTCGATTCCCGTACCAGCCTCCCCGGACAGGCGCCGGAATGTGGCGACTAGGGGCTTTTCACAGTAACTTCATTGAAGCCTACTCGTGACAATAAGCGATTTTCATTTTTTTTTCATTTCAACATTCCAACCCACTCCTGGCTTGTGCCTTGTAGGTGGTGGACAGGCTTTGGGGTGTCAGAAGCTGAGTTACTCGCTGTAGGATTCCTATCCTTTGACCTGTTCTGGTAGCCACAGTATTTATATGGAAAGTCCAGTTCAGGTTCTGGTCAATGGTAACCCCCAGAATGTTGATTGTGGGGGATTCAGCGATGTTAATGTCATTGAATATCAAGGGACAATGGTGAGATTCTCTCTTATTGGAGACAATCATTGCCTGGCACTTGTGTGGCACAAATATTAGTCTGAAACAGAGGCAACTCAGAGCAGGTTTGTTTCAACCTGTGAAACATAGAACATACAATGCAGAAGAAGGCCATTCGGCCCTTCAAGTCTGCACCGACCCACTTAAGCCCTCACTTCTACCCTATCCCCGTAACCCAATAACCCCTCCTAACCTTTTTTGGATACGAAGGACAATTTTAGCATGTCCAATTCACCTAACCTGCACGTCTTTGGACTGTGGGAGGGGCAAACACTGCAGACACGGGGCAAATGTGCAGATTCCGCACAGACAGTGACCCAGCAGGGAATCGAACCTTGGACCCTGGCACTGTGAAGCCACAGTGCTAATCACTTGTGCTACCATGCTGCCCAAGGATGAAACTTGTGCAGAATTGCAAGTTTGCTTTATCTGCTAAGCTTAACATTGTTGGAGCAAGATTTATGCTGTTTTTACTGTAAACCATCTCTTAATATTTCTCTTTAAAGTAAAGATATTAACATTAATATAACATGACACACAATTCAGAGACAACAATTGAAAATGGAGTTCATGCATCCTCTGTTATTGAAGTATTTCTAAAACAAAAGTAAGCAAAATAATTTAATTACTCTAATCAGGCATGGCACATTCTCAAGCAAGCTTTATTATTTTTGTGATGTTATTTCATAATGGAACAGAGTGAAACTGGTTCCTAAAAATTAATCAGACAACGGACAGAATTTCCTGATACTTTATCATAGTGTCGGTCCGGGTGAGGTAACTGGAGAGAAACCCAGGAAGTCACCCGGGGAGTCACCCCGGGGAATCACCTAGGAAGTCACCTGGGGAGTCACCCCGGAAATCACCCGGGGAGTTACCCGAGGAGTCACCCAGGGAGTCACCCGGCCGGATTCTCCATTCCTGAGACGAAGGGCTGGATTCTCCGATTGCCAGCGCCGAATTTGCATTCGGCGATTGGCCAGAGAATTTGTTTTAATACCAAAATTGGGGGCGGCGGCAATTTTCGAATGCTCCGCCCCCTCCAAAACAGCGCCATCGGTGAGTACGCAGCACGCCTTTGGGACGGCCTCGGGGCGTCACCTGAAGGCCCTCCCCTGATGCTCGGCCCCTGATGGACCGACTTCCCGATGGCATGGATCACTTGTGCTTTCAGTTTTCGGAGACCTCGCATGGGTGGGGAGCCGTTCCATTGTCGGGGGGGGGGGTTCGACGGGGGCTGGGGAAACAGGTGGGGGGTGGTCCAGGGGTGGCGAGTGTGGTTACAAGGGGGCAATATACCACAGTCCGGGTCTGCACGCATGTTGTACGGTGCAACCACTGCAGATCGCCGCCGTGTGCATGCATGGCCATGGACCCAACAATTCTCCATGCGTATCTGCAGGCAAAGGCAGGGGTTTCACGTGGCGCAGCCTTTGTTCATAATACTAGACACATGCACCATACATAGCCTCAAAAACGGAGAATCCAGTATCTATGTATTGACACCAGGGCAGGATTCGTGGAGTTCTGTGACAACAAAACTGGCTCCACACCTGGACTCATTCAGTGACCATTGAGGGGCTAACACCGGTGCCACGTGGAACATAATCGATTCGAATGGAAGATGGAGTCGGATTCGCCGGGGTTGGGATTGACAATCGAGAGGCTGACAAGCTGCAGCCGCATATTAGCACTCCACCCCCCGCACCCACTCATCCCAGCCAACAAGATGCCATTGGTTGCACTGACACGCCCATCCAGTTGATTGTCGGCAGGCCAGAGTACATCTGGGGGTGTAGCCTGGGGGGACACCCATACGACCCGTGGCATAAGTTCACAGTGGGCAGAGAGCGGCCTGCGCAGCTGCCTTGATGGCTGCCTTGCAGGCTGTGGCAATGGTGTTCCATGTCCATCCATTCTGACCCCACAGCCCACCTACTGACCACCCCCTGCTACTCCCCTGGCCCTGGCAGAAGACCTCCAGCCAATGGCACAACTCTCAGCACACTATGGCGATGTTGGACACGTTCCGTACCCCTTCTCTCTCCCTCAGCAGCCACGGCGACTATTATTGAGGCGGAGAATCTCTGAGACCCTGGGGAATACCGGGTCAGGCCCCACTATTGATATGCAAATGGTGTTTACTGTGCGTGCGGAGTGGAATGCATTGACACCGCTGTCGAGGTGACGGAGAATTGCGATTTGGCGTGAACCCGGCGCCCACCACAATTTCAGCGGCAAAACCGATTCTCCGCCCAATCGCCTTTCCCGATTGAGGCGTCGGCCGAAAGAAATTCCCACCCACCAGATATTCAACCTCTTTAACAGCATGTTTTTTTGCACATGATTCACGCTGTGTTCGTGGCGGCTTGCCCCTGGTAAAAATTAATCCCGTAATCAGTGGGGCACTCGTTTTAAATGCCACCTCAGCATTTGTTCCAGGTCAAGTTGGGGGATGGCTGCCAAAAAGACAGCACCATGTTTCACGGACGGAGCACTCACCAAACCTCTGGATGGTGTGGAGCATGTGTGACATTCTGTACCTGTGATTGACCAGATGCTCAGCAAACAAGGACATCAACCCCGCCTGGGAGGTTGTGGCTGGATAGTGTGTGCCATCTAACTGCATAAGAAGATGGGGTTACAGAGCTGAAATAAGATAAATGAACTTTTTTGTGCAGCCAAAGTAAGTCTGCTTGCTGATGTCTCCTGCTGCATCCCTTCATACACCCATCACACCTCCACGGTGATCTCTCTCCCAGGCACCTCATGAGGTTACAATATTTGTGATGGTGCCCTCCTCACCCCCCCCCCCCCCCCCCCCACCCCCCGACTCCCCTGGTCCCACCAGTCGCTAATCTGCTCCTCTCATCCCCGCTCCCACTCATACAAGACTTCATTACCATCTCCCTGCCCTGACAGGACTTCTGCCTCTACTCTCTCCATCTGTCTCATTGCAGGACAAACATGAACAGCAGCGGCGTGAGCGGGCACAGCCTGCAGGAGTCATGCCCGAGCTGAAAACCCTTACGCCCTCTGAAGAGGAGCCCTTGAGTTGGCTAGCGAGAGACAGGACTTCAACTGTACAGAGTGCGAGGTGGAGGCAAGAGTCAAAAGTGAGAACCCTCAATACATCCAGCTGCCACTCGAGAAGGGCAATCCCTCAGCGGTGATATAGCTGATATACAAGCACAGCAAGGAGGGCACGGGAAGCGATGTCTGCAAACTAGCCACCAGACCTCTTGCAACCTCGAGGCTCACAGCTGTGAATGGCCAGTAAGGCCTGCAAGCGACCCCACCCCCCAAGATACCGTGACATAACACCCACTGCCCAGTTGTATTTATCTGGGTCTCTTGCATTGGCATCCTGGAGGGTAATGGCGACCTGGGCACTCACCTCCAATATCCCTTTATTTCTCGCTGATGGCTTATGTGGGCTGAAAATTGTCCCCAACATTTACTGGAATTCGGGACAGAAATTGTTTTTAAATTTAAATTTTCCAATTAAGGGGCAATTTAGCATGGCCAATCCACCTACCCTGCACATCTTTGGGCGCGAGACCCACGCAGACATGGGGAGAATGTGCAAACTCCAGACGGATAGTGACCCGGGGCTTGGATCGAACTCGGGTCCTCTTCACCATGAGACAGCAGTGCTAACCACTGTGCCACCGTGCTGGCTTCAGAATTCTGGACAGAAATGATTACATTTTGAACATCATGCCTTTATAATTGATATTGGGCTGTTCCCCCCTCTAAGACAATGGGAGCGCAAGAGGGCAGCAGAACTTCATTCTGACCCGGTATATGTTTCACATGCACCGTAGTGCCTGTCTGCTGTTCAATGGGAGTAGGAAAATACTGTCATAAAGCCCTTGTGCAGCTCAATCTTCTAATTTAGTACAGCAATTCCATTTTGTTACTTTGTAGGTCATAACATTTGATGAAAGCTAATATCTTTCTCAATAGGATTCACACTTAGATAAATCACAATAACATACAACAGAAACGGAAAAACTGCCATAGAGGTTATGAAATAAAATAACAGCTTTTATCGTTATAGGCATCTTTGTGCGATCACTGAAGGGTTTTATTTCCCAAAGAAATCCAGTAAGGCAATTTTTTTTTGGCGCACAGTTCCTGTATTTAGTCTCACTGTAATTCATATTTATTGCTGCATTTAAGGAGGATATGGGTTTAAGTTATCAGCAACTTTTGCAAAATAAGCCATTGGACAGCACTCAGCATGCATTTTCTGTATGGTAGGAAGTATTTATTTTATGCAAGCCATTAGATTCCAATATGTGTCCTGTTTGAGATGTATATTTGATCAAAGTTGCCATATCACAAACATATTTATGAGTTAAAGGAAAATTTATGTTCTTTAACTTTTGCACCATGGTTTTACAATGTAACAGATTGAGATTGCACTGTGACACGCCACTGACTACAGTCATCATCATTTCTGAAGCTGGTACAATTGCGAGTTGCAATGAGCTTGGGGACACATACATAAGCATATAAAACTTTTGTCATTGATAATTTTATTGCAATTCATTTTAAGTGAAGTTATACATTTAACATTTATCAGATCAGAAAATAAATTACAGGTGCACCCTGTTTGGGTAAAGAATGAACATTCACAGTTATTCAACATATGAAAATAATAAATATTTAAGATGATTTCACTGAAAAGTTCTGCCAGTAGGACAAGGAGAGCATAAAACATGAAACATAAACCACTGCTTTAAGTTCACTATGTATCTTCACACTTAATAATATGCAGTTTGTTTGCAAGTGGAGAGAACATGCATCTCACAAAACTTGATGTGTAGCTTGTGTTTTAACTAATAGTCATTAATCATAAAACCG